>NC_142802.1:45705968-46058321 GCF_049724085.1 Artemia sp. Qi Xiang Cuo
GACAAGGTAAACCACAACCAAACACTGCTGAAATATTCCAACTCTTGCATTTCAACGAAAGAAATTCAAAATGAACTTTGAAAAATCAAGACAATGTAACTGTGACAAGGTAATCCACAACCAAACACTACTGAAATATTCCAACTCTTGCATTTCAACGAAAGAAATTCAAAATTAAATTTGAAAAATCAAGAAAATGTAACTGTTACAATGTAAACCACAACCAAACACTACTGAAATATTCCAACTATTGAATTTCAACGAAAGAAATTCAAATGAACTATGAAAAATCAAGAAAATGTAACTGTGACAAGGTAAACCACAGCCAAACACTACTGAAATATTCCAACTCTTGCACTTCAAAGAAAGAAATTCAAAATGAACTTTGAAAAATCAGGAAAATGTAACTGTGACAAGGTAAACCACACCCAACCACTACTGAAATATTCCAACTCTTGCATTTCAACGAAAGAAATTCAAAATGAACTTTGAAAAATCAAGAAAATGTAACTGTGACAAGTTAAACCATAACCGAACGCTACTGAAATATTCCAACTCTTGCATTTCAACAAAAGAAATTCAAAATGAACTTTGAAAAATCAAGAAAATGTAACTGTGACAAGGTAAACCATAAGCAAACACTACTGAAATAGTCCAACTCTTGCTTTTCAACGAAAGAAATTAAAAAACAACTTTGAAAAATCATGAAAATGCACCTGTGACAAGTTAAACCACAACCAAACACTACTGAAATATTCCAACTCTTGCATTTCAACGAAAGAAATTCAAAATGAGCTTTGAAAAATCAGGAAAATGTAACTGTGACAAGGTAATCCACAACCAAACACTACTGAAATATTCCAACTCTTGCATTTCAACGAAAGAAATTCAAATGAACTTTGAAAAATCTTGAAAATGTAACTGTGACAAGGTAAACCATAACCAAACACTACTGAAATAGACCAACTCTTTCATTTCAAGTAAAGAAATTCAAAATGAACTTTGAAAAATCATGAAAATATAACTGTGACAAGGTAAACCACAACCAAACACTACTTAAATATTCCAACTCTTGCATTTCAACGTAAGAAATTCAAAATGAACTTTGAAATATCAAGAAAATGTAACTGTTAAAATGTAAAAAAAAACAAAACAATTATGAAATAGTCAAAATATGTAATTAAAATTAATTAAATAAAAATGATACTTTAAAAATCACTAAAATGTAACTGTGACAATGTAAACCACAAGCAAACACTACTGAAATATTCCAACTCTTGCATTTCAACAAAAGAAATTCAAAATGAACTTTGAAAAATCAAAAAAATGTAACTTTGACAAGGTAAACCACAACCGAACGCAACTGAAATAGTCCAACTCTTGCATTTCAACAAAATAAATTCAAATGAACTTTGAAAAATCAAGAAAATGTATCTGAGACAAGGTAAACCACAACCAAACACTATTGAAATATTCCAACTATTGCATTTCAACGAAAGAAATTCAAAATGAACTTTGAAAAATCAAGAAAATTTAACTGTGACAAGGTAAACCACAACCAAACACTACTGAAATAGTCCAACTCTTGTATTTCAACAAAGTAAATTCAAAATGAACTTTGAAAAATCAAGAAAATGTAACTGTGACAAGGTAAACCACAACCAAACACTACTGAAATATTCCAACTCTTGCATTTCAACAAAGGAAATTCAAAATGAGCTTTGAAAAATCAAGAAAATGTAACTGTGACAAGGTAAACCACAACCTAACTCTACTGAAATATTCCAACTCTTGCATTTCAACAAAAGAAATTCAAAATGAACTTTGAAAAATCAAGTAAATGTAACTGTGACAAGGTAAACCACGACCAAACACTACTGAAATATTCCAACTCTTGCATTTCAATGAAAGAAATTCAATTGAACTTTGAAAAATCAAGAAAATGTAACTGTGACAAGGTAAACCAGAACCAAACGCTGCTGAAATATTCCAACTCTTGCTTTTCAACGAAAGAAATTCAAAATGAGCTTTGAAAAATCAAGAAAATGTAACTGTGACAAGGTAAACCACGACCAAACACTACTGAAATATTCCAACTCTTGCATTTCAACGAAAGAAATTCAAAATTAACTATGAAAAATCAAGAAAATTTAACTGTGACACGTTAAACCACAACCAACCACTACGGGGTTGGGATTGGGGGTCCGGTGTTGGCAGTGGGGGGTCTGGGTGGGCCTTTGGGGCGCCGGGGGACCGGTGGAGGGCCTTTGGGGCACCGGTGGACCGTTGGGAGCTCGGGGGACCGGTGAGGACCATGGGAGGGCATTTGGGGCAGTTGGGGGCCGGTGGAGGGCCTTTGGGACCCCGTTGGTCCTTTGGGAGCTCGATGGGCCTTTGGGGGGCCGGGTGATGGTCTTTGGGGGTCGGGGTGGGCCTTTGGGGGCGCCGGTGGCCCTTGGGGTGCTTTGGGGACCTTTGAGGACCAAGGGAGGGCCTTTGGGGGTCCGGAGGGGCAGATGGGGGCCGGTGGAGGGCCTTTGGGACCCCGTTGGTCCTTCGGGAGCTCGATGGGCCTTTGGGGGCCCGGGGGTGGCCTTGGGGGGGCGGGGTGGGCGGTGGGGGGCGCCGGTGGCCCTTTGGGAGCTTGGGGGGGCCTTTGAGGGTCCGGGGGGACAGTTGGGGGCCTGGGGGGCATTTGGGGACCGGTGGAGGGCCTTTGGGAGCTTGAGAGGCCTTTGAGGACCGGGGGCTTCCTTCGGGGTTGGGGTAGGAGGATTGGAACCCTTTGGGGTTGGGTTAGAGGACCTCACAACACTGTTCAAATGAAACTTGTGTATTATAACGACCACACTCAAATTCTCTTCTAAAATCTCTTCAATAATCTTCTTTTAAAATGTCTCTATCTGTTTCGCCGAAATAGTTCCCTAAAATGTCTAAAACGGTTTCGCCCAAATAATCCCTAAACGCCAATTCAGCGTGTTCCTTTGTTATTGGCATCTCTGTGCTAACGCATTTCAAATTAATAGGAAACCTTCTCGCGCGCTAAAACAATTCATCGCTAAGATGTTTCTTGCCTAAGTGTTTCCATGGCCTTGGGTTATTAATATCCTTTGGAGTTCGACCAGTAGAACTGTTCCCGAGGCAAAGACATTAAAGACTTGGATCTATTCCTGGAGCAGTACCAGTAGAACTGTTCCCGAGGCAAAAACATTAATGATTTGAATCTATTCCTGGAGAAATGTTTCTAGGTGAAAATTTTTAAAGTCTAACAGATGATGTCATTGATTGATTGATCTGTCAAGAAATGGGAAATTAATTTTGTTGTTTCTAAGGGGAATTAATGATTCACGATAGGTGAATTGAGGTCGACAGCACAGGTGTCCTGACTCGTGACAGCACCACGTGGTTTATGGTTTTCTCTCTATTCCTGGAGAAATGTTTCTAGGGCGAAAATTTTTAGTCTGACAGATGATGTCATTGATTGATTGATCTGTCAAGAAAGGGGAAATTAATTTGTTGTTTCTAAGGGGAATTATTGATTCACGATAGGTGAATTGAGGTCGACAGCACAGGTGTTCCAAATTCCGGGTTTTTGTTGTTGTAAGTGCACGCTCTCAGCGAATGTCACGGTCTTTGTTGTTGTTGTTGACACACTTCGATTACGCAATCAAGTTCTCGGAAATTCACTTCCCCCTAGAGTCCTAGATCAATAACATTGTTTCCCGTTAGAATTCATTTCGCATGTGCAACCTTCGCCCCGGAGCTATTACACATAGAAACATCAAATAAATCGACCTTGGAAAAAAGAGGTCATTGACCCCATTAACCACGTGTTCTCCCTAATGACTCTATGCCCATATAAGGAGTTCGTTCTGTATTCTATGCCCATATAAGGAGTTCGTACGGGACCTCCTGACCCCTCTCTACTTGCACTGACAAAAAAGGAACAAAAGAGTTAAAACGATTGGTACAGCATCTCAACGGTTTGATTTTATTCCGCTTCGGGTGGGCAGGCGCTTTGTACAAGGAGGTAGCACCAACGAACAACGCTTTTGACTCGCGAGTAGTGAGTATCTAAACGTGAGGATAATTTCGTATCTACGCTCACAAAGAGAGGACATTTTTCAATGACTTAAGAGTGGATTCATTAAACACAAATTTGCACCGAGTATGATATTTGCAGAACGTTTCTACGCAGTTTCAACGTCATTACTAATATGACACCGATATATTCTGTATTTTGTACTTAAGGGCCCCAAATCGGAGATGCGTATTCAAGCAATGGCTGCACATAACACAGATGTTCCAGTTTCAGTTGCATTATAGAAAAACCGAGGCGCCCCGAAGTAACCAACGGTCTTATTGCGTAATTTCCTTTCTTTGCTAGGTTTTAATTCTTCTTCTATATTTTTAACCTTATTTTAAGATTTTGCCGACTTGTTATAGTAGGCTTGGGCATTCCCCATAAACCTTCCGGGGCTGTCAATTTGGTTAAACAGCATGAGTTCTATAAAAAAATACTTTATCCTCATTTCCAAAAAAAACCTGCTATACAAGATTGTGTTGCACCGCTTATGTGTAGTTGATAACATTAGATTTGTTAATTATCGTGCTGAATGTGCCCTAAGAAATTCAAAAAGCATATGCTTGAATTTACGGTTGTGCAAACCTGAATATTTGTTTGAGCTCAGTTTCATATGACTAAAATACGAAGGATTGTTTATTGATTGCAAATCAGGAAATAATAGACGTAGGTTGTACGTATGCGCACAGAAAAGATATATAATTAAATTAGTGAGAGACTACTACTTTTTTACAATCCAAAGATTTAACTTCAAATGTAATTTGGAGTGTTCTGTCTTTAATGTGCATGATTTTATGCCACAGTACAGTCAGGTAACAATCAGTAAAATATCAGAAAATGAGACTTAATTTACGTATAAACAACACCTTAGAATTCCTACTATTGCAAAATTTACACCATTCATTGTACAGTGCTAAGTCACCTAGGGCCAATACACTGCCAAACACTCCCTCATCGCACGTTTGTTTGAAGCTCCTACTCTGGCTATTTCCCAAGAACTCACAAAATCTTTTAGGTTTGAACAGAAAAGATGTATAAATAAATTAGTGAGAGACTATTACTCCTTTTTTACAATCCAAAGATTTAACTTTAAATGTAACTTGGAGTGTTCTGTCTTTAATGTGTATGATTTTATGCCACAGTACAGTCAGGTAATAACCAGTAAAATATCAGAAAATGAGACTTAATTTACGTATAAACAACACCTTAGAATTCCTACTATTGCAAAATTTACACCATTCATTGTACAGTGCTAAGTCACCTAGGGCCAAGACACTACCAAACACTCCCTCACCGCACGTTTGTCTGAAGCTCCTACTCTGGCTATTTCCCAAGAACTCGCAAAATCTTTTAGGTTTTAATTAATTTAATTTAACCATAAAAACCAATAATGCTGCACGAAATTCATTATCTGAGAGATTAGTTTCTATTCATTCGGTTTGTTAAAGGTTAGTAAAAACACTATTTTGCTTTGGCGTCCATATTTACTGTGGAATCTGTTCAATCTACGACTCGTTTCTTTGGCATTCCGGTTCAGGAGCATTCCAGTTTGACACTTAGGGTGAGGTTCCTGGATCTCAAAATTTGGAATCTTCTTTGAGGATAATAAAAATCATTAGGCTAAATATGGTTGAAAGCAAAGGCATTTATATTCATTTCACTAGGTAGGGTTAAAGCTCGTCTAGTCTCGTGATGCTTTTCTTCTTTTTTTTTTTGGGGGGGGGGGGGTTAAGAATAAACAATTCTTTATTAATGGTTTTAACAATATTTACAAGGTTAAAATCTATTAAGTAAAGAGTGGAAAAATCTTTTAAAGTAAAATGAAATGAGACGCACAGCCTTCCAAAGGCTAGAGTTTGTACTTCTACATGCCAAAACCGTTCTGTAAAACATGTTGGAAAAGCTGATGGCTAGTTGGACGATTTTATCGAACATTTAAATTAGGAAGTGTCTTTTTTTTGGTTTGTAACAAACCTGGGGAGGTTTTGTTCAGCCATGACAAGTTGTGAGCAATATCATTTGCAGTTCCACTACGTATATATATCATTTTGATTCTTATTCTTTTTAGCTCGACCGAATTGAGTATGTCCATAAGAGGCATCTTATCTACAGAGATGTAAAGCCAGAGAATTTTCTCATCGGACGTGCACATAATAAGAAGGATAAAACTATTCACATAATAGGTAAGTAGAGTTAGTTGTTTGGGCCTCAAAGGGTTTCCAATGTGCATATCTTGTAGGTTCTTCTGTAGCTCTTTTGTCCATTTTGCTTCAATACAAGTACAAGATGTGCAAAGCGTCTATGACAGGCAGAATATAGATGAGGTGATAAAACGTTTTCCATCACAGACAAAGAGAATTTTATGAACATGGTACATGATCAATTCTGAATTTCTTTATTCTTTGCTTTAACGTGTAAATATCCTTATATGTAACAAAAACTTTCCTAAAAAAAATAATCGGAAGGTGGATAAATATGACACATGGGTAATGGCGCTTAAGTGTGAAAATTGACCACTGTTCAGAGATAGATTTCTTTAGCATAAAAAATGGCGGGAAAGTTTGATCTTGGCTGTCTGATTGGCTTGAAAATTTTAGAGATAGTTTCCTGGGCTAAGAGGACCATAGATTTTTGTGGACTGGTGGGTGTTAGGTGGTCTGAAAACGGGCCAAAAAACTTTTTGTTTCTGATAGGTATTTAATTTGAAAAACTTTTCGCAAAATAAGTTTTAAAAAAAAGTAAAGAGCTACATTGAACCAAAAATGAGCAGAAATAAAGTCAAATAATTTTCCAGGCTTAAAACTTCAACAAATCACTCAATAAATAAATGAAACCCAAAAGGAACAGAAATTACAACAAATAACCAAGTCAAACTTAAAAAAAGCAGAAACTAATGTGAGTAGGGCTAACACTCCCCATGCCTTCTGAAGACCAGAACATAATTTGAATTTTACTGAAAACAAAATACATTTTTAATGTTTTGACTTTTTTCTTTAATATATTAAAAATTATTAAGACTTTAAGGAATAAATATAAGTATTTGTATTAGGACCCGACCAATATGGATTTTGGTGTCCGATGCCGATATGTCGGTATCGTACCGATACGATACTGATATAATTTGCCGATAAATTCCCCCCGGAAAAAAACCTTACCTAAAGTTTAAACATCCCTTTCTCTGCCCATGTTTATACTCACATGTTTCTCCCTTGTCTATTACTCACCAAACAACAGCCTCAATAATTCACTGTGGATTCCAAAAATTAGGCCATTTACAAGAATTGTTATATTTTCTTTACCTTTTCTGATCAGCAGCTTTTGAGCACATAACGAAATGGTGTATATTTGTGGAAGTAACAAATAAGAAAAATATTTAATCAAGGAAGCCGGTTTAGTTACATAAACACAAATACGTGAAAGTTTAATTGAGAGAAGCGTAAGGTATTTATTGAAGTTGATTATTCAAAACCCAAATTTCAATAGCGGGACTTCGAATTTTAATCATTCACATATTAATGTGAAAGCTTTACTTTACATTCATATGATATGGTCTCTTACTAACGAATCCATGCTAGATACACTGAATACAAACGTGCAGCTCAAACTTTAAATTTGGAGGAGGGATTTAAAGAATAAAGATTAAAGAATAAAAATTAAAGAATAAAGAATAAAGTTAAAGAGGAATAAAGATTTAAAGTGTGAAGTTGGAAGGGGGAGTTCAAAAGTTCCAAAGTAGGAGTTCCTAGGGCCGAACGAAAAGCAGGTCTTCCCCGAATGGGGTGGTAAGATGTTGTAAGGAAAGATCTACGGAAATGGGAACTTTCTGGGAGGGCGTAAAGAGGAAGGCTTTGAAATAATTGGGATGGAGGAGGAGGATGCATAGCTGTGTTGGCCTTGTCGGTTTTGTGCTGAAATGAGTTGCTAGTAGTAGTAGTCCCTATATACAGGAAAAAAATACTGACATAGTTAACGATAATATATTCACGTTTCAAGTCATACATAAGTAAAGAATGGAAACGAATACGTCGGCCTTTCCCCCTTCTCGGCCATTTTCTGCAAAGGAATCACACTTGTTATAAGTGCTTTAAACAAAGCTCGATATATTCAATCCCCTCATGTCAACTTCTTGATCTTCTCTTATCCCAGATATGCCAAGTATCAGTCCAATTGGTCCAAGTGTTTAGGAATACATAGCGAACAGACAAACAAACAAACTGGAACGCTTTATAGAATAGACCTATACTATTTCTCCCACACGACTATATGTGGGACTCTCCCACACAAAAATAGTATATATACTATTTCTCGACATTTCTAATACTATTCTCCCACAAAAATATATCTTTAATTTTTATTCGCGACACTTTGGAACTCCCCCTCCCCACCTCACAACACTTCCTCTCCCCCTTAGATGCACCCTTGACTGGATATCAGAGTTTTAATCGACTGATTTTTGGATTCACCAACCCAAGTAAACACTCATCAAACAGAAATATCTGGTTTATTGTATTGTTTTCAGTTGTTTTGGTAGATGGTACGTTCTTGAAGTCCCCATACATTTAGAAAATTGCTGCACTTGGTGTATTGACAAGTACTGACAAGATATATACTTTGACTTCATTTGACTCACCTCTGCTACTCTCTCCACCATGGTCAGACTTAGCTGGTGACTCCGCCCCCAAAGACTGGACAAGCAAAAATTACCTGAAGGAATTGGTGCCATCTTCTGGACAAGTTGTGCATAGAAGAAAATATATCGGCCGATAACCAATATTTTTCTCCGATATCCGATTATGACACTGACCCTCGTATCGGCCTGATAAGATCGGTCGGCCAATACATCAGTCGGTCGGGCCCTAATATGAATATTAAACTTTCAATCCACATTTTTTATTTTTTCTTGGTCAATTTAAGTTTCAAGCCAGCCAAAAAACAGCTTTACATTTTTTGGCCCCATTTAGGCGCCCTTAGGGGGGGGGGCAAGAATCCAAGAGCCCCAAAATACTTTTTCTTTGCCCCATTTAGGGGGGGGGAGCAAGAGCCCCTAGTCAAATTTTCTTTGCATTAAGGTCCCTTGTGTTACTATTTGTGTTACTTTCCAGTTACTTATGTATTGAGCTGATACGTCAAGCTCATCTCTCAATTGGCTAGAGTTACAATTTTGTGATAGATATTTGTAATAATAGGTTCACCTTACCTTGGCCCAGGGACTTACAGCTGTAAGTTCAATAATAGTCAGCGTAATAGCGCTGCCTAAGTAAAGAGCTAAGCGGGCACAGTGTATCAATTTTTTTTTCTTACCAATTCACGTCGTATAGATGGAGTTGTAGCAGAAACATGGAAAGGAGATCATTCGATTGCAAATTGAAAGTTCTAGTGCCCTTTTCAAGAGTAAAAAGTAATTAGAGCCGCCCCCGCCCCGCGCGCCGTTCATTTCCCCAAACACGTCCTATCAGAATTTTGAGACACTTATATTGTTAGGCATAGTTGCAAGGTCCAGTAATAATGTTTTAGGGGATGTCACCCCTCACCGCCCTCCTGACAAGGGCTGCAAGTTAGGCAGTTCGTTCATTGTTTACATATAGTATATGTTATTGAGAATGGTGGGAAAGTTTGACCTTTACTTTCCGAAAAGTCAAAGAGTATTCAGGTGAGCCTTTCAAGGAATGTTGAGGGGAGTGTTATACTAAATCAAAACAGGTTATGTGCATACTTGTTGTCAAAAGGGCTTAACTCAGGAATGACTGAATATATTACGTAGATCATTTTGGAGACCACACTGCCTTTACATGACGATAAATAAAAGTTCAAATAGGGATAAAATCCTTTTAATAGACAGTGTTTCACAAAAAGTGATAGAAATTCACAAAAAAAAAAATACCAGATATTTCTACTGAAATACCAGTTTTACTACTGATGACGGTCACTGCATATGCGACCAAAATATTTGGTGTTTTTCGTGAATTTATATCACTGTTTGTGAAACACTGTCTACTAAAAGGATTTTATCCCTATTTGAACTTTTATTTACCGCGTATATTAATTAGGAACTTCCAGGAAATGATAAGGGAGAGGATCAATTGTTAATAAAGGCAATATTTGCACGCTACCACTACTATTACTACTACTACCAGTACTATCACTAAAACTACTGCTTCTTTGGTGAGTACTACCAAGGCTGAGGATATTGAAAAACATCTGAGGAAATGCTGAGGGGAAAGTTGAACTAAATCAAAACACACTATGTGTATACAGATAATAAAAAGGGCGTATAAGTAACATTTTTTGAACGGCTTACCGTATCATGATGAAACTTCCGGGGCATCATTAAGGGGATTTTCAACTGACCAAAATGCAACATGTACATGCTACTACTGCAATTAATACTACTGCTACTACTGTTAGTAGTACTACTAGTATAAAAATATTACTGCTACTACTACTACTACTCGTACTACCACTATTACTGTGATAGTATTACTATTAAGGTAAGCGTATTCAAGCTAAAATTTGAGAGAATATTGAGGGAAAATTTAAACTAAACCAAAACACTATATGCTTGCAGATTGTCAAAAGGGTGGGTCTTAAGAATGGATTCGGGTATTAAGTTAGATCTTTCAGAGAATGCTTAAAGGCGGGATCAATTGACCAAAAGGCAAAATGTGCATGGTCCTTCTAATACTAATACCACTGCTACTTTCACTACTGCTACTAAACTACACCAACTATTACTTCTAATGCAACTGCTTGTAAGGTTAAGAGTATTAAGAAGAAAGGGTCGTCAAAAGGGGCTCAAAAGGGTGTATCAGCAGTATTTTTGGAACGGCTTACCCTATCTAGATGAAACTTCTAGGGTATCATGAGGGGGATGCTCAACTGACCAAAGGGCAGCATGTTCATGCTACTACTGCCATTAATACTGCTGCTAATGCAGCAATACTGCTGCTACTACTAATACAATAATACTGCTGCTACTACTTCTCCTCCTACTACCACTACTACTATGACACTAGCACTATTAAGACTAAACTTATGAAGGTGAAAACGTGAAAGAATATCGAGTGGAAATTTGAACTAAATCAAAACTCCCTATGTGCACGCAGGTTGTCAAAAGGGCGTATCTCAAGAATGGATTTGGGTATTAAGTTGGAACTTTCAGAGAATGCTTAAAGGTGAAAATCAATTTACCAAAAGACAACATGTGCATAACACTACTAATACCACTACCTCTGCTGCTTTTACTGCTACTACTACTCCAACTAGTGGGTCTATTGAAACTACTAGTAAAGTTGAGAGGATTAAGATAAAGATTTTAGGAAGTGTTGAGGGGGAACTTGAACTAAATTAAAACTGCGAATATACAGGTTATCAAAAGGGCACATCGACAATGAGATAGCAACGGCTAATTGCATTAAGTTGAAACTTCCAGGGCTTGATGAGGGGGACGTTCGACTGACCAAAAGACAATATTTTAATGCTGTTGCTGCTGCTAGTGCTAGTGTTATTACAGTCAATACTACTACTAGTCCTACAAGTAGTAGTGCTACTAGTATTCCTACAACTAGTACTACTGCTACTACTATGACTACTATTACAACTATGCCTAAGAGTATGAAGGTGAAATTTTCAGGGAATAATGATGGGGGAAATTGAACTGAATCACAATACGTCGTCTGTATGCAGGGTGTCGAAAAAGCGTACCAGTAATATCTTAGGAATGGATTGATGTGAGAATTTGAAGCTTACAGGGTTTTTTTGTGGGGGACGTTGAACTAACCAAAAGTCACTATTTGCCTCCTAATATGACCGCTTCTACTATTACTACTGCTACTACTCTTACTTCTGCTGCTACTACTACTTCTACTAAAGCTAATGGTATTAAGGCCGAAATTCAGGGGAATATTTATATAGTACTGAACTGAATCGAAACACACTATGCGCATACAGGTTGTCAAGAGTTCAGATCAGCAATGCTTCAGGAAGGGTTTATGGTATGAAGTTAAAACTTTCAGCGCATGTTGACGGGTGTATTGAAGAAAACCAAAGGTGCTATGTGCATACTGGGACTAATTCTGCTTCTGCTACTATGCTAGCTAAGGATATATGGTTAAGTTTTCAAGAAATATTTAGGCGGGTTTTGAACTAAATCAAAACGACTATGAGTATGTGAATCGTCAAAAGGGTGACACATCAATACATCGGGAATGGCTTATATTAATAAGTTGGACCTTTCAGGATAAGCTCTGGCACATTTTGAACTAACCAAAACGCACTATCTGTATACTCTTAATATTGAAACTTTCAGGGTACGTTTAGGGGAATTTTAATTAAGTGAAAAAACTGTATGTATGCAGGTTTTCAAAGGGGCATATAAGCAATATCATAGGTAGCGCAGCACTGTCATAGGTAGTAATATCATAGAAACTGTGAAAGGAGCTCATTCGATTAGAAATTAAAAGTTCTAGTGCCCTTTTTAAGAGTCAAAAGTAATCTGAGACCTATCAGCCCTCATCCCAAGCCTATTAAATCTGCAAACACATTCAATCAAAATCTTGAGATAGTCATTTTGTTCAGCATAGTTGAACGGTTCTTTGGCCAAGGGAAACTTAGTGCACAAGTAAGTCCTTGGCCTAAAGTATCCCCAATGCTTAATAAAAAAAGGGAAACAATTGTCTTATGCCAGTGCACAAACAAACTTAAACTTAATATACATTTGTTCAGTTTTTTTTACCCCCGAAACAGGGTCAGTTTTTTTCGAAAAGCTCGAAACTTGCATTCCTAAGCCAAAAGAAACCTAGTAGAACCAAAGAGTCTAATATTTTTTTTCTGTTTTTCTTGAATCTTCTATCTGTAAGTCCATGACCCAAGGAAAAATTAATAGGAAAAAGAAAAGATTAACAAAGAAATGTAGGCTTGGCCATACAAGGCTAAAACAATCTTTTTTTTTTTCTTAACAGCTCGAGACATAGATCTGTATGTCCCTGGTTCAAAGATACCCTAATGTGAAAAAAAAAATCTAGGCTGGAAACACTGACCCCCGACAATGAGGAAAAGAACCGTTTTTGCCGATCGGCTTGAAACTTACGTCTGTAAATCAGGAGAACCCCCAATGCCCAAAAATCGTGTATTTTACCAAAAATGACGAAAAATGTTTGTCTTTCGAGCGGCTTGAAATCTACACCCATAAATCTCGGACCTCAAAAAGGGGCAATTTGGGGGCCCGAAAAGAGCATTTTGTTTTATTAGCATGGAGTTTTATTGTTATTCCTTGGTTCCACAGGACCCCAATACAAAGAATAAAATTTAAGCACAACATATATTCGTTCTTCTTAAAAAGGACCAAAACACTTTTTCTGAACGACTTGAAACTTGTGTCCCTAAGTTTTTGGACCCAAGGGAAACTAGCTGAGCCAAAGAGGTCAATAGTTTTTTTTCTGGCTTGCATGATTCTTTTTTCCGTAAGTCATTTGCTGAAGAAAAAAAGAAATAGAAAAAACACCAAGAATTTAAAAAAAAATACCAGTTTGGCTTTAAGAAGCCAAAATGACTTTTTTTTTTCTCTCTCAAAGGCTTCAAACATACATTTAAATGTCTGTGGGCCAGAGAAACCCTAACAATATAAATCAAAAATACAGGCTAGGGACATTGACCTTCGACAGTGGACAGAGGCTGTTTTTGCCCAACAGTTTGTAACTTACATCCGTAAGTCAAGGAGACCCCAATGCTTAAAAATAGGATCGAAAAAGATATGTTTGACCAAAAATGCGGCCCGGAAAAGGACTGAAAACTGTTGATACCCGAATGGCTTGAAATCTGCATTTGTAAACCCCAGGGCCAAGTGAATTCTAATACACAAACAAATTTAAAGATAGGGGGCACGAACTCCCCAACCTGGGTCTAAACTTCATTTTTCTGAAGCTTGTCTCTGCAAGTCTTCGGACCGAAGGGAGTCCAACATACAAACAAACAAAAAATTTGCAAAAGTGTTGGTTTTCTCGAAGATAGGTCAAATGAGAAAGGGCTAATTTTATCAGACAGATTGAAATATTCATATCCCGAAGTCTCTGGACCAAGAGCACAGTACAGTAAAAACTGAAAAAAAAATTGTTTCGCCTGAAGAGGGCCAGATCAACTTTTTGTTTCCATCTGCTAGGAGTTGGAATAGTTTAGTCAGCCCAGACTAAAATGAGGTAGGCTTCTAGACTTGACGTTTTTGATCGGTCCAAACCAAGAGATCGAAGACTTATGAAACGTGCCTATAAATTTCGTCTGCAATCGGTTTGAAAATTGCATCCACAAATCTTTGGTTCAAGTAGACCCCAATGCAGAAAAAATTGAATCCAATTTTGGCTGAATATCTTCATAATGCTCAAAATAGGCCTAAAATTTGTTTCATCTCTGATTGGCTATATTGTCAACCTCAAAATAACTTCATTCTGAAGCCACGCGTCAGTGGAGACGGTTTTTCCACTAAGATGCTGAAACTCAGATACTGGAATAGCTTTCAGCTGGTCGGTTATTGCCATTAAATGTTTTTGACTGTCCCAAAATGAGATCCCTTAAGAGGATTTTTCAACCTCCAGAAGAGAAAAAAGGCAGAAGGACTCAAGTCAGGTGAATAGGGGGGCTGTGGAGCCACAAGAATGATTTTACTGGCGAAAAACTTGTTTATTGAAATTGTTGTGTGACAAGAAGCATCATCATGATGCCACACCCAGCTATTTTTGAAGTTTGGCCTCAAAAGAATGACCCTCTTTCGAAGTTTTTCAAGAACCTCCTGGCGAAAGATCGTTGAGCCTTGAGGTACAATCTCTTTGTGGAATATCCCGTGGATATAAAAAAAAATCAGCATACATTTGATCTCTGACTTCCAGTCCATTGCGTTTTTGGGCCTTGGGGAAGTTGAAGTGTGCCAATTCGTGAACTGGCGCTTAGTTTCTGGGTCCTACTCAAATGCCCAGGACTCATCACGAGCAATGACACGTTCCAGAAAATGCGGATCATTCCGATCGAATCCAAGTCAAGGGACCTTTCCCTCTAGATGTCTCTAGATTGCGTAATCTAGAGGGACCTTTCCCTCTAGATTGCGTAAGGTCTTGGAACAATTTTGTATATATTTTAGCCCCCAGTTCATGGGTCAAAATCTGATGAATAGTGGTGAGAGTCAAATTCAACTCTTTCCTGATTATTTTGACTGTCAACTGACGATCCGAACGCATAATATCCTGGATTCTTACGACATTTTTATCGGTTCTTCGGCTTCAAACTGTTTCATCTCACAATTTCCGCAGGATAGTATTTAGACCCTACTCAAGCTGGCACGGACCCAGAACCTTAATTTGATAGGAACAGCAGTGCCATAAGGGAAAAGTCGGACAACCTCATCCATCTGAAATTTAGTTTGAAATAAGCGAATTAAGGCCGGGTTTACTATCAACGTAACGTAACGGGAAGTTAAAACTAAGTGTTTTAATAGGACCATTCATGAGCAAGGGATCTCGTTGCCGCTTATGTAAGGCCACGAGAAACTTTGTTGAGGTCAAGATTGCCGCTAATCGTCGATTTCCGTTTGCATCAGAGGCGACCTCAGTCAAAGGGAAGGTTACACACTTGTTGCATGTTGCATTTGGTGTGTTGTAATATTTTTCATTGCTCTGTGATGTCATCAGAGTGGGGTAATTTTACAACATGTAATGAATGGACAAATCTGAATCTCCGGACACCATCATGAAAGGCTTCTTTAGAAATGGGACAAAAAAGATGGACAAACCCTCTCTCAAAGTACTATGCATAAGAACCCATCAACTCTTGAAACGACTATGTTTGAGGGGATTGTTCCTAGTGTTTTTACCAGTACTGTTGGCACAGGTATTCAAAAGTGAAGAAAAAGACAAGAAATAGGAAGAAGCCTAGTCAGTCGGTTCGGATAAAAGAAGCCAAGTAACTTGTCGCAATCAAGATGATAAGCAGATGAGGCAAAAGATCGAAATAAGATAATGTGCGTATTATTGATGCACTGGACAAGAAACTCTTGACTGAATTTGATTTTCGTCCAAAAAATTCTCTATTAACTGGAAAAGAGTTCAATCAGGGTTAGAGTATGATGTCAAGAAAAAAAATGCAAATGGGCAAAAAGGGCGATAAATGGTGCTTGGATATCTCGCCTTAAAAGCAAGAAATGCATCCCCCAAGAAATTTTCTCGCGTAAAAAACTCCATTTTGGTGTGCCAGGAAGGCCAGTTGGCCTTATGGTGCCCTAAAACGGGTTCTACTTGTGAAAAAAAATAAGTATATCCAGGTTTCATGTCAAGGGAGATGTGACATATTGCTCGCTTAACCATTAACAGCATAGATTTGGTTGAAGGAATTGAGAAGCGGAATTTCTGATTCTCAATTTGTATGAGGCGACAGGTACTTCTTCAATCACTTTACAGTAAGATGCCAAAACCATCCGGCACAAAAGAAGATACGACTTTGGCCTTTATAACAAAGGACGAGCCGGTACCTTCATCACAAGTATAAGCTTATTCAATGCTGCCAAATGAGGCGAAAACGCTAGATTTCTGACAGATGAATTAGCATTATTGCCATTTTGCTTCATATAATCTTGTGGGGCTGCCATCAAGGAGACAAATATTTATTGCGTTAGTGCAGGAGTCTTGGATTTTCGTAAGTTAAGCAATGGAGATAAAATTATTTCAGTTGGACATTTTCATTACATAAATTTTGTCAGTGTATCTGTCTTATGTGATATGTGGTACCAACCTTTGCATGCTTATAACTGGCCACAAAACTGTCACCGTCCAACCTTCATGTCCTCGTTCTGCACTCCCTTGAGCTCTCTATAAGATCACTGAAGCGTTTCAGTCTTACGCTCATAATAGTAACTGTCTATGAACAATTTTATTGTGTTAATAAATTGTTGGTACTCATGGTATAATTTAGGAAGTCCCCTCTGCCGTTTTTTAATCCGTGATTTTACTCGAGCCCAAATTTTGGTTTTGTTTGGCAAAATGTGAAATATTGCGACAATTTGTAAAATATTAGAAAACACTCTGTGACCGCTAGTTTGATACGATCGCCCCCAAGAAGATTAGAAACAAAGCATATGGACACGTATTCATGTCTATCTTTCCTAAGAAAAATACGAAATTCTAGATTCGCGTACATATAATGATACCTTACCTTACCTTAGATCCGCCTGTGCCTCCAGAGGCACCCAGGGCATCAAGAAGGAGCCGTCAATCTTCCCGTAGGTTTGCTGCTGCAATTATGTCCTCCCACTGAGGTTGGATTGATTTGTGCATGTTACGGAGATCTGTCTGGTACGTTCGACGCGGGGTGTTTCTGGGTCTACCCCTGCGGCGTGCACCCGTTGACTGCCAATGGAGCGCTGCATTTGGTAGTCGGAGATTGTCCATACGTAGTACGTGGCCAAGGTATCTCCATTGGCGGACTCTTATGATATATGTCACAAGAAGCTGGCTAGTCTTGTCACAGATGGTTATGTTTGTTATTCTCTGCTACCAGCGGATGTTGAGAATTCTTCTGAGACATGTGTTTTCGAAAGCAAGTATTCTTCTCTCTTGTTCCTGGTTCAGCTGCCAGGTTTCGGCTGCGTAAAGCAGCACTGGCATAACATTACTATTGAAGAATCGTAGCTTTAGCCGTATAGATAAGCTTTGGGACCGCCATACCTTCCGTAATCTATTGAAGGCCCCATTGGCTTGGCCGATTCTTGTGAGCACTTCTTTTGTGGTCGATCCGGTGCTTTCTATTATGCTAAATACGTTCTTAGACCACACTGGCTATACATGACAAATGAAATTCAGAGAGGAAAGAAAATAACACAATGAAAAATAAAATCAAAAAAGGTGAAAGAATGAGGATTTTGTCAGCCAGTGGTAACCATGAAGAAGAAGAAATAAGCAAATATTTCGACAAGGACCTCCGCCGAGTCGTCCTCAGTGCTAAACCAAAAATAAAGAACTGAAAAAAAAACGAAAATCGAACCTTTCGAAGTTCTCTTGTCAACGACAGAACAGAAACTAAATAAGAACCAAGTTGGAATCAATGAAAAAGAAAACTACCAAGATGATTAGGCAATAATCCTTTGTTTTGCTATTGCTTTCGCTGGCCTACAAACTCGTTCATCATTTGATGTGCAAATAGGTTCTTTCAAGTTATACCGGGTGAAAATATGGATTGAGTCCTTCAAAATTAAACTGTCTTAAATTGGGCTTAATGAAATATCTGTAGTATCTCTATTTATTGCTAAATTTTGGTTCATGTATTTTTTTTATCTCAATTACCTCTTTAAAAGTTTGTGGTAGGCCATTTACAGTAGATATTAAGGTTGCCTCGTCAAAAAGAACCAGATGGGTCGGATTTACGAAAATATGCGAAGCCAATGCTGAATCAAAGTTGTCATTGTTATTTTTTAATCTCAGGGACTTATCATGAGCACAAAATTTCAATAGATAAGTCCCTGAGATTAAAAAATAACAATGACAACTTTGATTCGGCATTGGCTTCCCATATTTTCGTAAATCCAACCCACCTGGTTCTTTTTGTCGAGGCAACCTTAATATCAACGGTAAAAGGTCTACCACAAATTTTTAAAGAGACAATTGAGATAAAAAAATACATGAACCAAAATTTAGCAATAAATAGAGATACTTGAGATATTTCATTAAGCCCAATTTACGACAGTTTAATTTTGAAGGACTCAATAAATATTTTCACCCAGTATAACTTGAAAGAACCTATTTGCACATCAAATGATGAACGAATTTGCTGGCCAACCAAAGTAATACCAAAACAAAGGATTATTGCCCAATCATCTTGGTAGTTTTCTTTTTCATTGATTCCAACCTGGTTCTTATTTAGTTTCTGTTCTGTCGTTGACAAGTAAACTTCGAAAGGTTCGATTTTCATTGGTTTCTCTTTCTTTCTTTTTTGTTTAGCACTGAGGACGACTCGGCGGAGGTCTTTGTCGAAATATTTGCTTATTTCTCCTTCTTCATGGTTCGCCACTGGCTGACAAAATCCTCGTTTTTCACATTTTTTGATTTTATTTTTCATTTTGTTATTTTCCTTCCTCTCTGAATTTCTATTATGCTTCCCGAGTATTTGAAATGTACGACTTGCTCCATGTGTTGGTCTCCGCAAGTGATGCTCAGGGGTGAATCTGTGGTAGCCATGCATTTTGTTTTCTCATTATTTATTTTCAGGCCGACCTGGCCACCTCTCTCCCTTACTTTGTCAAGTTTTTGGAGTTTCGCTTGCATGATTCCAGGACGGCGATGTCGTCAGCGACGTCTACATCATTGAGGCGTGTTTCTGGATTCAGCTGGATTCCGTCTGTTCTTGTACTTCGCAGTATGTAATCAATGACGATTACGAAAAGCAGCGGTGACAACACGCAACCTTGCTTAACTCCTGACAGAATGCGGAAGAAACGAGTTTGGCCATCTGGTATCTTTACACAGCACTCGCTATCTTCATAAAACGCAACGATCAGCGAAACTATCTTTTCATGGATTCCATAATGCAGTAGGATCTTCCACAGACTTAGGCGCTCTACTGAGTCAAATGCCTTATCAAAATCGATGAATATCATATAGATTTTGGAGCGCCATTCTCTGCTTTCTTCCGTCAGTAGCCGTAGAGTAAATATCAAGTCTGCGCATGAACGGTTCGGTCTGAATCTATGTTGCTCGTCGCGAAGGTGTCTGTCGAGCTGCGAGCTGATTCTCTGCAGTAAAATGTGCGTCAGCAATTTGCTGAGTATGGAAAGCATGCAGATTCCTCGCCAGTTGCCTGGGAAGGACGTATCGCCTTTCTTAAAGATCCTCACAAGGGTGTTGCGTTTCCAATCCGAAGGTATTTTGGCGGTCGTCCAGATTACTGCGAACAGCGCTGTCCAGAACTTGAGGCAGGTCACAACAGTCGCTTTGATTATTTCCGCAGATATCCTATCTTCGCCAGGCGACTTCCCATTTTTAGCTTCTTTGGTGCTGCTATAATTTCAGTGGATGACGGCGGATCCGTGCTAATATCTAAGAAAAGCAGTGTTGTTGCTGGGATCGTCTGGGGGAGGTCTATTCAACAGGTTCTCGAAGTGACTGGCCCAAACTTCGTTTACGTCAGACTGCTGTGTTATCAGGATGACCAGGGGTCTGTTACTGGTCCATGTTGAATAGAGGATTTCTTTCCAATAATCTTATTAGTGATTTTATAGACTGCTCTTGAATCACCTCTCTTCGCTGCCTCTTTTGCCTGCGCTACGTTTCGCTCCAGCAGGTTTCTCTGATCTTTTCTGGCACTCTTCTTTAGCTCTTTATCCGCGGCTCTGTATTCATCGTTTCTGAGGATCTGTTGGTCGGGGGTTTGTCTTTGGATAAGTGATGATTTTACTTTTTTCCTTGTCTCTATGAGTTCCCATGTTTGGTCAGATAGCCACTGGCCTTTTGGGTTCTTGCGGTATCCAAAGGTGGTTTCATTACATCGTGAAAGCACAACTTTATGATTTCTCAGTATTGATTGCTATGAGCATCATCTAGTAAAGACAAGGCTCCAAATCTATTCCGCATCTCTAGTTTAAAGGCTTGGTTGAATTCTCTCAACCTCAGTTTCTCCGAGTCAAAGACTGGGTTTAAGGGAGCTTTTTTGGGTTTCTATTTCTTTTCAATTTGAGGCGGATTTTCGCTGCCATCAGATTATGATCTGAACCGACGTCAGCTCCTCTATATCCCCTTATATCGAGTAGGCTTGATCTCCACTTCCTGTTCCAAAGACAATGGTCAATTTGATTTCGGGTGTGGCAATCGGGAGATATCCAAGAATATTTGTGTACATCCCGATGAAATAATAGCTACCTCCAATTACTAGGTCGTTAAGGAGCGCGAAGTCGATAAGTAATTCTCCGTTTTCGTTTCGCTGGCCCAGGCCATGCTCGCCGAGAACCTCTGGGGAAAAGGATCGGTCGTTCCCTACTTTCGCGTTAAAGTCTCCTAGAAAACATGCTATGTCATGCCGTGGTACGTCGTTTGCTACACAGTTGAGAGCTCTGTACAATTCGTCTTTTGATTCGTCGGTGGCGTCATTGGTGGGTGCGTAGCATACTATTACTGACAGTTTCGCATGCGCGCCGATGAAGCGGACTTTCAGGATTCTAGGTGACACCGGTTTTCGCTTTATTAGAGCCTGGGAAGCCTGTTTTGTCAGCATTAGGGCTACTCCTTGTTCACACTTTTGCTGTAAACCAATTTGCACAATGGTTATACCTCCATCCGGTTTATTTGATCCAGACCCTAGCCATTAAACTTCTAGCAGAGCTAGAAGGTTAAGATGATAATTTTTAAATGTACTCAGTACTTGTTCAGTCTTGGAGTCTTGAGACATTGTGCGGACGTTCCAGAATCCAAATTTGAGTTGTTGTTTCGCATTCATAAATCTTGTCCGTGGGCATGCAGAGGTTGTCAACAATAGGGGGTTCGAAAATCCGAGGCTCAAACTTGATGTTTCGGTTGCAGTTAGGATTTCCCCCGAGGGCAGGCCCTTGAGGTCCCGGGTGTCGGTGGCAAGCCCACAGCTCAACCCTCCCTCTTTATCCTGGCTTGGGACAGGCTGCATACGCAGGCGAGGTTTAATGATAATAATGCAGAAACTAAGAAATAATTTCTCCAAAGAACACCTGTATTTTAAAGCAAGTAACATCTTAGCAAATCGTAAAAAGTATGTAGGTTATCTAGTTGGAAGTTGCGGAAGCACTTTTTTCTGGTGACCTTTTATGTACGAGTATCTGAGTATTAATTATTTATACGAAATTAGATCTAAACTTTCCTGCTATCTTAGAGTTGTTATTATATATTGAGTGCGGGAAAAACACGAGAATAAAAAGTTGGTCTTTTTTTGTATTCATTAATAAAAAAAAACCGAAGAAAAAGTTTTTCAAATAAACGAAGAGCCATATTAAAACTTACGACGAGCAGAAATAAATTCTTATACAAACTTAAAGCGACCAGAAATTACCAACAAAAAATAAACGAAACCCAAAACGGACAGAAAAAAAAATTAATTATCAAACAGAAAAATAACAGATACAGATATAGATGAATAATTAAGTCCCAAAATGTAAAAACTAAAATGAATACTCAAGTAGCAAAAACAAACAAAAGTTACTCAAAAATGAGTTTGGCTACTACCCCCCCCCCCCCCCGAAAAAAAGCGAAAACCTTTTAGAGTCTATTGCGTCATTTGTGTTGCATTGAAAACAGTATGTTTTTTAACTAATGTGTTTTAATTTTTCAAAACTTAAATTAAAAATAAAATCACTATGTTAAGCAAGATGACTGGAAAGAACGTACGAAAATAAACTGAATTTTCAATATATAGTGATATTAATTCCTGGAAATCTCCTTAATTGAAGATTTTAACTAACAGTATTTTTTTTCCAATGTTACAATCACGAGGTAAACCGTTTAAAACATAATTTATTTTCAGTAAAGGGAAAATAAACAACAGATTCCAGCAGGTTTACAGCAAGGGGAGGTAGGAGCAGTAGTCAGACTCATGTTTGTGGTAATCTCTGTACGTTTCAAGTTTGACTTGAGTGTTCATTTTAATTTCTACTCGTTTTAGGACTTATTTATACATCTATATCAGTATCTGTTATCTTTATTTTTGCTTATATCTGATCGTCTTGTTTTATTATGGGTCTTTAATTTTGTTAAATTTCTTTTTCAGGAATTTCTTTCAAAATTAGTTTCTGTTCGCCACGCCATTTTGACAAGCTGAATGCACATAAACTCGTAGTCACAAGTAGCTGCAGTCGCAAGTATTTGCAGTCGTAGTCGCAGTTGCAAGTTTTCATAATCGAAAGTAGTCGTAGTTCCAAGTAGCCATAGTTGGAATCGCAAGTAGTCTTAGTCTCAGTCGCAAGTAGTCACAGTCGAAAGTAGTTGTAAATTGCAGTCACAGGTGCAAGTGGTCGCAATGGCGATTGCCTCTGCAAGTAGTCACAGTCCTAGGTAGTAGTCAAAGTAGTAGTGGTAGTTGTAGTCCTGAAAGTTTCAAGTTAATACCCTTAGATATTCCTAAGATATTAAAGATACGCTATTTTGATAACCTGGATGCACGTAGTTTCCTTTATTAAATTCATTTTCCCTTGCAACATCACTCGAAATCTTGCCTTAATGCCCCCAGGCTCTTTGGACACACACATGATCAAACATTCCTTCTTTTCCAATAGTAGATCTTATATGTAAACAATGTGGAATTGCATATTTTAAAACCTGACTATTTTGAACAAAACGGCTATCTCAAAAATTACATCAGTGTTGTGGGGAGCATCTAAAAGGGCGGATAGATAGTGCTGGTCTCTAATCACATTTTAACATCTTCCTTAATATGCCCTTAAAGTTTCAACTGAACGCCTTCAGCCGTTCCTGAAATATTGTTGACACGCCCTTTTGACAACCAACATCCATGTAGTGTGTTTTTGTTTGTTCAACATCCCTCTCAACATTTTCCGACAGTTTCTGCCTTGCCCCAGGGGCTATGGGGTTCATATCATCCCCGGAGACATAATCATTTAACCTTTAGACTATTTTGAACAAAAATGTAACTCAAAATTCGATCGTATTTGTTTGGGGGAGGGTAACTAAATCGGGCATGGGAGGGGGCTGGTTGCCCTCAGAGGACTTTTTACTCTTAAAAAGGGTACCAGACCTTTCATTTTCCAATTGAATGACCCTCCTCTAAAGTTTTTGCGACCACACCTTCTATATGAAGGGGTTCTAGGAAAAAAATACATTGAAGCCTTATGGCTCGCTACAATAGACTTTGCTAGATGCTTGGCTCTGATAAATCTCTAAATGATGAACTAACCGTTGCTTTGAACTTGGATCAGAGAGGTTATACGTTAAATCACTAAAAAAAAAATTGGTCCATTTTTTTTTATCATTCTTTAAGAGTGGATCTTCCCAAACATTCTTAGAAGAAAAGGTTTCGCCTCCCAGTTCCCCCGTATGTACGATTGGAACTGGGTTGTAGAAAAAATCAAAATTTTCACTTTTGGGCTACACTTTTATTTAGCTTTCTTTTTCCTCTGCTCTCTCTTCTCTGTATTTATGGTCTCCTTTTTGTTTTTCATTCTTATCCTTCATGGAGCCATATCACTAAAAATTTGAGCCTTTTATGGCACTTGTTCAACTTCTTTTTTTCTATTACGTAGAGATTGAAATGGCGAAGGAAATGTACCAAATTTATATTTGTTTTTAAAATACAGGGAGGCTCGTCATCTTCAACTTTTACTTTAAGTGTGATTCCTGAATAAAATTTTCAAATCAAAGAAGATATGAACTATGCTAATAGCCTAAACTTGTCTTTTTTTCAGCAATTAGAATAAATTGTATTCTTAAATAGATAGTGTCATTTAAGTTTGTTTTAAGGTTTTGAAATGCTAATGGACCCCCTGTTTTCCATTTCCATCGTCAGGAAAAGAGGAAAAGATTGATTTCTCTTTCTCTGTAGTTATAAAATGGGAGTGAACCGGCCGTATTTGCGGTCACCCTGTTGCTCAAGTAACTGTTCATGTTGACCATTATTGATTTAGTGTAATTGTTTATGGTTTTATGTTTTTCAATAGAAATCGGTTAATCTCGTAGGTAATTACCTAAACTCTTGAAAATCGGTAATTCCATAAGCATTCGCTGGATATTCTCACATGTTTGTTGCACTGGATAAGCACACAGATTAAGTCTCCTTTTTACATTTGTTTAAGTTTTAACTTTAAACAGTTTAAGACATCTACATTTGCTTCTTCACTAGGATATTTCAAAAAACTAAGGAAGAAATAAAAAAAGACAAAACATTTTTGCCATTGAATATTATTTAATTTTTCCCTCAGCTTCCTGCTAAAATAAGCTAATAATATCCTCCATATTCAGGGACCAAGCTCATGAACAAACTTGGAAACCCTGAACATTTTTTCCTCAGATTACTGGTGCATTAACATCAAAATATGGAATGAATGTTTATTTTAAATTTTCTCTGCTGTTTTGTAGACTTGGTCAAAGTATCCCTTGAGCGATCCAAGCAACTTTAAAAAAAAAATAATCTTTTTTGGAGGGGAAGGGGGATCGGGGTCTTTTTTTCTATGTGCAATTCATTACATTGTATCTGTCTCTGCCCTAAGTTTCTTTTCTATTGCAGATTTTGGATTAGCAAAAGAATATATTGATATAGTAACAAACAAACATATTCCATATAGGGAACACAAGAGTCTGACGGGGACAGCACGATATATGTCTATCAACACTCACTTAGGAAGGGGTAAGTCATTTTTTCCGTTGGAACAAATGAATTTATGAGTCCAATATAAAACGTTCTTAGATATTTATATGTAAAGAAGAATGATGTTTTTGTTCACCTTTAGTATAAGGCAATGTTGATTATCATTCAGTATCAAAATAGACGAAAAAGAGTAATTTTATCTTTCCCACCTAAGTAACTAAATCTTTTCTACTAAAACACAGAATTCTGACCTTAGTTCTCTAAGTCAGCATTTTTGATCAGTAAACTGTCTTGTCTTGGTTGAGTAAACCCCCTCCAGTTCTTGCTTGTCATACAGACACGTTCGCGGAGAACGGACGATTAGCTACTTCGAAGGAACGGTGGCCAGATGGCTAAGAAAACCGCATTTCAGCGCCCAAATTGTCTAATTCTCCATGATCCTTCATATAAATATAGAAAGAAGTATAGGAGCAGGGGGGGGATTAATACCTCATCTTCTTTCTTAGACTACTACTACTTCTAACAACTCACCGCAGCACCAAGCCACCTGAGGCCAACACAGCTACGCACGCTCTTCCTCCATCCCAATCTATTTAAAGCCTCACTTTTTACATCCGCCCACGAAGTTCCCATTTCCTTTAAATCTTTCTTTCTGACGTCCTCCCACCCAAGACGAGGACGACCTGCTTTCCGTTTAGCCCTAGACGGTTGACCAAAGAGAACAATCTTCGTCTATCTTTCATCCTTCATCCGCACAACGTGCCCTAACCACCTCAACCATTCTTTCATTATAGCCCTAGAGAGCGGTATTGAACCATATTTTTCGTATAGCCTATTGTTTGAAACACGGTCGGTCAGCCGGGTACCCAGAACAATTCTTTAGCAATTTCTCTGGAAAACATCTAGAAAATCTTCATCCGCTTTTCGGAGCGCTCTTACTTCAGAGCCATATTTGACTACTGTCATCACTGTAGCTTTTAATAGTCTAATCTTGGTTAGCAGACTTATCTCCCAATTCTTCCAAACTTTTTTTTAATTGTGAAAAACACCCTGAGCCGTGGCTATTCTACTTTTAACATCTTCACTGCTCCCACCATCTTTACTAATAATACTACTAAGGTAAGTGAAGCAGATGACCTAACGTCATCTTTTAATCTTCACTTATTTCTAGCCATAGTGACTTAGGATTGTACCCAGAACAATCCTTAAGCAATTTATCTGGAAAACATCTAGCAAATCTTCATCCGCTTTTCTTAACAAAGTCTTCTTAACTTAATTTTCAAACCTATTCTAGCACTCTGAACTCGCGAAACCTCTAAATGTTCATTTATTTTGCTCACACTTTCGTCTAGGATGCTTAAATCATCAGCATAATCTAAATCCAGGAGACTTTTTCCTCTCCATTTGATTCCGTGGTCTCCCATTGTCTTTCCTGTGCTCCTTAAGACAAAATCCATCAAAATAATCCATGTAAAGGGGGATAGAACACAACGTTGCTTAACTCCTGATTTATTACAAAACCAGCTGCTAAACTCATTTCCTACCTTAACTGCAGCAGTGTTATTCTCGTACATAGCACTAATCACTTTAATGTATTTGTCTGGCATACCATACAAGGATAATACCTCTGCTAAAGCTCTTCTATCAACAGATTCGAACGCTTTCTCATAATCTATAAAACTGAGGACCAAAGGTGTTTGACAACTCAGGTGTTTGGCAACTTTCTCAGACTAACCCTGAATAATGGTGCTGCGGGGTAATACCTCCCTTTTTATTGCAGAAAATTTTGACATTTATTGTCCTGTCCTGTAAAGTGATAATTTTTGACGACCATAGTCATGGTTGTTCGAATTGAATCAGTTGCAAGAAAAAAAGGATAAAAACCATTAATACAAATCAAGTTGAAAGCAATATTATGAACGAAACAAAATCCAAAGTTGAATCTAGGTTTAATCATAATTTTGCTGGAAGCTTTAGCTGTCTTATATTGACTTTTTCTTTTTTGAGGAATACCTCTGGCTTATAATAAGGCTTATTATTCCAAATAAGCCTTAAACTAGTAGTTATTTTGGTAGGTATTTAGATTTGCAGAGTATTCAGATAGCTGACAAACAAACTTATCTCTAGAATCAGAATTTAGTGTCATATAGCCTAATGTCTTTGGATTAGCTCAACATACGCCCTAACAACCACCCTGTTACATATGAAGTGCCTCTGGGGAAAAAACATTGAAGCCTTATGGCTTTTCAATAGGCAACGCTGTGTTCTGTTTAATAAGTATAAGTGATTGAAGGGCAACCCTTCTCCTCTGACACCTCTTTTCTCTTTTTACTCTTTTCGCGTTTCATATGGAAGGGGTGGTCGTATAAACTTCGAAGAGGGCTGATTCGATTGAAAATCAAAGTTCTAATTCCCTTTTTAAGAGGCAAAAGGTATGGACCGGGAACTACCCCATCGCCTTTTTTCTAACAAATGCATCTCATAAAAATTTAGAGATAGTTTTTAAATTCAAAGCGTATTTCACTAAGGTACCCGTGTACTTTCAATTTGTGCTGTAAGTGTCCTCTATTGTAACTTATCCACGATTTGCCATAGCTACCGGAAATTTCATATACACGTAGTTGTTGTTATTATGATTTTCATCTCTCCCTCTATATAAAATGGGAAAAATAGTTATTTGATAAGAGAAGAAAAACTTCCAGTGTTTTCTTCTGAAGACCTTTGTAACACCTTGTATAATGTAGCTCAAGGCAAACGTTGGTGTTGGGTCTTTAAATGTATATTTTTGGTGCAAGACGGTTCCTTCTAGAATAATAAGCCTTGACACATTTTTTCGTCGGAAGGTTGTGGTAGGAAGAATTATGTCTTAGATTAAAACCGCTGTTGATAGCTTAATTCTGAATCTACTTTCAAGTCAGGATAAAGATATAAAGGAACTAGATTCCCTGATTGTTTTCCATGTCCTTGACATGGATTTGATGACAGGGCCCCTAAAGCATTGGAAGTTGCTAGCGTAGTCACTATCTACAAAAGTGGCCAAACTTGTTACTCTTCCTAGGTAGGAAGATGGCTCGGAAGATCTCAAATCTTGTTCAGATTATTGATATATCTAGATAATGTTGTTTTCAATATTGTATAACTAAGGACAGGCCGTAATGGTGACCTCAGGCGGTAATGGTACCCAATTTCGTCCTTTTGTCCCAATTTGGTCCCCAATTAATTCCTTTCTCTCAAAGTAAAATATGAAAATAGATATATTTGAGTAGCTAAGCTCAACTAGAACAGGATTGCCCAAATGTGTCGTCCATTCTTCCCTGGAAATATTTTCCTCTCAAGTTTCCCCGATTCCTTGTTAAAGGAATGCTGATAAAAATTGAAGTAACATCATAACTGTCAACTTTTCTCTTTCCTCATATTTTAATACTTTTCATCTTATTTACCAGTCCTCTGGTGTTCTTGTAGTGTATGCATTGTGCAGGATGTCGGGTTATTTCTTTTTTTTTTACTTCAGTGGTTTTAGTTTAAAATGGTCTTTCCTCTTTGAATTTAGATGTCATATTTTAACATAGGATACTGGGTTTAAATACTTACAATCATCCCATTATCCCTCTGATAAATCACTTAGATCTAATCTGTCTTGGACTATCTGTCTTGGCTTTTCTCTGTCATGGCTAATTAGCCATGTCTTGATGCAACCTATGCAACCTACTGCAAAATACTTGATAACTTCAATTCAAGCCATCAAGTATTGAAGTTATTAAGTATTTTGCAGTAGGTTGCATAGGTTGCATTAAGACATGGCTAAATTAGCCATGTCTTAATGCAACCTACTGCAAAATACGTAATAACTTCAATACTTGATGGCTTGAATTGAAATTATCAAGTATTTTGCAGTAGGTTGCATAGGTTGCATCAAGACATGGCTAATTGTAGACAGAGAAAAGCCAAGACAGATAAAAAAAAAGCCAAGCCAGACATGGATAAAAAAAAAAAAAATCCGATACGGCTTGAACTTCTGCTAGGATTGCATTGACTACAGTTATTGCTTAACTTTTTTTCATAAAATTTTAAAACGTGTTGATGTCAATTTGTTTCAGTTCACACTTTGCTTTGAATTTAACACCCAAGACTGGAACTGTATAAAAACTTCCAAGTTTGTTTTTGACTGGCTTTTGTTTTACCCCTTCTCTTGGGTAATGAATGTGTCCTAGGATAAATAAGTCTTAATTTTTAAAAATGTGCATAATGGATAAAGGCGATCTTTAGGAATTTTAAGTCAGTACTTATGAAATACAAATAAAACGACTTTACACTAAAAAAGAAGAAAAATAATAATGGGCTAATTATATACAAATCAAATAATATATAAATCAACCTCCTATTAAAGCTACATTTTAAACCAAGAGCTAAACTGGAAGTTTGGTTTTTAATGTCAAAGATATAAATATAAGAAGAAATACAATTTTTAATACCGTGGGACTTTCGAAGGGACTTTACAAACCTAGGCCTAAGTCATTTTGTTATAGGCTGGTAAAAAAAACGGCACGAATGAATTGTTAAATCGATTAGTTCTGCAAGGCACTGGCACTAGTTGGCAGCAGGGGGTAGCAAATGTCGGTGCTTGGGGCTAGCAAGGAGAAATTGCCCGAAACGCATTATCAACTGAAACCTAAGATCTCTAAGAGTTTCAATCTTTAAAGACTCAAGAGCAGACTTATAATCTACAAATTTTTCTCCAAGGATGGTTTTAACTGCTCTTCTTTGGACTTCCTCCGAATCATCACTTAGATATTCAATATTATGAATCTGAGGCCCCCAAACGGGACGTTCATATTCTAATATGGGACGTATGTATGCCAAATATGTCGTTTTCAGCTTATTTACTGGGAAGCCCAAGCGGTGCATTGAAATCATAGAACGTAGTGCACAGTTGCCTTTCTGGACTAGCCCTAGAACATGAGCACTAAATGAGCAATCGGTACTGAAATTAACTCCCAGGACTGTAACTGATGGTACAAGCGGAAACCAGGAAGTTGGAAAAACAAGATCTCGTTTCAGCGGATTAAATCTTACGATTTTGGTTTTGCTTTCGTTGATCTGCAAACTATTTGTACTACTTCTTCTTTTAATTCATTTAAAAAATCAGGGCTGAATTGGGGCATAGCAAGACTTGCCAGGGAATCTATTTGGGGATGTGAGGTGGCAGGTACAACCAGAAGCTGTGATTTCAGCAATTTTAAATAGTAATTTTTTTTCCTATTCTAATGCAATGTTTCGATGTACTTAAAAATATGCATGTATTGTACTTGAACATCACAGGACTGTATTTTAGGGGGGCGGTGGCTTCAGCCGTGTATAAGATGAAAAGTCATCCAGAATTTCTATCATTATGAACAATAATTCCCCTCGACGTCCACTGGAAATTATTTTGTAAATATATTATTAAGAACTTATTCAACAAAACTACTGTTCATCGAAAAATTTGACCAAATATTCAAATTTTGCCCAAAATTTTAGTCACAATCCTAAATTTTAATTCTTAAGCAGAAAAACCTTTACACTAAACTTTGACTTTTTGCCCCAGTTCTTTAAAAACGACTGCTCAAACACACGAACCGTTGAAATTGAATGAGGGACGTTTTTAAAGCACAATAAAACTTTAGTATAAAGAGCAGAGGGCTGAGAAGGAGGCAGCCCCCCTCATATACGGATTCTTTTCTGTTTGTTTTAAGTTTTAGTGTTGCTACTTACGATCCGTAAAAAAACCTTGTTTTTTTATATTTAATTGGTACGAAAATGAGATCACATTGAATTTTATACTTTAATTTTTGCTTGTTTTTGTCGCTTAAACGCGTTAAAAGTAAGGTTTAGATATATATAAAAAAAATTAAATTCGTATGCTATATCAGAATCTAAAAACAGATTTTAATGCTGATTTCAAATATATAAGTTTTTTACCCATCAAAATTACGCGCCTGAGAAAATTTGCCTTGTTTTCGAAAAAAGGGGGAAACACCCCCTAAAAGTCATAGAACTTAAATGAAAATCATACGATCGGATTCAGCGTATCAAAAAACCCAACTGTAGAAGTTTCAAGATCCTATCTGCAAAAATGTGGAATTTTGTATTTTTTGTCAGAACAAAGATCACGGATGCGTGGTTATTTGTTTGTTGTTTTTTTTCCAGGGGTGATCGTATCGATCCAGTAATCCTAGAATATCTTAAGAGGGCTCATTTTAACGGGAATCAAAAGTTCCAGTGCCCTTTTTAAGTGACCAAAAAAATTGGAGGGCAACTTGGCCCCCTCCCACGCTCATTTTTTTCCCAAAGTCACCCAATCAAAATTCTGAGATAGGCCATTTTGTTCAGCATAGTCGAAAATCTAATAAATATGTCTTTGAGGATGACTTAATCCCCCACAGTTCCCGGGGGAAGGGCTGGAATTTATGAACTTTGCCCATTATTTATATATAGTATTTGTTAATGGGAAGTATAAAGACGTTTCAGGAGGGATTTTTTTTCTGATGGGGGGGTGTCGGAGGAGGGGGTTACGGGGAGTATCCTTCCATAGAGGATGTTTCCTTGGGGGAAGGGACATTTCTATGAAGGGGGTGCCGGATTTCCCAGCATTATTTAAAAAACGATCAGAAATTAAATAAAAAAACTAGTTTTTTCAACTGAAAGTAAGGAGCAACATTAAAACTTAAAACAAACAGAAATTATTAGGTATATGAGGGGGGTTCACCCCCTAGTCAATACCTCGCCCTTTTCGCTAAAGTTTTTTTTAGTACTTTCAAAAAAGCTATCTATTCTAATTAATCGGTCTTTGTGTTTCAGTGGTTTGGGATTCGAACAAAATTCGAACTTTAGCGTAAAGAGCAAGGTATTGACTAGGGGGTAAACTCCCTAATATACGTAATAAAACATACGAATATAGAAGTTCGTTACATAAGTTACGTCAGAACAAAATTTCGAGAAAGCCATTTAGCCAAAAAGTAAAATTAATATACAAATTTTGTTTTAAATGCTCACGTATAATTACCCCAAATAACAATTGCCTTAATTAAAGAATGTCCGGAAATTAAATAAAAAATCAAGTTTTTTTTTTAACTGAGAGCGATATTGAAACTTAAAATAAACAAAAATGATTCAACATGTAAAAAGGGATGTCCCCTCCTCAATACCTCGCTCTTTACGCTGAAGTTTGAATCTGTCACAAAACTTTATTTTTTTAAACAATAAAAAGCTTTAGCGTAAAGAGCGAGATATTGAGGAGGGGACAGTCCCTTTCATATACGGAATAATTTCTGTTCGTTTTAAGTTTTAATGTCGCTCCTTACTTTCAGTTAAAAAAAACTTGTTTTTTTTTATTTAATGTCAACAAGAAATGGCAATTGGTGCGGCAGTTTATTTTATTAGCCCATTGGATTCCTCTTGGTCCAAAGTATCTACAACAATAGAAAATCGAAATCTGAAAATTTTGAGCTAATGTTAGCCCTTTCCTCAATCTCGATATCGTGTTTATCTCGTCCGTATTAGCTAGTAATCTGGTTAAAGTCTCTCTCTCTCTCTCTCTCTCTCTCTCTCTCTCTCTCTCTCTCTCTCTCTCTCTCTCTCTCTCTCTCTCTCTCTCTCTCTCTCTCTCTCTTTCTTGTTTTCTTTCCTTTTGTCACTGTGTTGCTATATCCTTTGAAACAACCATTAGTCTACTCTATTTCTGTAGAACAAAGTCGAAGGGATGATCTCGAAGCATTAGGACACATGTTTATGTATTTTCTTCGCGGAAGCCTTCCTTGGCAAGGGCTCAAAGCTGACACCCTTAAAGAAAGATATCAGAAAATTGGTGATACAAAGCGGGCAACACCTATTGAAACTCTTTGTGAAAGCTATCCAGGTAAGTCAGGTTTTTTTTTTCTCGAAAAGATTCTAACTGCAAAAAAATAAGGTATCACTACAAGGCTTTTTGAAAGCTATTCAGATAACCGCATAGATGGATTATAAGGGCCAAAAGCAGATTGGAAATGGTAGAAACATCTTAATATGGTACAAAGTAAGGAAATAAACTATTAGGAATGTTAAGTAAAAGTAATATTAAGGAAATTAGGGAAAGGGATTTTAAATTCTAATTCCTGTTCATTTTGGGTCTTATTTGTTCATTAATTGTGATTTCTGTTTGATTTAAATTTGAACTATTTTTGACTTTTTTCTGCTGGTCTTTACTCTTCTTCAAAAAACTTCTTTTCTGGCGAGTTTTTTTTCTGGAGTCTGGAGAACTGTCACATTAATTGTGACAGCTAAAGTATTTTTAATGCTAGGGTTACATCGGCGTTGCATTATGGGGCGGAGTTTTGGGGGTTTGATAGTGGGATAAATTTAGAAAGAATGCAGTTGAGGTTTTTTAAGCGTATGTTAGGCCTTGATAATAAGTTTAATGGGTTAGTGCTGAGATGGGATATAGGAATAAAGTGTATGAGACAGAGTAGGTTAAATAGTATGGTTAAATATTGAAATGGTATGTTATCGATAGATGATAAAAGGCTAGTTAAACAAGCATTTTTATTGATGCTTCAAGATGGGAGGAAGGATTCGTGGCCAAATCAGGGTAAGAATAGATTACACCGTGGAGGGCTAGGTAATTGCTGGAATAAGGGGAAGGGTATAGGAGGGATGGTATAGGGACTATATCTAGGTTAGCTGCTACAAGGCTAGAGGGAATTTTATGCCTCCTAGAGAACTTAGGCAGTATTAAGAGAGGTATAGACTGAGGGATGCTCCTTGGAGTTTACCTGTGTCGAGATATGGATGGGTCTTTGTGCCATGTTTTAGGGGAATGTAGGGAGTTGAAAATATTTTGTAGGGAGATTGGATTTTGGAAATTTTGAGAAGTAGGTGCTATTTAAAAATAAATAATATTGGAAAGTTCGTCCGGGAAGGCATGAGGCATCGTGATGATTTTCTTAAACAATCAGTTTTAGTGTATTTTCAGTCTATGTTTTGTTGCTGTATTTTTTCGCTTGTTTTGTGTATATCACCATGACCCAATTGGGATTTCGTATGAATAAATCGAGATATATATATATATATATATATATATATATATATATATATATATATATATATATATATATATATATATATATATATATATATATAATATATAATCGTGAGCTCTACTTCTCCTCTTAATAGTTGAAGGAGATTGTAGGGAAACGAGGCCCCTCGGGGAACATATGGAATCTTGGCAAAGTTTCAAGGTAATTATTTAATCAGAAAGGTTGAAAAAGAATTATCTTCAAGGGTAGCTTGGCTTGTAGGGAAGTGTCTGGCTTGTAGGGAAGTGCCTTATTTTTTTTCTGTTAATACTTCAAGAACTAATGCTTTGACACAAGAGAAGTGTCATAAAAAGTTTTTTTTTTTTTTTGCAATGCCTTGAGAATTGTGGAGTTTCTTTATCTGCATTTGCTTTGACTGGTTATATTTAATGCACTCTAAAATTAATTCAGTTTAGCACCGCTTAAATTTCATTGTACAGATCAGGTGGCTCAGTGCCCTCTCTATATACAGGATATTTTATGTGTGCCTGGAGTTGTAATGTTGCTCTTAACTTGATTTTAAATTAAATGAGTCCGAGGGACTGATGCCTTGACTTTTATAAGTCCTACCTTTGAGAATTCGTGGAATTGAAGTCGCATCTTGGAATTAATCGAAGCCACTAACCCCCCCCTCCCCCCCCCCGAAGTCATGCATACTCCCGCCATTTACCCTTGCCCCAGCCATTTAAACATTTGCCTCTCAATTACTTGGACTATCTGTCTTGGCTTTTCTCTCTTAGCCATATCTTGATGCAACCTACTGCAAAATAATTGATAACTTCAATTCAAAATCAACGGACTCGGTCGAGGCCTTCGGCCTCGACCGAGTCCGTTGAAGAGTCCGTTGGAGTGACCGAGTGAATTGAAGTTATCAAGTATTTTGCAGTAGGTTGTATAGGTTGCATTAAGATATGGCTAATTGTAGACAGATCAAGAAATTAGAATTTAAAATCAAGTTAAGGTTAAAACCAACAGAATTTACCACGAACAAACGTCATTTACTCTTTACTAAAAAGAATCTTTATTTCCGGCGGTGTGTTTATTTTTGCCGTAACATCAAAAAAAGAAAAAATAACCAAGATTACTGAAAATAACTAATGAAAAATAGACGGAGTGTTAAATGTATATTAATGGTCAGTCCTGGAAGTCTCAGCAATTCTGGATTTATTATGCTACGAAATGCTACGAAAGAGCTTTAGAAGGCTTTATACTCACAGTGGCTTTAGAAGGCTTTATACTCACTCCTCTTAGTGGCGATTTCTGCTCGTTTGAAGTTTATTCATTGCTAGTGATTTCTTTCGGTTTTTAGCTTGAATTATTATTTGACTTTATATCTGCTTTTTTTGGTTTAATTTGGCTGTTTATTTAGCTTCAATAAAAAGCTTTTTAACTTCATTTCTGTTCGTTTTAGTCGGCACTGTCTTTTTATTGGTTAATAAACGGAGCATTTGTATGGTTTTTTCGTTTTTTTTGTTTTGTTTTTTACTTAAGAATAAAATTTTGGCTTGCTATTTATATTTTGGATAAAATTTTGCAACAAATTTTAATAGTAATTTTAGAATAGAACTTTAGATGTACTGGTAGGGGTGATACTATTCAGATAAATGGACTGAAACTCTCCCTAACTTTTAGCCTTCTATAGAACTGAAGTCATCCATACCCTCATCATGTTACAGCCTTGAATATAGGCGTGTATTTATCGGCACTTTCATTATAAGAATCTTATTCAGTTTTATTTTGTTTTTAAATATTTGTTTCTTTATATATATATATATATATATATATATATATATATATATATATATATATATATATATATATATATATATATATATATATATATATATATATATATACATGCATTATACATGTATACATTTTGCACTAAGACTCGATACAGCCACATTTTTCTTCAAACATTTGTTGTCCTCAATAAGGTACCTTAGATCCCCCAGATCAAAATTTAAAATCGAGTTGATTTTGGTCCAGCACCCTTAGTCGTTCTGTAGATATTGCAGGTACGTCCTTTTGACAATTTTGATGTATAGAGTAGCTTTTGATTTAGTTCAACATTCCCCTCAACATGCCCGGGATGTTTCAACTTAATACCCTAAGCCGTTCCTATTATTAAGCCATTCCCTAAGCCGATATATGAGATGTTACAGATAAGCCCTTTTGAGATTCTGGATGCACATTGTGTCATTTGATTTAGTACAATATTTCCTGAAACCTTTACCTTAATAACCTAAGCCTTTTTGGACACCTAGGATCAAACATGCCCCCCTTGCCAACAATGAAACCTGTATATAAACTACGTATAACTCTAATTTTTGTAGCCTTTGTCAAAGGGTCTGCGGGGTCATGTTATCCCTAGGGGTGTAGTTTTTGAAATTTTTGACAATTGTGAGCAAAATTGCTATCTCAAAATTTATATTGGATTCTTTGGGAACTAAAGGTCACTTGTGCCTCTTAGAAACGGCACTAGAATTTCAGCTTCCTATTCGAATGAGTTCCCTCCAAATTTTCAACGAAGTGGCCTGGGGAAATGAAATAAAAGATACGTAATACATGGTGTAAGTGTAACTTAACTTCCGTGCTACTCAACTCCCATCAAAATTAAGGTCAGATCTGTTATTTAATAATTTTACTAGGTTTAAACTTTAAGTGAAATCATCCTTTTTAGGTTTTGGCGGTGAATTTGTTGAAGTTTCAGTTAATTCGCTAAGTGGAAGATGAACGTATAGTTAAGATTTACCATACAATGCTCTTTTCAAATGTAACGGTAGCAATTATTATGTCCAGAAAATCATTCAACTCGAATCGAAGTTACAGCTATTGCTGCAAACACGAATTCAAGTGTATTCAAGCCATGGGCATGAAAGGTTTTGCTAATTTCAAATATGAGACAGAAGGTTAATTTTTTTATTTTTTAGAAGGGAGTGGGCAGTATTGTATTAAAGCAGCATAAAGCAGCAAAAAAAATACTTACATAGGAATTACTAATGAGTAAAAACATTTCATTCGAGTCAACTTTCAACTTTCATGATTTTCCATATAACAGGTGAGCTACAATTTTTAGTTATATCACTAATTTAAAGAGGAAGCAGTTAACTGGGGTCGAGTTACCATAAGGGTTGAGTTGCATGGCTGTTGAGAACGGGGGCTGAGTTAAATTAGTTAAGTTGAATGGGGTTAAGTTAAACGAGGCTTCAGTTACAGAAAAGCCATACGGCTCTGCTTAGGAAGCGCTATTATGTTGCCTATGATTAGGTTCAGTAGTAGGTACACTTACTAGTGTGGTTTCTTATTGCGTAATTATATTATAAAGACCCTCTAGTTCTTGCAATTAAATAGACCTATAGCTAAAATTTATATTTTTTTTCCGAATCTTCGTTAGTATAAAAAAAAAAAAAAAAAAAAACGTCAAGTCCCGTCTCTTGGAAGAAATCCACAAGGAGTTTCTAAGGTTTCAGTTGGGGAAAAACAAGAATAATTGTCCCGTGGTATCAAAACCACATGGCTTAATTGAAACTCACTGAGATTGTAAAAATATTGAAATTCAGTCTAATATTACGGTAAAATGAATTAAAAAGAAGTAGTTGTTAACCTAAAGCTTCAAAAAAGGGGGTCCAGAACCAATCATGGTTGAATTAATAAAATAGTCTTGTTTCGGTGGATGTCATTTAGGAGAGTGTCATTTACCATGGTTTTACCTAAATATTGAAAGAAATTATTTGATTATTCTTGGACGCTTCTTTCATTAGAAGCTATTATGATGGACAAATGAACTTAAATCTAGAAGTAAAAGTTCGCATTTGAAACAAGACTAACAATTTTCAAGTGCATATAAAACGAAAAAAAACCGTAGCGTATACTCTTTTTTGAGGACCCGAGAAATCATTTTCGGCCTCTTTCCTCAAATATAAAATTCAAGTTACAATGGTAACCAAAACTCTAAAAAAAAGTAATTTTGATAACATTTAATGAATGGAAAGATTTTATTTTATGCTGATTCTAAAAGCCTAAGGATCGTTCTATTTAATGGTACACATCAAACGCCACAAGGCTGATGAAATTCACCTGATTTTTGAAAAATGGTAAGGCACCTCCGAAAAGACAAGTATTCGTAATGAAAATAACACCATTAGATCCAACTTACAAAAGAATCTTAATGTGAAGGTTTCAAGCTCCTATCTATAAACTCCGTTTCATGGCCCTTTGAGCTGAAAAGTGCAAAGGGGTGTTGGGGGCCAACCATCCTGTGCTTTTACACACTTCTCCTGTTTATTCTTCCCAGATTTCACAAGATATACGTTTCGAGCTGGGTTGACTAAGCTTGACTCTGACTAGCAGTCACTCAACTGACCCTCCTTCCAAATCAAATAATCAGTGACACCAGGACTCAAACCCCAACCCAAAGGACATAAGGTAAAAAAAAATACACCCCAGGGAAATATTCGCTTCAGTTAACCGCTGTCTAACATCAAGTGATTATTTTTGGGTTAAATATTGGTTGGGTGCTATAGATACTTACCAATTACATAAATAACATAGAACTTTGACACTTCCTCAGTTGTGTAGTTATAAGCTAGTCAAGTTTTCTGCTCCAATTTTGTAGAATTTTTTTTAGTAGGGATTCTATATCCTCTTTATATTTATAAGCTTTACCTCAAATGTTGACGGGAATTTTACTTGATAAACTAGTCTTTTTTTTGCCATAATGGCAGGGATTTTTAATAAATTGTTTCCTTGCAGAAGAGATGGCATTATATTTACGATACGTTCGACGACTGGATTTTTTTGAAGCGCCAGATTATGACTACCTGAGGAAACTTTTTAGAAATCTTTTTGAAAAGAAAGGCTACGTTGACGACGGAGATTTTGATTGGACTGGGAAAACTCTGGTAAGTTACTTAAATCAGGCCCGCCAGGAGGAAGTGCTATCTAAAAGATCCGTTTTCATTGAACAATTTTAAGGTGATCGGGCTTTAAGTCTGGTTTTTGCCATTGGACCGGTTTTCAAAAGATTTTGGGTAAATGGTTTATTCTAAACGAAAAGGCGTGTTTTTAAATAAATCCGGGTTTCAACCTTGACGTGATCCCAAAAGTCCCTTTCGGCAAACCTCTATTCGACTAGGAATCGAATCCATGTTCTTCCCATGATGATATTTTAAGCAAAGTAAAATCGTAAGCAAAATTGCTACAGAAAAGCCCAATAGCTTGAAATCCATTAGTTTAATAGATGTTAACTCATTGTTAATTAACAAAAATTATTACGTCGACCATATGAGGGGATTGCCCCCTCCTCAATACCTCGCTCTTCACGCTTGGTTTGACTTTTTGTTCCAATTATTTAAGAATAACTATTGGGATAATAAGCCATTTTAGAAGTTTTACATAAAAACTTCAGCGTAAAGATTGAGGTATTGAGGTGGGGGCAGCCCCTTCATATACGTAATAATTTCTATTCGTTTTAAGTTTTAATATTGCTCCTTACTTTCAGTCGAAAAAACTTTTTTTATTTAATTTCTGATCGTTTTTTAAATAGCCTGGAAATCCGGCTCCCCCTCCATGGAAAGATTCTCGCACGTAATCCCCCCTCCCACCAGACCCCCCCTAAAAATATCTGTATACTTCCCCATAACCAATACTGTACGTGAACAATGGGAAAAGTTCATAGCTTGCAGCACTTTCCTGGAAACTGTGGGAGGTCAAGTCATCAAAGACATAATTACTAGATCCTTTGACTATGGTAAACAAAATGGCTATCTCAAAAGTCAAATCATGTGACTTTGGGGAAAAAAGAGGCGTGGAAGGGGGATAGCTGTCCTCCAATATTTTTGGTCACTTAAAAAGGGCACTAGAACTTTTGATTTCCGATCAAATGAACCCTCTCCTGATCCTCTAGGATCACTGGTTCGATACGATCGCCCCTGAAAAAAAAAAATAATAAAATTGCGTCTGTGACTTTCTTCTGGCAAAAAATGCAAAATTCCACATTTTTGTATATAGGAGCATGAAACTTCTATAGTTGGGTTCTATGATAAGCTGAATCTGATGGTCTGACTTTCATTAAGATCACTCCATGTTGTGGGGGTGTTTCCCTCTTTTTTCGAAAATTTGGCAAATATTCTTGGGCTCGTAAATTTTGATTGGTAACATTAAACTTGATGAATTTTGTATATTTTGTATGAGCATCAAAATTCTATTCTTTAAATATATCTATTGTTATCAAGACTCTGTTTCTTAAGAGTTTCGGTTACTATTGAGCCCCATCGCTCCTTACTTACAGTTCATTACCACGAACTGTTTGATTGTCTTGTTGTTGTTTTTTTAGTAGTGCTTGTGGTAAATAATTTTATATGTAAAAAAAAAAAAAAAAAAAAAAAAATGGAGATGCCATACTGGCGTCTCCTGGCAAAAACGCTCAGGGAAAAAATTTATAAATTTTAGCATACTATTCTTTTTTGTATAGCAGTCTTTGAAATGTCCTGATATCGACTGATATTACAAAAGATGGAAGCAAATGACGCTAACACAATTAACAGTATTTATCTTGATATGTGTGGTTGTATCAGAAAACACTAGCTAAGTAAAAGAAACCTGATCGTGTAGCTTAAAAATAAGGTGACAGTTTGTCCGTGAAGTGGTAATGGTAATACGATGGAATTTAGGGACAAATGAGCTACAACGAGTATTTGGATGCCCTGATGTGTAGAGAGGGTGCGTGGTTTACTGCGTAGGTCAAGGTCTAAAATGAAGGAGATTGTGTTCTGAGAGGAGTAGCTTACAAGATTGAAGAAAAAATATGTTGTCCCAGTTCTTATGAGACTATTGCATTAGACTTTCTTCAAGTTGAAGAAAAGTATTGTCAATGCTGTCACGTCACTTCAGTTTTCTTTGGGGCAAGGGAGACCGGAGGAGAGGCAATTGAGGCAAAAACCTAAGAAGGTTCCGTTTCACCCTTTCGGGTATTTTTCCTCTTTCAGGCACATATTTTTATACCCTCTGGAATCTTTCCTTGATGATTGCATTGTTTTGGCAACACGTATTAACATTATAACAATTCAAAGCCTTCATAATAAGTTGGTGAAGACAAGCATTCTGTTGTTTTTGGTGGCCATTATTAGACTTTTTTGCTGCTTTAATTAAAATGTAAGTGTGTATTCTCCCAAAAGCAGCACGTTTCGGTTCGATGGAAGGATTTTTTCAAATATTTAGGAAACGTCATAGTCAGTGATCCAGGGACCGTTATCTTTCAAGGGGTGGCTCACATTCGCTGCAGTTGATTTGAGGGTTGATTCTAGGGTAATCGGGGGCACTTATAACGAATATCGGGGTACACAAGTTCGCACGCGTGTAGAACATAGTCATTTTAGCCTATAAAGGCTTTTTTTTTTCACGGTAAAATAAACGGTAAACTTTATAAACTTGACATATTCTGAATCCTAAGAACGAATTTTTTCACCTAGTATTTTTAGTTTTCCCCCACAGCCTTTATTGTTTTTTTGTTAACCCCTATTTAGTTTTGGAAACAAGGTTTTTAAATATGATTTTTCTTAGTTTTTTGGGTTTTTCTGAAATTCTTGCGTACATAAGTATATTTTTTATGCTTTATTTTAATTTTTCTCGTCATTACGAGTCAAACCGTGTGCCTTTTTTTAAAAAAGTCGTAATTCTTGAGCAACTATTTATTTTTTCTAAATAACGTCATAGCTAGAAACTAGCCTACAATGACCAAGTTTTTTTGTTTTTTTTTTAGCTGTTAAAAAATAAGGAAAACGAATTAAACTACCCATCATTCGAACCGTCAGAATGTCCTTTACACGTTGTTAATAAAAACGAAGTCGAGACTCGAATCTGCAAGAATAAGCGTTTGAACAAGAAAATTTCCCCCCCAGAAAAGAAAATTTTCTGAATAGTGGCGTTTTACTCGAAATATTTTCATAACAACCTATAATTTTTATTTCACCAAACGATAGATCGCTCTTTTTTGAATCAAATCATGTATTTACATTCTATACAACTAATATTTTTAACCAGAAAAAAAAAGAACAGATGCCTCGTTCTGGGATCGCATGCGCGAATTTGGTATATTTTTTATGCTTTATTGGAATTCTGCTCGTCATTACGAGTCAAACCATGTGCCTTTTTTCCAAAAAATCTTCATTCTTGAGCAACTCTTAATTTTTTCTGTAGTAGTAGATACAATCTGGCTTACGTAGGCTCGTAAACGAGTCTCAAGGTGGCGAAGCCGTGTGAACGTGTGGTACAGAGGTGACTAAGGCTGATTTAAGTTATTATTTTCTTTAAATCCCAACATAGCAGGGGCCAATGTTCCAATCGGTTAGATTGGGTCAATGGCCACTGATGCAGTAGAGGGTAACTGTCATGATCAGCTGAAAGTAAGGTTTAGACGACTGCATTAGCAGTTCAGTATCAGAACAAATAAAAAATCAAATATTAAAACTGAACTGGTGGCTCAAATCCCTTTTCTTCTTCATCTTTGGACTCGTTCTGATTCACATCGGAAAGTAGGCATTTTCGGGGGTCCGCTCCACACTTGCATGCGTGGTCACAGAAACCTATTTTGGAGCATTTGTAGTGTGAGCCGCTCCTTGTTTTGCCACAATTGCAAAAAGAGAGCGATACTAGACTACGCGGCATCGCAGAAACTACTTCTAGCTTCAGTTCGTGGTCTTTAATTCTTCAGCCTATGTCGGTAGCCTGAAGTAAATTAATACAGGGCATGTGGCTTTGGATCCAAATCGGTGACTGGAACATGCACCTTTTCAAATTAAGCAGAAATGAGATATCAGTTGGCGGTAAACGCCGCAAATCCTCCAATCTTGGGTACAAATTTGCTCGAAGATCATTCAGACTATTGAAGTTAGTCACACTTCTGCCATACACTGTAATCACAAGCTGCTTACACACATTGACTAAACCATCACTTTGCACAGATGATGGCTTCTCTGCAAGCGCTCGAACTTCATCACCTAAAAAAACCTCAACAAAGTTTCTGAAGACTTCGGAGCTCGAAAAAAGCGGACCTTTCCAATTCCATACAGAAGGCTTGTGGTGTCACATCCACTCTAGCTGTGGACAAGTGGCAAGGCGTTGCAAAATATTACTCCTAGCTTTTGTGCTGCCGTATGAATAGGTATGCAGTAGGACGGAAACTTAACCCAGAGCTGCTTGAGGGTGAGACTAGCAAGATACTGGGATTAGTATGCAGCTAGTAAGACGATATCAGTATCGTTGGTTTGTATTATCACAAGTGTGCACTTGCGTCTTGCGGCAACTGCTGTGTGGTATAGCACTCGAGTGTCTGCTTCCTCATGGCAAGATGAGAGATCGTCATCAACAGAGCTTCCATGGGGCGTAACGGTAACAGCTCTATGTTGAATCTCGAAACCTCCAGCGAGGTGAACCATCAGTGGGGTCGAAATTTTGTACTCCCAAACCTCGAAAAGAACTTTCAAGAGTCGACCTTTGGCTCAGCGACTACTGAGAATCCCGTCCCAGAGTGTTGCAACTTTGCTGGAGGAAGTAAACGGGTTAGAAATATTTTCTCTAGGATCCCCTCTTCTTTCTCGACAGCCAGATGCTTCTTTGAGGTTGAACGAGTAGTCATCACGGGTTTGTGTTGAATTTGAAAGACGCAGAGCTCTTTTAAGCAGCTCAGTTTCCCCAAAATATTTTTTTTTGTGACTCTTTCTTTTTTCCTTTTTTGGCAACAGAGGCGAAAGTTTGTACTATACCAACTTTTACTTTCGTGGATGTCCCTTCGAGATATGGGCTCATGGCTTCGAAGCCAATTTCTCTGAAGTTAGGCAGACTATTAGCCAAGGCTTCTGGAGCTGTATCCCCTGTCATAAAGTTGTGCAGCTCTGTTCTCGTCGTCTTGAATGGGTTTCCGAACAACTCTACCAAGTCCATATCCCGATTTCTGCCTTTTATTGTCAAACTCGTAAACGCAATGGTATCTTAATGATGCTTCATTGCCTCGTCATCCATATTCAGGTTTGGTTTCAGTGTTATGGTGACTGCTGCAAGAAAGGGGAGAGTAGCCAGATATAGATCCCTGGCATTTTCATTTGTTTTCGCACCAACGATACCAGAAACTCCTCGATGACCTTTGATGTCCAGATTCACAGTCGACTCTAAAGCCAGATCGCATGCAATGCTGCAAAATGACTTGGTTGTATTACTAACAATAAATGGGCCATTACAAACTCTGTGAACTTTTGGTGCTTTTTGAGGCAGGCATAGCATTTCTTCTAGGTAGTTAAGTGCAGCTGCGGCGTATTTATGGTTTCCAGATGCGAAGAAAACTGGAATCATCTATTTTGAGGCGTTTAAGTGTGATCCCTATTCCGCAGCTCTTTCAGCATAAAGATAATCGTTTCCGGTACGGATAAGATCTAAATAGTTGATCCAGAGGCTATGATTCCTTATGGTGGGTCTGGACTCGTTGTACTTCAAGAAAAGTGGAGCAATGTTGTCGAACGCATCTCCTGTCTGTTTAGATGCTTAAGAACTAGTTTCACTTTTGAAGCGTTCAATTGCATCAATCAGGATTCGAAGTTTCTCGACTGTAGAAGACACTAAAACGAAGCAGCAAGCCAGTTCTCAAATGCCTCCCACCAGAGTGCGTTCTTTCCTTCGTAGACCTGGAAGTGAGCATGGAGTGCTGGTACATTTTCTCTCCTGAAAGGACCTTATTCGCAGTACCTTCCCTGAGAATCTCTGCCGCAACAATAACTTCTTTTAGTCCTGTTCCCTCCATGGGAGATCCAACCGCTGTCAAATAGTTCAAGAGCTTGTTAAAAACGCCCAATAAGAGAACTAGATTAGAGAATTTTTCGGGCTGGGGCTTTCGAAGGCCATAGCTTATTTCATAAACAGCTAGATCCTGACTGATGACTTTCTACTTGTTTCCAAGCTTCGCTGCTATGTTTTGACAGATGTTAATGGCAGACGCTACAACTTCACAGGATGTTGGTGGATAAGGAAGCAAGGGCAAGTAACCTACGGTGGTTTTGCTACACCGTAAAGGAACGATTCTTGTGTTGAAGGCTTTCCAACTGGGAGTTGGTTTTTCAAATTCTACTTCAAGAAGTTTCGTAGGACACAACCTGTAAAGCGTCCAGCAGAGGTTCAGGTTCGGCACCGAGAATGGCATCGGAGTCTTGTAACTATTTTCAAACAAACAAAGGAAGGAAGCAGTCACAAGGTTGCATTTTCCTGGGGATTTTAACCTTCCAGGTATGTTCACTAGCTTGAGTGCCAAGAGGGTTGTCGGTTACCATCTGTCGGGTTCTTTTCCGTGGAATCCTCCCAAAACTTCCGCTCGACGCTCCAGTCACATCAACAGTTCTTCCGAAGTCTGCAGGAGACGTTGATGAGCAGCCTGTAGAAAAAACAAATCATCGTTAAAAATCAGAATTCATCACAAAAATGTGCAATAAAAGTAAAAATCCGATATTAAATCTGGATTAATTTAGACACAGAATGTAAATCAGTCCCAAGTTGTTGAACCCCTCGGTCAGAAGGAAACGGGAAACGGAACAAACTGAATGTCAGAAGAAAACACAACATTTGTAACACAAGAATGAAAACCCGAGAATGAAAACACAACAATGAAACTACATTGCTAGGCTAGAAAACATGGTGTACGCAAGACAACTGACACAACCGCAACAACGGATTCCGGCAACAACTGCCTCCATTGTTGCCGGAATCCTTACCTATAGCTTGATCAGATAAATTTTCTAAATCCTTTCCTTTTATGTTGTAACTTTCGCTACTTTATGCAACTAAAACCCGATTTGTAAGATCTTCAGTTTTTTTTATTGCTATGGATACCAAAGTCGCGCATGCGATCAAAGAACGAGGAATCTCTTGTTTTTTTCCTGGTTAAAAATATTAGATGTATAAAATGTAAGTACATGATTTGATTAAAAAAAGAGTGATATATCGTTTGGCAAGATAAAAATTATAGGTTTTATTGAAAATATTTCGAGTAAAACGCCACTATTTATAATTTTTTTTTTTGGGGGGGGGGGTTGATTTTCTTGTTCAAACGATTATATATTCTTTCAAGTATCGACTTTGTTTTTATTAACAGCGTGTAAAAGATATTCTGACGGTTCGAATGATGTGCAGTTTGATTCGTTTTTATTTTTTTTAACAGCTAAACTAAATTAAAACAAATTCGATCATTGTAGGCTAATTTCTGAAAGCTATGACGTTATTTAGAAAAAATAAATAGTTGCTCAAGAATTAATTTTTTTTTGGAAAAGAGGCACATGGTTTGACTCGTAATTACGAACAGAATTCAAATAAAGCATAAAAAAATATACTTATGTAGGCATTAATTTCAGAAAACCGAAAAAAAAACTAAGAAAAAGTATATTTAAAAAAAACTTGTTCTCCCAATTGAATAGGGGTTGACTAAAAAAATAAAGGTTGTGGGGAAACACTAAAAATGTTACATAAAAGTACACTTCCTCGAGATCTATCATATATCACTTTTATGAAGCTTTTAGTTTGTTCTACAGTGTAAAAAAATAGAAACCACTACAGCCTTGCCAAATACCAAATGTGACTTTATAGGTTAAAGTGAACAATTTCTCAACGCGTGCGAGCTTGTGCACCCCGATGATCATTGCAAGCATCCCCGATTACCCTAGAATCTACCCTCAAATCAACTGCAGCTGATGTGAGCCACCCCTTCCCTTTTTTGAACGATAGCGAGCCTTGGATCACTGACTATGACTGTAACCGCTATGTTGGATATTAATGGAACATTGCCGAGACAAAAATAATCATCTAGCGGTCAGTCTTGGGCTAGTGGGCCTCTCTTGTCAGCTAATGGGTGTTAACGCATTCAGAACATTAGAATGATTTTTGCTGTTCAAATCCCTGGGGTGTCGAAATCAATATACTCGCTTTGCCAGTAAAGAAAGGACTTACAGAATTTATCACTCAATTAAAATAGGAAACAATAAACAAAATATATGAAAATGATTAGACATTAAGCTCTAGGCCGCCGGCGCGGCTAAAATACGCAATAAATTCCTATATAAAGCAGCGAAGAGACAAAAAGGAAAAAAATAAATAAAAAAAAGTTAACATGGACAAACACATTCGGTTATATAACTATTGTAATCCTAATGAGCTTGAGAAATACATAAACTATTCAAAAGAGGATGAAAAAAACATCACAACCTGTAAATTTACCTAAAACCATGCAAACGTAAAAAAAAAACATGAACTGAAGAGCACCACTAACGACCATATATGAAGTAAAACATTTAATTAATATTATTTTCAAAAGTGTGAGGGGTAACAACACTTCAGACCAATTTTTGGGGCCCCTTGACAGAAAAAGAGAATTCCGAACGCGCTGAGCATATTATTGGCATCCTAATATCATCAACCAGCCTCGTGTTATAATAATGAATGACATCAGAGCCAAAAATATTAGCAAAAGATGTTTCAGTATTGTTATTCAAAATTTGACGCATAAACTTAACAGTGCTAAGGAAACATAAACCATATATAAGCGCAATTTTATTGTGTTTGCTTTATTTACCTTTATCTAATAAGACTTAATTGTTTTTTAACGCGACTATTTGTCCTGTCTTTAAAAAGAAGTTTGTGGGAAGACCTCTATTTTGTTTTTTTATCAACTTGTAAAGGGAGTATTCAGTAATAGATAAGCCCCAGAAAATAGAAAAGTAGTGCAGTAAGACCTTCATCCTCTAGTGAAGCAATGGGTTTGATCTCAGCTAGGTAATATGGAAACCAGAGTTCGAACTCGACTGCAGCAACACACTGCATGGCTCAGAATTTGATCCCGGTGATGAGATTATGCGAAAGTGTCTCCATATTAATTCAAACAAGAAGAAAAAAAAAACCTTCATTAGTCACTGTCCCTTTTATCTCTTAAATCGTGAAAAACATTTCCACATAATATTTTGCTTTAGTGGCAATGTCTCCCAAATATTGGAATAATACAATGAATAATACAAGGTATTACCTAATTATTTTTATGGTTGAAATTCTATCGTCAATCTTAATTCTATGCAAGGAAATTTGTTCATCATACAGCGACAAGTGGGGGGGGGGTATTTTTTCCTCTTATTTGAATTGCACGTGTAGTAGGTGGCTGTTTTAACAGCCATGATTTCTCCTACAAATAGAATTCATTCAAAAAAAATTATTTTGTGTTTATGTTCATTTTTTTCCTACTTATTCGTGTAATTGTATTAGGAACTTAACTCGTAGCAAAATCTTTAATTTTGGTATCAACCCTTGCTGTTTGATATTGCTCGTACTTGGATTGCCTATCTTCAGCAGAATAATATCCATTTCCCTTAAATTTTCGCTTGACAAAAGTTTTACTGTAATACAAATAAACCAACTACTGAAAATTAAGCTAACATTTGAAGCAGAATTTTACTTCAAGTTAAATATTCGTACTCGTTTGTGCATGCCAGTTATATTTCCACTCGTGTCTGGAAAGTCTAGGAATTAGGGTTCAAACCTGCCTGTCGCGAGGTGCTGAAAGAATGGCAGTCATCCAGGTAAAAATCGCCAAAAATTGGTGCAGCTTTGCGCTACTCTGCTCTGTTCGCCCAGGGCGGCCTTATGCTATGATGAGCTATTGATGTGTTTTTTTCTCTCTTTTTTTTGCATTGCTTTGCAAATATGGGTTATTATCTAATCGTATTTGAGGAAAGTTATTTTAATTGTAAAGTATAGGGACTAGAGGGGTAATAGACTTACCCTATTTGTTATTCCGGTATTGAGGGAGAGTGTTATTTTTATTGGAATAAACTTTCGTCAATCCAAAAGTATCTATGTTATTATTTATGTCTCTTAATTGCATTGTAGCATTTAGTGTTTGTTTAAAAAATACTACAAGCGTTCTTCAGCTAATTCTGTCTATATTTTTTATTTGGGTATACATTTAGTGTACCTTTTTTAATAGCCCATGTATGAATTCTTGTGGATTGCTGAAAAGCTATTTAATACCGTATTACTAATGTTATACTAGTCTTAAAAAAAGAAGCTTGCCTTTGTAAATTATGGTTTGAATGACATTACGAACGTAAATTCCAAAGCAATGGTATTTCCTTTTCACAACCAATAAAGGAATAAATGCTTTTTTGATTGTGTTTGGCATTCTTCTTGGCATTTCCCTAAGGTTTGACCTTAATGCTGCATGCTTTTTTTTATTTATAGGATCAAACATGCCATCTTTTCTTCATAAAAAAAACTTATATGTTAACAATAGGCAACTTGTATAACTTACAGCTCTTGCACCAGAGGCTGAGGGTTGTGAACCATAGTTATTTAACTATGGCATAGTTATTTAACCTTTCAATAGTTTTAAATAAAATGGCCGTCTCAAAATTTAGATCGGATGTATTTGGGGAAAAAATAAGGTGGGGTAGGAGGTCTCCGATCACTTTTAACTCTGAAAATGTTCACTGGAAATTTTGATTTCCAATCGAATGAGTCCCCCCCCCCCCCAGTTCATACAAAAAAAAATTCTACAAAAACCTTATGTGTTAGCAATGAGCAACTAGCTTAACTTACAGCCCTTGCCCCAGATGCTGCTGGTGGGGTTATTAACCCTAAAGGCATGGTTATTTGACCTTTAAACTACTTTGAACAAAATGTTTATTTTTATTTTGATCGGATGTATTGGGGGGGGGGGGTGTCGGTTAAGAGAGAAAGGCGGATTTTCCTCTGATTGCCTTTGGTTCTTCAAAATTGAACTTGAACTTTCAATTTCCAATCAAATGAGCCTCCTTCAAAGTTTTTACGGCCATCCCTTCTATAAAAACCTTAAATTTTAATTATTGGTAACTTGCAATAACATACAGATTGCTGATACAGGTGTATCAGCATTTTTTTTTTTTTTTTTGGAACAGCTTAGCGTATCAAGATGAAACTTGTGGGGCATCTACCTGCTACTACTGCTATTAATACTGTTGCTACTACCACTAATTCAACACTATTATTACTACTACTGCTCCTACTACGACCTCTACTACTATTAAACTAGCGCTATTAAGGCTATGCATATCAAGTTGAAAATTTGACCGAATGGGGAATTTGAGGGGGGAACTTCAACTAAGTAAAAAGATACTAAGTGCATGTATATTTTTAAAATGGCATGTCTTAAAAAAGGATTTGTGTATTAAGTTGTAACTTTCAGAGAGTACTTAAAGGGAAAGTCAATTCACCAAAAAGAAATATGTGCACGCTCAGGCCTAGATTTACCACTAGGTCCCTAGGCCCGGACCTAGGGACACATAATGCCAGGGGGAGCAATAAATTATCACTGAGTAATTTTTTCCTAACAAAAACTGGACTGATGTGATTTATCGTCGCCAGGTGCACTCTGCTACCACGCTGCCTATTCACAGAAAAGTAACTTTAAAACAACACAGGAATTTTATGGTCACTTATAAACTGTCAGATGTCTCCCAAGAATGGTAGCTGAGAGTTCGGTATTACCCCTCTCTTTCATCACTTTTCGCTTACAGTTGTGTTCCTGTTAATTGCTTCCATTAGCCCCTAATTTTTGGGAATAACCCCGAAAATCTTGCAAAAACGGAGTGGCAAAAACGATTGGCTCTTAAGTGTCAAAGCTTTAAATCCGGCCATGTGCACGCTACTGCTAATACTATTCCTATTTTAATTACATTTATTACTGCTGTTACTACTACAACTACGAATACCACTAGTTCGACAGCAATTTTTATCGTAACCATTTTTAAGCTTAAATCATTAATTGGAAAATTCAGCAACTTCATTAATATATAGGTTATCAGAAGGATTAATCGGAAATAGGTTATCAACAGCTATTTCTATGAAGAATTAAGTCGAAACTTCTAGAACTTGATGAGAGGGATCTTCTGCTGAACAAAAGGCAATATGTTAATACCACTGCTGCCACTAGCTCTAGTGCTATTACTATTAATACTACTACTAATATTATTACTGGGACTAACCATTACAACTGTACCTACCGGTAATGAACGGTATGAAGGTGGAATTTTCAGGGAATATTGAGGGTGGAAGGTGAACTGAATCACATCACGCCATCTGTATACAGGTTGTCAAAAGGGCGCATCAGTAATATCCTAGGGAAAGTTTGGTGTGTTGAAGAAAATAAAAGGTGCTATATCCATACTGCTACTAATTTTACCACTGCTACTACGTAAGCTAAGGGTATTACGGTGAAGCTGTCAAGGAATATTTCAGCGGCAATTGAATTGGTTCAAATTGACTATGATTATGCGTATTCTCAAAAGGGTTACATAGCAATACCTCAAGGACGGCTTCCATTAATAAGTAAGACTTTTCAGGATGAATTGTGGGTGGGAGACTTCGAACTAATGGAAAGTTCATAGTTTGCAATAAAACGAAAATGAACACTGTATCAGGGCGTGCTTTTGGCGATAGGCCCAATCCTGAATGTTTCATTCAGATTAGAGGGTTTAGGGGTTACACTGATGAGTAATACAAGTTAGAAACCGCAAATGAAGCGAGAAATAGATTTTGAGCTTTTAATTAGCCTTAATTCAAAGTTATTTTTATGCCTTGCCTTAGGTTCAGGATTTGATTTAAATGAGGGTTGGGTTAATGGAGGCTTGAGTTAAATAGGGGTTTGTTAGAACTGGGGTTCAGCATGTATAGCTCCTTCTTTTTGTTTTCCCCAAAACCCCCATGTTTTCTATGATCGTTTGTCTTATCTGTTCGTTTGGGGTTTCTTTTCTTTTGTAGTAATTTCTGATCATTTTGGGTTTGAATTATTATAGGAATTTATTTATGCTAGTTTTTGGTTAAATATGGCTCTTTACTTTTCTTTGACAAATTGTTTTCCGAAAGAATCTTTTTAATTAATTTAAAGAAAGCCCAATCAAAAGCGACTTTTTTATTACATAAATTCTCAAAGTTCCGATATCTTCAGTAAAGATGTTTATTACTCAACGTTCAGGAAAGGCCTGATTCATCTAAGAAAAAAAAATCAAACCAAAAGTTTCCAAACACAAAGAGAAAGTAGCTTTTGTGTCTGCTCCACCTAAGCAGGTAATTAACATTTTTCAAACCAAACGATAACCAACTACGAGCGTAGAAAATACCAAAAAATAAAAACAAAATAAGCAAAGTGGTAAAAAAAACTACAGTATGTAAACGGTGAGAGCCCCCGTTCACCCCCCCCCCCTGAAAAACATCCCTTGAGGAAAATACCCCGTGGATAATCCCCCTCCAAAAAAAAAACCTCATGCGGTTGGTTAATCTCCAATCACTTTCGGCTTATAATAAAAAAAGACTAGAAATGCCTGGGGATTATCAAACAATTTCTACCTCCATCCTTCTGTCGTCTCTCCCTTAGAGCTAATTCTGTATATATTTGAAGACTCAATGAGAGCTGAGATGTTTTAGCATCAAAATGCACCCTTTGAGGTATCTCCCTCTCTTCCTAGCCACAAAACAATCAGCTAACCCCATTGCAGAAGTTTCAGTTCCTTTTTTAAGTTTTTTGATTTGTCTATTGCTTACAGATAGTATTTGTTATTGGGAAACATGCGGAATTTTTTTGCGTGGGGGTTTTCTGGAGGTTTGTTCACGAGAAGAATGTATTTGCACGGAGGGGGGGGCAAGATTTACACATAAATTCCTCTTTTCCACTTCCCTTAGAACTTCTCAATTAAATTAAAAAATAACACGACTTAAAGAAGATTTTTAAATCTTTGAAAACGATAATTTCCGCGAGAGAGGTATTTTGCAGTTGAGGGGTTTCCCTGGGTGGAGGGGGGGATTTTCGGCGTGGGTGAGGGGTAAACGCTTAGACCCGTAGAAGGGAACCCCCATTAACAGACATAAAAAAGAGAAATAAATCTGGATTTAAGAGTTTATGACGTCCGATTTTCTTTGTTTTTGTGACAAGAAAACAGACATTTTTATAAATCATCTTGACAGTAATTTATATAAAGACTTAAAAGAGCAAACAATTCCGACAAGGTTGAACGTGTAGAGATTCTAACCTGTGTTTTACCCAATGTAAGTACGGTGGTTGAGTTGCACGAGGGTTCAGTTACACGGTGATTCAGTTGCACGGTGATTCAGTTACATGGTGGTTCAGTTACACGGGGGTTTAGTTAGATGGGGTTGAGTTGCACGAGGGTTCAGTTGCATGAGTGTTCAGTAGCACGAGGGTTAGTTGCACGAGGGTTCAGTTGCACGGTGGTTCAATTGCACGGTGGTTCAGTTACAGTGTTTCTGTTACACGGTGGTTCAGTTACAATGGAACTGTTTGCCCAGCAATCATTCACAGTTTCTGCATAGTATGTTTGTTTTTTTCATGTCTGTTCTTTATGAAAATTAGGAATTTCGGACAAAACTTATTTTTTAAGAAAGCTTGCCGGACACAACTTTCTGAATGGACTAAAAATTTAATTAAGTCGTTACTAGCGTTCACAGTTTTGTTGTAAATATTTTGTGAAATTTCCTTAAGCTGAAACGCCAAAAATTTCGTAAGATTCGACTGGTCTTAATGTTTTATTATGTTGTACGGCAATGGCTGTTTAGAGGTTTTTTGTGTTATCGCATGTTGAAAAATTTTCAATCTTGTGTATTCTTTCTATTTTAAAGCAAAAATTATCAATTTTATTTTGTAAGTAATATAAGTTTATTGGGATGTAAGTCAAGGGCTCGTAATCAGAGACATTCATATTCTTTCGAGATGTGGGAGTCAAATGTTTAAGAACAATCCCGTCTGGAAAACTTGTTAAATTATTTGATATGTGGCTTGATCTTGGTTTGGAAGCCAGACTACAAACTAGTGGAAGGAGTTGTGATGATTATTATGATGGTCTACCGAAGAGGGTATGGGACTATATTGAACAATTCATCCTGGGACTGGAGTAGTTAAAAGGTTGAGAAATTCTGCCTTACTCTTCGAATTCAAGACGGGATTCTTCTTCCATCCTTTATTCAGAAACATTTCCTTTCGTTTGAAGAAACCTCGTGAAAAGATGTTAATTCTCTCCCTCATGACGTACTTTTGAAGCATCAAAAAGCCAAGGAAAAACCTTTTTGACTCCCTTCCACTATAGGTCGTTCTACGTGCACCGATCTATATTTTTTTTTTTTGTCTTCTGATATAAAATTGATTTTTTTGTTTTTTTCAAAAAGCCTTCAAACTTCAAGGAGTTACGTCTGCTTCGTAATGCACCACCATCTAATGTTGTGAGATCGGGAAAGGTTTGAAACGAGTGCTGTGAATACCCTAGAATTATTTAGTGATTTTGTCCAATAGCTTGTTCCTTTGATATTTTTGACCCCCCCCCTCTCAGCTATTTGTACTTTCTTTTTTAGGGTAATCTGTAGAAATATATCTATGCTAATAATTTAGTTAATTTCAGTGAGTTGTTACGACGTCGATAAAACATAATCCCCAAACTGTTTGAAAAAATTCTGAATTCAATTAAAATAACACTAAAGCAGTGTTTCACTCTCCTATAACATAGATCTTCATGGATTTTGTTTTGCTTTATTTGATTTTGTTGATTTAGCTGCGCCACCATCCTAAACTGTAGTAATCTGTATGTTTTATAATTAGTAATCTGTGTGTGTTGTAAGATTGGCTTCATTTTCCATTCCATTGTGCTCTCTAAGAGCACACTGGTTACACATGAAGGACGAAAAAACAACAAAGAATGTAGAAAAATTATTAAGTAACAAAAAACCAAACGAGGATGGTTTTCGGTCAGTCAATGAAACGAAGAGATAAAGTAGATATTTCGGCAAAGACCTCCTCCAAGCTGTCCTCGCTGTAAAAGAAGAAAACAACTGATGAAACAACAAGCCACGAATGAAAGATCATTCAAAAAATGGATTGGGCATGAACTCTTTCCCTGGAATTCTTTCTTTTTTGGAAAAAGAAGGAATGTGAGTTCATTCTCTTTGTATTGAATTATCGTAAACAGATCTCACAAAAATATTGCCAGTATCTATGTTTAAAGCGAGGTCTTTATGTTTGTAAAATATGCTTAACTACATACAGAAAGACCTGGCTTTAAACAGAGATACTGGGGATATTTTATAAACCTATTTATGACAATTGAATGCAAAGAGGTTCAAACTCGTGTTCCTCCTATTTTCAAATACAGATCAGTTAGTCGTCTTAATACACATCATTTCAGTAGACAGGTTGCATCGCCAACGGGCATGATGAAGAAATCATGCCCACTCCATTTTTTGAACGACCTTTCGTTCGTGGCTCATTTTTTCATCAGTCCTTTTTGGGTAACTTCAAAAAAATACTGTACTAAGGGCGGCTTTATGGATGTCTTCGCCGTAATGTCTACTTAAGCTTTTCGTTTTATTAACTGGATAAATATCACCCACCTTACCCTGATTTCTTAATTATTTATGGTTGTTCTTCTTTGCTTTGTTGTATTGTTCATGGCTTTTTCTTTTTGTTTTAGGTTTTATTTCTTTATTCATAGTGATATTCTCTTGCTTTATGTCCTTTACTTTTCCTACTTTTTTTTTCATGAGAGATCACCGGAAAAATCTTAACATCGGATTATTGAGTTGAACGTCTCTATTTAAAGGGTTTTCCAAAGCAGTATGCTTCATACTTCTTAAGTATATTTTGGTACAGCTTGTTACTCCTATTTATGCAAAAATATAAGGGGATTGCATGATGGATTTAAAGGAAAGGTACTTGGATCTATCCTTCATTTACAGTTGTCTTCCTGCTTTTAATATTACCGCTTATGTGTCAATTGTCTTACCTTTTTCTTTTATTAATTATAATTTTCATGTTTTTCTTAGTCTACTCCTATTGGATCTTTGGCCACTGGACAAGAAGTTATAGTATCACCAAGTAACAGAGAAAGGCATCCCACTACTAATAGGGTAAGTGTCGTCCAAAGCTTCTTAAATATTTAAAAGAAAACGTTGGAGAAAAGCGTGATACTATAAAACTCTGTATAATAAAAAGCGTGACATTTCTAAAACTAGAAGGATTTTAGTGTCGTTGTACATATAACGGAGCATTCATGTTTCTAAGGCTCTTTGTTGGTTTTGTAAGTTCCAGCTGCTTTTTATTTTGTAGAAAAAAAAAAATATTCTGTAATAAATTTTTCCACAGAGAATAGATAATTTTTTCTGTTAAGATACAAATGTATTGCCACTCGAAATTTTGTAGATTGGCCTTAATTTTCTAAATGGTATTGACATGTTGAGACCATGTATAGCAGAAAAACATTGAATTGAGAGGCAGATAAAGCTAAATCAAAATCTAATCATTCGACTTTTGACCTCAACAACTCAAATCCTGTCGAACCAAAATAGTTCGCTAATAAGATTTGTAGTCTAAAAAATTTTTTTGTATGTTGCAACAAAAGTAAGGCTTTGTTTTATTACTTTTGAAAGTATTCTTCATAAAAGTTGGCGAGCTCCAGTTTATTCAGACTACATTGTTAGAAACCAGTTTTGAGGGCTACTTAATTATGTAGATAGAACTAAATGTTGTTCCTCATTTGGTTGTTATCTGCAATTTTGAATGATATTCTCTTTAATATTTTATTTAATTATTTGTTAAATTTGGGCTTAATCTGTTTTTTTGTAATTGACGCCTTGTGCCAGTAATTTTGAAGTTCTTTTTTGGTCAAATAGCTAACGAGGAAGACTCCGTTATTTAACCTTTTATTCATGACATAAGATCCGAGAAAAGTGTATTTGTTTTGAAAATTGCTTATGGGATTTTCAGATTGTGAAATTGAATCATCTATACATTTATGAACGTTTTACGGAGGTTGAGTTTTAATTTTCTGAGATTCTTAAACGTAAGAGACGTTTCTTGCGTATCCTCTTGGCGAAGGCCAAAAGGTGTATTTGCATTTTAAAGTTATATTTTAAAAAACGTCCTATTGAAGTAACAAATGAATAGTACTCTCCAGCTGTGACAGTTCGTAGCTTCAGTATTAGGTCTCCCGAGGCATTAAAGATTAAGAATCAGATATCTCCTGTCGTCCTGATGTCAAGCGGTCAAAGTATTTGATTACTCTTTTTTCATTTGATAATCGTTTGAAATTTGATACTTTAAGGTGTTCCTAAGTTTTTATTGATGTGGGATTTTTTTATGCGACAGCTTCCATTTAGCTGACTCAACTGTTTGTCTATTTGTTTGGCGTCTTATCAGTCTTTGTCTTACATTGCCTAATTCTTCAGTTTGTTTCTTCTTTATATGTCCTTTATATGCCCTTTATGGGTACAATATGTGTCCCGGAAAAGTTTTGAATGTTGTCCGTCAATCGAATTTAAAACAACCATAATGAATTACTGACTATTTTGTCGAAATGCATTTGGGTTATGTTCACTTTTCAGCTAAGATTTACATTTAAATCTGTCACAAGGCAAATGTTTGTTCAGGAGATTCCAGTTAAATGTCTTCTTTTTCTTTGAATATTATCGTTTATTTGATTGAAATTGCTTAATAATAATAAAAAATAACATAATAAGCTTCCAAGATCTAGGTGAAATTAAAGATGTTTCGTGAAATTAAACCAGGTTTAAACCAAAGTTTAAACCCGGTATCCCAAATAACCAGGTCATTATAGCCCTCATGATTTATCAAAGTATGTATCATTTTCAACCTCAAATTTGTCGTGGACCTAGCAACGATTTGTTTTTGAAAAACCATAAAAACGGCTATAGTAGGTTCAGGTGTGATAGTAAAACCAACATCATATTTGCTATAATGAAAATGATCTAGTTTTGAAAACTTAATGTTAGAAAAATAGAATTAAACTGCAGTAGCAAATTTTTTTAAAACAAAGTTCAAATATTCAGAACCCATTCCCTCTGATAACCAGTATACTTTTATATAATCTCCGAAAATTTGTTCTTTATAATATGGGTAAAATACGCTACTACAACTGCTACAACAAACTCGTTGCAGCGTTAAGGCAAATGCTGTCTCTAATCTAAATGCACATATATCGCTAATTCGTTGCCAATTTTGAATTTCACCCTGTGCGTTAAAATTAAAACTTGGCCTTGGTCGAATAAAATTCCATATTGATTGATTTCAACTTGAAACTGAATTTGTATACTTATGGTGGAATATTTAAAAACAAGTTTAGTCATTTGGATCTTAAACCTGGTTGAATAAATTCTTCGAAACAATGGCACTACTCGGGTTAAATATAACGACTGCATAATGCCTCTATTAGCTGCGCAAATTGTTTTACACTTAAGGATACTGAAAACAAGGTTAGTTTTAAGTTTCAGATTTCATGCTCGGTATAGGTTGATATTTAAGTCTGTGATGCATCCTGTTGTACTACATAAAAGTAAGACTGTCGATAATCTTTTAATTCTGCAAACTTGTGTCAAAGTTTGGTTAAAATTAGTTTAAACTCAATCCTGCAGACATATGTCAAGGTTTGGTTGGGTTTAGCGGGAAAGCAAAAATACCTGTTAACGAAATATGGCACATTCCAGTAGTTCTTAGATAAGTGATTGGTTTTTACCCTAAAAAACAACATAAGTCGGTACAGCAAATGCTAAAGAGAGAAGTATTTTCAGCGAGGTTCCCATACTGGTATAAACGTTCCTCAGGCAAGACTGAGTACGCACTGACGGTGCGTAATATGTAGGAGATGTTTCTGTTTATATAAAGGGCCAGATACCATGCTCTTGTCTGAATCTCAAACTCAACTGGCGAAGAACCTTTGTGGGTTAGGGTGACCCTTCCAAATAAATTTGTGATCATTGGGACTATAAATCTCCAACCTGTCAGATCACTAGCTACCAAGAAATATTCGCTTGATTATAGTCATATACGCTAGGGGCAAATACGCTAATTCTGTCATCATCCTCCATAGAGATTTCAACATCCATCATAGCGTATGGCTCCATAGCAAAAATATTGATAAGGAGGGGTTTGACTTGTACGATCTTTCCCTTTCGTATGAGTTTGAACAACTACCATGGCTCAACCATACCTATCATTGCCTCAACGAATCATCTTCAAATAAGCGGATCGGCGTAGATCCAAAACGGATCTGTGCTTAAGAAACACACTTGCTTCTCTGCAATGGAGGGGGGCGTGCTTCCTTCAAGGGCCCGAGAAAGCTGCAGAAAAGTATCAGCAGGCTATAGCCAACTGTATCGCAAGTTTTAACCCACCGAAGCGCATCAATGTGTCCAGCAAGGACAAACCTTGGTTCAACATCCAGTCCAAAAAGGTTGTTTGAGCAAAACAAAAGGCACACAAGAGAAATTTGCTACCAAGCTCCAAAATGCTTTTTGGAGCATTGTCAAAGAAGCTTTGCCGTCAGTAAAGGAACTTCAATTCCTTCCCTAAAAATAAATGACGGTCCTATCCTTCAAACCCGCAGGCAAAGACCAAAGCTTTTGCCAAGACGTTTTCCGAATACTCAAATCTGGACGACGACAATGAAGAAGTTTCTGATTTCCCTGATGAAACCCATGCTATAATGGATCGTTTGAACTATTCACTCCAAATATCCTTAACATTCTGCAGAGCCTTGTCTCTTTATATGTGACTAAATCCATAGGTCCTGACAGTATACATTTTGTCATCCCTTTCCCTGGCTGTGTTTTTCCTCTGGAACCTTTCCACGCATATGGAAATCTGTCTTTGTCATTCCTATACCTAAGCCAGATGGCGATGCAATAAACGTGGGTTCATATAGGTCTATTAGCCTCCTCTCCTGCATTGTTAAACTTTGAGAAAACGTTGCCAATCGTTCCCTTTGTCAGTACCTGAAGTCAAATGACTTTTTAGGTGACCGCCAATATGGATTCCGCCGGAATCGTTCAACACTCGCCTGCTTAATGGCCCAACACTAGGAGTGGATAAAGTTTTTAGCAAAAGGATACGACATGGAGTTAGTGTTTATCCTTTCGATAGGATACAAAGCGTTCGATAGAGTATGGTATCGTGGCTTACTGAAAAAACTTTACGCGTATGGTGTCAAAGGACGTATGTTAAAAGTGATTGAAAGCTTTCTTTTTGATCGTTCACTGCGGGCTGTTTCCGATGGGTTCACTTTCATCGAATATCCAATAAAGGCAGGCGTACCTCAGGGTTTTATATTTGAACCTACGCAACCTTGTGAGCTCTCTGCATCACTTAGCCGGTGACACCACGACTCGTGCAGTCATCTTAAAACATGAAGACCAATCTTAGCCTCCCTGCCTCTACAGATGGATCTTTTGGAAATTGAAAAGTGGTCCGATTCCTGGATGGTCAAGTTCAACACATCAAAATTATTAAGCTGATAATCCCCTGAACGAAAGTGCCACGCGTGCACTCCAACTTCATCTTCATGAATCTAGCCCTAAAGAAAGTCGACGAGCTTCTTTTCGTCAGGATCCACTTCTCCACAGATCTCCACCTAGATCGGGTGAGAACCTTCTGCGCAAGAAAGCTGCGGATCACCCTTCACTGCAAAAACCATCTCCCCAACAGCACGATCATTCCACTATACAAGTCTTAAATCACGCTCATCGCTAAATATGGATCTCCGCTGTATGATGGTTCTTGGAAAACGTTGTTGGCACCACTTCAAAAGATCCAGTGTAGGGCTAGTAGGGCAGGATCAACTGTTCCCTACGACTCTCTCGAGTCCGTTATTGAGAGGTTTGATGTACGTTCGATGGCTCTTTTCTACAAGTACATAAATTCACCTCCTTCTCTAGAGCTTTCTTGTATTATGCCCCCCCTCCGACAAGACAGACACGAATTCACACAGCTTGATCTAATTATCTTAAGGTTGGTACGCCGAGAACAGAGTATTCGAAAAATAGCTTCATTCGACGTTGCACTTTGATCTGGAATGATTTTCCTGGAGAAGTTTTCCTTAAAAGTTTCTCTGTTAAAGACCAGCGGTAAATCAAAATTTTAATTATACCTGGCGCCACGTATTTAGAAATAAAAAAAAAGTATTTTACTGATTTATGCTAAGCGTGTTTATATTTTGCCAACTTTTGGGTAAGGATTAGATATTTCCGGGGTTTTGATGAAAGAAAGGTCAAAATTACTAGCTCATGTTTTACAGAAAAGGATGCTAGGCGGCCAAAATCGGGTCCTTTGGTAATTCAGCTGAATTCAAACGAAAATGTGGATGTTTCTGAGTGGGTTGGGAATGGGTCGTAAGGAATGGCTAAAGGAAATAAAAGCTTCCGGAGAAAGAGCAAAGAGTGAAGCTCTGAACAGAGCGGGGTGGAAAAATATTGTGTGAAGATTCGTTGACCTTAGGTTGCCTGTTGGTGCAATGAGTCGTAAGTAGTATTAGTAGTACTGAATATTTTATCCCCAAAAATAGCCATTTGCCTGTCACAAAACTGCACAAGAAATGATAATGATATTTTGCCTCAGGCTATAAAGAAAATCCAGAAAAAATGTTGCTTTCAGTAGGTTCTGCATGACATGCAAACTGAACTTCTACCAAATAAGTATTATGCATGAGCCTTCGGCACGAGCTTAGTATCTTGCTATCTGTAACAGCTGAAACCGAAACTTGTCTCGATTTTCTATAGCAAAAATAGAATAGCCGAGTAATCACAGTTGAAAAAAAAAAAATTGGAAGAATAGAAAGGTAAGTCTAAGAACCAAGATTAGGATATGTGGAAGCTACAGTCATGAAAGTGGTCAATTACGGTTCTGAAGCGTGGGCACTCTGAAAAACGGAGGAGGATATGCTAGATGTTTTCCTTAGAAATTACCTACGGATTGTTTTGGGTACCCGACTGACTGACTATCTCACAGTAGGTTGTACGGAAAATGTTGTTCAATCCTGCTTTCTGGTGCTATAATAAGAGAAAGACTGAGATTGCTTGGACGCATTCTGTGAAGGAAGGATGGCAGATTACCAAAGATTATTCTTGTCGGCCAACTGTCTAGGGCTAAACGGAAAGCATATCGTCCCCAATTTGGGTGAGAACATGTTGTAAGGAAAGATTTAAGGGAAATCTAAACTTCCTGAGAGGGTGTAAAGAGGGAGACTTTGAATAGATTGGGATGGAGGAGGACCATGCGTAGCTGTGTTGGCCTCAGGCGGCTTGGTGCTGCCGTGAGTGGGTAGTAGTAGTAGTAGTAATTGTGTAGCATTGAATATGCCAAAAGTACAAGTTAAGAATTTATATGTCCAAACTATAGACAACTTAAGTTTCCAGATTTTTAATGTAGACGGAAGTGACGACAGAACTCGGGATTTTCCATCATGCAAATTGATATAGTTTGCAAGGTGGACGATTTTTGTGCTCTCTGGATATTTATCTATAAGTATAAGTTCTTGCTCCACGCCATCTGGCTTCACTGTACTTTCGTTACCTCCTGATAAATTCCTATAGAGTTTAAGCTATTCTGTGTAATCGCATTCCAGCCCAACTTATGACGTCCAGACTTTTCAAAACTCCTTTGTGGATTATGACTTAGGAATACTATATTCAGTCTGAGGGTATGTTTTAGCTACTGAAGCTTCTGCTTCTAAATTGACATACTCAATGGGCATACTCATTTCGTTCATAAAGGCTAGGGTTTGGTTTCTCCTTTCTACGTTGTCTCTCAACAAATCCGCGATCCATCAAGCATCTTAGCATTAGTAACATAAGAACGTTTTGCTTTTTGTTTTGTGAGGAAGTTCTGTCTTACATAATGTTTATATTGATGTTTATTTCTGGCTGCATGTTTATTCTTTCTTTTTAACAGGACTACTCAAGTGAGGATGAAGAGCCTTTGTTAATTATCGAGGTCTGATCAGTTCAATCTTATGTTGTTTGACTAACCCCACTTTGTGTCTTTAGCTTCCTCTTTTATTCATTTTACTCCAGTGAAATTCTATATTTTTTAAGTTTTTCTCTAAAAATTTTGAAATTGTTTAGATGGATACGGATACCGTAGGTGAAAAAATTGCACTGGCTTTAATCAAAGCTTTTGCTTAGTAATTACAAAAAATGAAAAAATCGCATGGTGTCACTCAACAAAAAAAAATACGGCCTAAGATACTTTTCATTTCTGCTATGTTCACCGAATTTGGGCAAAAGAGGGGGTAGGGTAGTTTCCCCCAAAAGGGCTTAGTAAAAAAGTAAGATATGGGAATCAGATCTGTGGCCTAAGATTGCTTCTTTGACGCATCAAATTTCTCTCAATGTGATTTGACCCCTCCCCCTTTAGTTTCGGTTGTATAACCTTGCAATTTTCACTATATTGAATTTCTTTTCTCCCTGCATATTTTATATATTGCTACAACTGTTTGAGTTTTGAAATTTTGTTTGCTATCGTTTCGTCGTTTCTGCTAAAACCCATTAGTGTCTTTGAATGTAACGTGTACGTTAGTCATTTTAAAACTGCATACTCACCTCTCGCCAAAAACAGGTATAAAGACAAAATCGCTATCACTTATTATGCTTTTTTCTATGACGTAAAAACGACATTTTATTGAGTAATTTGGAAAATCTCGTTGCCTCATTCCTCATCTAAACTAGCTGAAAAAACGACAAAATTATTACCTTTCCTTATTAACCTAACTCCTTTTAATGTCCCCGTGAAAGGATATTTTAATTCCTTTAGTAGGTAAAAATGGGTTGTAAAGTCCCTTTTTCATATCTCTCCTTAAAATCGCAAGGTATTTGAAGCAATGGATACAGTCTTTACGCCTCTTATGTTGAAGCGTACACCAGGTATTTGGTACAAAATTTCCCTCATATGGTGAAAACTACCGTTAAAAAAGTGGCATAAAACATTACTAGATAAAATTTTTTTTCAATATCTTCATCATTACCGTATCTAGTGTATGACTTTCTGAAGTTTGGGGTGTAGCTTTTGCACTGTAAAGTCACTAAATCTTTATGAGAGTTTTGATATATTTTCAACAATCCATTAAGACATCATTAGTTCAAAAACTTCTCGAATGTGACCTTGGACAGACAATGCTATACTCCAAACTTGGAGATAAGGATAGAAATGAAGCTCAAGGCACACTTCTCAAGACAGTAATCGTTACTACAGAGCGACTTGAACCTCGATCTTCCTTCTCCAGAGGAGTCTCATAGATGCTGCACTGTAGTAGCTTTTAATTTTAAGATGTATTATCATGTTTAACGTTATAATATGTTTGGATATGACCGACACGGTTTCTTTTTTCCATTTATGCAACCATTAAATAGATGGGAATGACATTTAGTAAGGAATGAACCATGACCCTTAGTTGCCCAAAATCAATTATTTTGAAGACAAATCGGATCAAAATAAAAATACACCATTGAAATCGCATTGGTTGAAAACCCTATACTTGAACTTAAAGTCCTGGCTTAAACAACCGGGAAAATCACTTTTTTGCATGGAAAGCTCTGATGTGTCCTCTCTTTTTTTCCACTTCTAGCGGGGAGCTGGAACATCCTAGAGAGTTGTTTAATTATTAATTTTAAACATGTAACACAATATTTAATGTCATTTTAAACATTAAACACAATATTGAAAGTAAAGTTTTTTGACAAAAAATGCATCTTTGTATACAAGATAACATAATTTTGTCACACTGCCAGTATATAAAAGGGTGTCAGGTCACGTCCCCGTAACAGCTTAAGTTGGTAATTTGCGGTGGTGTCGTTTATTATAGTAAAGCACGAACTCCAGCACATAGTAACTGAAACACTAGAATAGAATGTAATAAACTGTAAAATTAAACGTAGTACCATGCGAAGTACTAGAAGTACTATAAGAACCACATACTAATACGAATAAAAAAAATCTTCTACGCATGCAGACAATTTTTCGCGTTATATAGATGCCGATCTCCTGGTTCTCTACCTTCGCCCGTATGCGGTTTGCGTAGTTGTGGGCAAATTTTCCGACGCTTTCTGTTTTTCCCCCCCAGATATGTTCAGGCACCAGTTTTGGTACCAGGTCAGTTCTGTATGTGCTTGCAGTGTCATACCGGGGATTCCAGTCCCAAAACAAATAATCAGCGACAACAGGATTCTAGAACCTTTCCCAAAGGACATAGGATTACATGTCCAGCGTAATAACCACTGGGTTAGGACGGCTCAACTTCCGCTAAGCCGTTTTTTAATGTTTGTTTTAAGGTTTGTCTTTTTATTTTGTTCCGTGGACTTTTATTTACGTCTTTCTTCATGTTTTTGAACTGAGGACGATTGAGGAGAAGTCTTCGCTGAAATATTTCAACGTTTCTTCTTTTTTCAGTGGCTGTGAATTACCTAGTTCTCTCCGTTGTTCTACGTTTTCTCTTTTTTGCGTGCGGATTAATTGATACTAATGTTTCCGGTTCTCAATTGGTCATAGGAGGACACGACGTAAAGTGCCCTCCCAATTCCCTAATTTACGCCACCATGTTGCTCCAAGCTAGCAAAATTGGAATCAATCCTGCAATCATTAGACTGCTAAGAAATTTGCACTCGAGTCTTAATATCCGCATCAAGATTCCTCAATCCAACAGTTGTCCTCCTGTTGCAAATAGAAGACAAATTCGTGTTCTCAAAAGAGCCAGGCGAAGGGCTATTAATTCTCTTATCCTGTTTTACAATTAGCTTCTTGCTAAACAGCTCTTGCCCTGCATCTTGCATTCTTCATGGCAGCAGCAAAATCTTTTTTTCCTGTACTGATGATATCCTCAATCCAATTTGGACTGTTGAGCCTATTTCTGTACTAATATCGAGCTCGAATTCAAGTCTAAAAATTCAGAAAATATTCTTTTTAATTTATATGACGATTTCTTGTCTCGTGCTATTTCCCTTGGTGCTTCCCTTCGTTATTAAGATAGTTAACCGTCTCTCATTCCTTGATATCCCTATCGGCTCTAAATTTACAGTTTCTTGATGGCTCATATTTCTCGTCGACTATCTGTTTATATGTTTCAGTTGTCTCCAAGAAACATCGTTTTAAGCGTTTTCAATTTGCCAGTCTGTACAACGCTGTCGTACGACATCATATCCTGCATGTTTTGCCTTTCTGGAAAATATTCACTAAGACTGACAAATCAAATATCTTTCCCGCCTTTTTCTGTTTTTACCAATTATATGCTCTACACACAACATGGAACTCATGTTCGACTTATAAATATAGTATAGCAGGCACAGAAACCGCAGTTTTTTTTGTTTTTTTTAAGAAAGCACGTTGCTACAGTCGGTTCAATCTCTGGGTCCCGTATTACCAAGCTAAGGTCAAACCCACTGCATCACCACTGGACATAAAGAAATACGAAGAAAATATCATTCAATTATTCATATGTTTGCCATTCAATTTATGGTAAAGAACGAACTCCTAGTCCATGGTAACCGAAATGTTAAAATAACATGCAATTTTTGACGAAAATTATAGTACTATAAGGCCATTGGTTTAATTCGAGCAATTTATCCTTATTAAATATAAGGATAAGGATATAGGTAGAGATGTAATTGTTAACACGAGAAAAATCCTTCGAGTTTTTCTTAATTAGAACAGTAAAGAACGCACCGCAGGGGATCAGGCAGCGATGTCAGTCAAATATGACACCATACCCCAGACAAGCAACTTTTCAAAAGGTACTTGTTAAATCATCTTGTCAAAAGACAATTGTATTTATTTTAATATTTTGGCTACTATGGGCAAGAGTTCGTTTTCTACTATAAATTGAAAGGCACATATTTAAAGCATAAAATTGGATTTACCTCGTATTGTATACTTTCGTTGCAAATCACAGTGAAAAGTCATATTAAGAGGTATTTTGAGGTTTTTTAATGGAGATGGCCCGTTTCCTTGAGTCAAGACTACGCCTTCCTGAGTGAAAGGCACACACTTGGATCATAGAATCGTATTTTCTTCGTGTATTGTATAATTTCGTGACAAGTTATAGTGCAAATTTATATTAAGAGGTATTTTTGTGAGCATCTCATGGAGAAGGCCTATTTCTTTCAGCCAAGCCCTGGCCTCTCTCACTGAAAGGTATACATTTAAGTAATAGAATCTTATTTCTTCATATTTTGTATAATTTTGTTGCAAAACACAGTGAAAAGTCATATTATTTTAGTGAGAGAAAGATTTATTCTAAACAAACAATTTAACATCGGTTTAGTGGCCACCCCAAGAAGTAAAAACTTGTCCACGGGGGTGGCAAAAATACAATAACATAACAAAAAAAAAAAAAAAATAAAAAAAAAAAAAAAAAAAAAAAAAAAAAAAAAACCTCTATATCACAGTACCCAAATAGCACCACAAACACCTTAACATTTTCATTAAATATCTTTAAAAAAAAATACTTACTAAAAAGCATCCCTTAATTACTATCTTAAACGAAGAAATATCACCTGTATTTTTTATATTTTAATCAAGATGGTTCCAACTTCTGATCCCCCTATGAAGCAAAGAAAACATCGACCGGGCCGAAAAAAAACAGCGGAATATTAATCTCTACAGATGACCTAGTATCATAATCATGGACGGAAGATCCCAGCTTTGCTGAGCTATCAAAACACGGGAGGTTTATACCCTTTTGAATCCTAAAAATGGATGGAAGTGTATACAACTCCCGTAATCCGGAATCTGGCAGTATCGTTACACGCTCATACGCTTTTCGTACTGAATCCCAGGGTTGTAGGCCATCTAACAGCCGAACAGCGTTGTTTTGTAGAACTGGTACTGGCCGAACAATAGAAGGAAATGTTCCAAGGCAAATGCTTATACAATACAATATATATGGATGGATAAAGGAAAAATAAAGAAGGCGCATAAAAAAATGAGGAAAAAAATGCTTAAGTTTTCTCATTATACCCAGGTTACCAGACACAGTTTTACAAACATACTGTACATGGCGCTTGAATGATAAAACTTCATCAATATAAACCCTAATGTACTTATAAGAACACACCCGCTTTAAAGTTCCATACTGCGTTACAATATCTTGAATCCATGGATAAAAATCTGGTGAACGGGAAGAAATAACAAAATTAGTCCTACCCAAATTAATCTTTAACCTCTTTACCTTCAACCATGAATTTAACCTTTCAACAGTATCTTTTATCGATGTCTGAAGTAATTCTTCTGTCTTCGCGGTACTAACAGCAACTGTGTCATCAGCAAATAATGATACCGTCTCATTCCGGGGGTTTTTAGCCATATCACTAGCATTACAACGCAACTTCGGATACAATTAGGCATATCATTAATGAACAATCATAGGCAGCGCGATCGCGCTGCCTAAGTAAAGAACGACGTGGGCACAATTTATTTAGACCCCGGCGCCGCGCTGATGAGGGAAGACCGGTGGCGGTGGGGCCAAAAACAGTGCGCCGCGCCGCCGGTAAGATGTCGGTGGTGGGCCGCTGGTAAGTTTTCGGTGGCGCGCCGCCGGCGCGATCAATTTTGACCGCAAACATTAATGTTTTCATCAGTCTTTCTCAAATCACAGCTTAAATTTACAACAAATTCGAGCCTATTCATGAGTTCAAAAATTCACAAGTCGCTGGCTGGAAACTGGTCTTCTTCGTTATTCATCAAGAAAAGTAGAAATCTGGTAGAAACTAAATAGCTGTAGCGTTTCAGAACCCTTGCGTAATACGAGTAGTTGAAATATCTATTAGCTATGTATTCTTAACATAAATAATTATCAAAATTAGTAGTTTTTTTCATCGAGCATTACTGCTTACAAAAATTCAAATACCGTATCACAAAATTCGTCAGTTGTCTGGGTAAAAACTTTGAATATAACTTTGAACTTAGAAGCTTAGTTTTTTCATAATGCCCTTTGCCTATATCTGTTTTATCACCTTAAAAATAGTTGAAATGGGTGACTTTGATATTGATTGTGTTTTTTTTGCTCTTTCGGACTCCTAAATAGCCTTCTTCTATTAAAAACTGGTTTTTAATAACAATTAAAAAAAATGCATTTTAAATTTTTTTTCGGCTTCTTTATAGAATACTTGACATGTAGGCTTAGGCTGAACTGCTGCTTTTTTATTGGTTTTGGCTGCTCTTTTGGATAGTATTCATTTTTTCTTTCGGGGTTCATTCCAAATTATAAACTGATAAATACCTAATATCAGTCAAATTATAAACTGCATTTAAATGGAGTAAATTTATCGAATTGAAAAATACATGATGAGGTAAAAATGAAAAGCTCATCCGTTTTAAATTTAATTAAATGAAATAATATGCAGACTGAAGTAGCTCCAGGAAGATGTTGAGATTTTCATTCTAGTTCGACACTTTTAATCCAAGCAAAATGTTAGGACACTTAGTATCAGTTACTGAGTTTAAGCTTTGATTTCCAAATGCTCACAAAAATTACCAAATTTAAAGAAAGTAGCAACAGTAAGTCACGTGTGGTCAAAATACTCAAAGACTCCTCTTTGATCCCCACCCAGGCTCAAAGCTTCTGCTATGGTCATTTCCATGGAAATCTCCAAAGAGTGTCTTATTAAAATTGCTTTCAAGCGTAGTTAGGGGTATTTAGCCTTTTTTGCTTTTCTTCAAAGCTTTGAAAAAAGTGTTATAATATTCCAAATGTTACATTTGTTATATTTGTGCATATTTTTGGTAATCATTTGTGGGGTGATCGAATTTTTAAACCACTGTAGATACGTAAGAACGTTGCAACATCTAGTACCCTGAGGTCATAAGACTGTCAAAGACTCCTCCTTGAACCTCCCAAATTGAAAGCTTTTATTATGACCTGGCCTTTTAATGTAACTTGGGCATTGGACCAAGGGCACCATTATCACTCGAGCGCAACGTTAGGTGGGGATGTCGATATCGCTTTTCGTCACACCAATTCGTTTTAGTGTGAATCTGCCTGGTGCTTATGAATGAATGTTTTCAAATTAAACCCGTTTCATCAATAAGAAAAAAAACGGATTGGACGCATATGTCCCTTTCCCTTTGGACGAAAAAACCATGCAAGTGCTATATCAAGTATAACTCACGAAAATCTTGTTAATTTTTGTCAACTTTTCAACTTTTTGGCATCCCTGCTTTGAATAAAAAAAAAAATCAAGGTACTATCACTTAAATATAACCTATGCCCCTCCCCCTGGATACCATCTTGATAGGATACCGTCTCTGCTTTAAATAAAGAAAAAATAATAAACTTATTGGCACCCCTGCTTTCAAAAAAAAAATCGAGGTATTATCATTTAAATATGATAGCTCACTACCTTGCTAGGATGCCGTCTATGCTTTAAATTAAAAAAAAATAACTTTTTGGCATCCCTGCTTTCAATAAAAATATTTCGAGATATTATCATTTCAATGTAATACCTCCATACCCCCCCCCCCCTTTGGATACAACCTTGATAGGATATTGTCTCAGCTTTACATTTGGAAAATAATTCACTTAATAATTAACTAGGTCACTATATGGTTCAAACAAACACGCAAAATAAGGTTAAACAGCTTAGTGTTCCTTGAAAAAAAAATTGACGGTATGAGTAAAGGGGTACAAAGACAACAACAAAAATGTCGAAATTATTTAGATATATCTCAAATTATAGAAAACTGAGTCATAGATTTGCCGTGGCATTCAATAAGATCCAAAGAAACTAATTAAAAGGGAGCACACACAAAAGCCAAATTAGGCCAGTAACCTATGAGAAATCGCAAAATACCCAAGACAATGAACAAGTCCTAATGGGGGGCCCTAGGTCTATCAAAATATTACAATGGTTTCCCACGGAATTTGATATCATTTTCTTCTGTCTCCACTTTAAATGAAAAAAATAATTATCTTTTTGGCATCTCTGCTGTCAATAAAAAAATGAGGTATTATCATTTAAAAATGATAGCCCCCATATCCCCCCCTATAGGCAATAATTTACAATTTATTTATTAATCATATTTTTGGGATAACTTCCGGTTCAATCTTTAATTCCCCATCCTTGTACATTATCTTAGTCTATAGCTAAATTTGGTCTCAATATAAGGTTTTTTTTTGGGGGGGGGGGGGGTAAAATGTTTCAAAAAGAAGATTGTATTTTCTATCAGGCATTCAACAATTGAGTATTAAACATAAAGAAAATCTTATATAAAAACAGCAAAAAAAAAATCTGCAAACTTACAATTCTTGTGTAGAAACAATCTGTCTGCGTTCTATAATTCTATTCAGCTTGAAAATAAAATTCTTGACTACGAATGATGTAAGAAATAGCGATTGGGAAACTGCATTCAAAATGATTTAAACTCTTTTCCTAAAGACGATTCTTTTTTTGTCAACATATGAAAAACTATGTATATTGCAATATTTGCAATTGCATATTGCATCTGTCTGGTTTTTATGCAAAGTAACAAAAGAGACGAAAATTAATGAACAAGAGAGTAGTGAAGAATTATGGTATGCAAAGTAATATTTGGCAGGGAAAGTCACTGGTGATAAATCGCTAGGGGTGGCACTGTGATTGAGTGATTTTCGGGGACTCGAAGAAGCAAATTTTTTTCGGGGTGACGCATAGATTTTCGGGGAAAATACCTGAAAATTCGGGGATAGTGCAAGTCTTGCTTGATTTCTAATCAGGAATATCGAAATACTAAACCACACGAGAAGGAAAAGCTCCGACTTTGCGGTTGACGCAATAAAGAATTGCCGCAAAATTAATTTAAAGTCGACCGAAAGCCGCCACCTCTGCCGGTGGCGGCGCGCTTTCGGCGCACCGGCGATGTTCGACCGGGCCTCATCGGCGGCGTTTGGTCGATCCGCCGGCGTCGCGCCTGGGTCTAAATGTTTTATTATTTTTTCTTTATACCCGGGTATTTCGTATAGAAGGGGTTGTCGCAGAAACTTCGAAAAGGGCTCATTCGATTGGAAATTGGAGTGGCTAGTGCCCTTTTTAATAGTCGAAAGTGATTGGAGGGCAACTAGCCCCCCCCTCCTTACGCCCATCATTCCCCCCAACACAACCAATCAAAATTTTGAGATAGCCAGTTTGTTCAGCGTAGTTGATTTCCTGATAGAAAATATGTTTTTGAGGAGGACACTCCCCCACAACCCTTGGGGCAGGGTTTTAAGTTATGACCTGAGGGCATATAAGAACGATGTTGGCACAGTGTACTATTTATTATTTTTTCCTTTAGAGCAGGGTATTCATATGGAAGGGGTCGTCGTAGAAACTTCAAAAGGGGCTCATTCGATTCGAAATTGAGAGTTCTAGTGCTCTTTTTAATAGTCGAAAGTGATTGGAGGGCAACTAGCCTCCCTCCCACGCCCATCGTTTCCCCAAACACATCCGATCAAAATTTTGAGATAGCCATTTTGTTCAGCGTAGTTGATTTCCCGATAGAAAATATGTTTTTGAGGAGGACACTCCCCCACAACCCTCAGGGCAAGGATTTTAAGCTATGCCCTGGGGGCATATAAGGTTTTTATAGAAGGCTTTGTCGTAGAAACTTCAAAAAAGCTCATTTGATTGGAAATTCAAAGCGCTAGTGCCCTTTTACTAGTCAAAAGTGATTGGAGGGCAATTAGCTCCCCCCCCCCCACGCCATCATTTCCCCAAACACATCCAATCAAAATTTTGAGATAGCCATTTTTATAAACGATTCAAACTCAAAACGAGCAGAAATTAACATAAGTTGGACGCAAAATCCCTATGCCTTCCCAATGCCAGAAAAAAATTGGCACTTTACTGAATAAAATACAAATGTATATGCATTGTCAGTTTAATATACATATAATGATATTTAGTTGTCAAAATTTTAATATATTTTGATTTATTAAAGTTATAAAAGCAAAAAAATATAAATTTTTTTCAGTAAAGTGCAAGTTTTTTTTCTGGCCTTGGGAAGGCATAGGGGTTTTGTGCCCAACTTATGTTAATTTCTGCTCATTTTGAGTTTACACGGTTATTTATTGTAATTTCTGTTCGTTTTGGGTTTCATTTATTTATCGATGCAGATTTGTGGCAGTTTTATGCTTGGTAGATTATTTGATTTTATTTTTGCTCATTTTTTGTTTAATGGAGTTCTTTACTTTTCTTTGAAAAATTTATTATGGGAAAAAGTTTTTTAATTAATAAAAAAAGAATCGGACCAAGAGCTGGCCCTTGCGGGACACCACAAACCACTGGCCGGGGGTCCTTATTATATACAAGTCATCTCTACAAACTGGTACCGGTATCTAAGAAAACTCCGTATAAGGTCAAGAGCTTTACCTTGGATCCCATAGACCTCGCATTTTTCCAGGAGTAGGCCATGGTCAACTGTATCAAAAGTACAACTGTATCATATCAAGGCATCCTCTGTCTTCTTATCTTTTCTGAAACTGAACTGATTATTATTCAACAAATTAAACTTCTCTAAAAAATGGGTCAACCGATTACTAAAACATTTTTCATTAAGACGAGAAATTTAAGAGGTATTTATATGAGCTTTCCATGGGGAAGAGCCCATTTCTTTGAACTAAGACTAGGCCTTCCCGATTGAAAGGTACATATTTGAATTATAGAATCGTATTTTATTCCTATTTTTAATGTTTTGTTTTGTTAATTACAAAAGGGAGTAAATATAGCAATTCGGTTTAATAATGTAACCAAAAAAGACACAAAATAGAAATAAATTTATTTGTGTTAATATTATTGTTTGATTCAAAATCTAAATATAGCTTTGTGTTTTACAAAGATAATTATTAGTTTTTGCTCCCTTTTTTAGCTAGCTTTTGGACAGAGAAAAAGTAGATGCTTAATTATTTATCTCATTAAGATTCATGTACCCTATAAGTCTATTCGTAAACTTAATTTCAAATCTTGAAATTGGACCATAAATCTGTTGTGAACAAATTACATATTTTTATAAGCCTTTTTGTATAGCAGGGGTTATGATCATTCTGTAAACTCCGATGTTGTTTTGTTGAATGAATAGAAGATGAATATGATATCCAAAAAACCATGATCTCTATTCCAGACGTACAATCTGTAAAAGTCAACTCAGGAATACTAATTCCCTGTACTGAGGCATTGGAAAAAGTCTTGGGGAGCTCATTTTCCTTCTAAGATGTATTTTGTGTGCTTTGCTTTTATGAATATAGGAAGAACAGTTTTAGGGGCTTCTAATACATTACTGAAACATAATTACTCAATTTGCAAAGTTTTTACTTCTTTATACTTTTAAGTTCAGATTTTAGTGCTACTTTCGTTGTCTAGTCTTTTTCATTTTACCTGTTAATTTAATTCAACGTTTATTTTTAGACGGGTGGAAAAAGTTGGGCCGATCAAAAAGCTGGCTTGTCATGTGGAAATCTCACACCCGCTGACCGTCACGGATCTGTTCAGGTGCTTATGACTTCTTCTTTTCTTTCTTATTTTTTATTGTAATTCTTATTCTCTTTCTAGTTATAATTTTTGGAGACGGAGATTACGATTATCACTCTTGTATATTGGCTTAGACTTCTAATTTACAGTCCCCGGGTAAGGTGTTGTACAGTATTTTATTATGAGAGGGGCCAGTATACTGTAAAAACGGTAAGGGTAGTTAAGTGTCTTTAATATGCAGACTGATAGATCATTTTTCAGCCCATTCATGGGTCTTTTTTAAAAATCTCATTCAAATTCATTTAAATTGTTTTTCAAATATCTCAGTGATCTCAAATATCAGGTCAGTATCTCCTCCGATGTTCCTTACATCTCTTTTTTTTAACTTTTTAGCAGAAAGGTTGGTATGGGTCACCGTTTTTAAACAAGAATTATGCAAGGATTGTCAATCTGTATTTTTTGTTGTATAAAGTGGGCCAGTGACTCCCTCTCCCCTTTCACGCCAATGTTTTAGCAGAAAGTTAGGCACATTACACCTTGTTTGAACCCTTGCTGCCACGGTTTAGCAAAATGGTTGTAATACTGTACCTTGTTTCAGCTGAAATTATTCAAGAATTTTTTTATCTATATGATTGGTGTGCTGAAGGGAATCATGGCCCCTCAAAAACCGCTATGCCAGCGTTTTAGTAGAAAGTTATGTGTGCTCTTTGTTGGAATTCAAACCGTACAAAGATTTTCCAGATCTATGATTGGGTCCGTATTTCGCAAGTCTCGTTAAAGTGGCTTCTAGCATGCTCGTCTTATTTCTAAGGCTTGTTTTCCTATTCTCTGAGCCTTTTCCCTTTTTACTCTTAACAAAGCATTGGATCTTGGCTACTCTACAAATTACGTCTTCACTGCATCCACCTTACTCACTAGCAATGCTACCTAGGTTCGAAAAGCTGTCCACTCTGTCAAATGTTTCCGGTTCTTAATATCACCTCAACCCTGTTGCAGCACAGTGGATTAATGATCTGCTTGGTGCTACGGCGCCCCGGGTTCGACCTCCCCCCCCCCCCTTAGCAAGGTTAGGCGACAAGCTTGCTACCTGTCCCTGACCCACTGTTTTTTGTAAAAATAAAAAAGACCCAGCAACTGAAACGTCGATTCGACGCCATATGCGCCAGCAATGGCTCTGAAGGATCTTTATCTTACTTTTTTATATCACCTTTTTAGCCTCGTTCATTCCTATTTTTAATGACTTTGTCTTATAGCGCTATTAATAATAGCGCTTCCATATAGCATTGTATTTAGTATCAACCATCCCAGTCATCGATTATCAATGGTATAATTAATAAGGTTATCTGTCTCACGATCATGCGAGTACCATGTTAAATTATGAGACATTTTATGACTAAATAATGTATAGATATGATTAGGCTATTGTACAAAACTGTAGACGTCTATTACATTGTTATTTTTCCTTTATTACGCTATAATAGCGTATGCTAGGATACCACCTTCACCAATTTGTACTAACTGGGCATTGAAGTCCCCTAATTAAAATACTATATTTTTATCATGGGATCTTGTCTGTTTGTTCGGCAACTGCATTTAAAGCTCATCCGAGTTCTTAATATCTCTGTCTGTCGGTCCCACCGATAAATTTACCAGTCGGTAAATACCACTGTAACTGATATAATTCGCTTATCAGTCTTAAAATTGCAAATAGAATTCTATTATTAACATTTTCACAACCTAAACAAGACTTAGGTCTTGATCGTCATGAGTACATGGGTACTGTTATCCTACCTGGATAATTAAATTCCATATTGCCTAATTTCATGTTTCCTAGCCCTTGTAGAAGAGTTTCAGAACCTATTAAGAAGCCCATTTCAAAACGTTGGATTTTGTCAAATCAAAATATGAAAACGGTTTTTTTCTTTCAATGCTGCAGTGTTTATATTATATGAATTATTGAAAGCATTAGGGCCTGACAGACAGTCATCAGTGCATATCAGGGACCAGTAATTCCCTTTGAGTCTACATAAAGAGGATCAGACAGCAAGAAGGACTCGGGCCGTGTAGTTCCCAAGAGGTTTTGTGTAAGCTTGGGCCCATATTAGTCACTATATGGTTTTTCAACACTTGGTGAATTGGTGATTCACTCCTACGTATTGACTACCTATTGAAAGTAGCACTTCATGGCTTGTTTCTTCTCAATAAGTGCAGTACAATGGAATAAAGTCATTAATACGTCTAAATTTGATTCATTAGGGATCAGTGATGTTATCCCAGATTCGTCTTGGCTTGGGTATTATAAAAATATTTTTTTTAAGATTGAGTATAGTGTTCATTATCATTTTCAGTGCTTAGTTTCTAAATTTTTGCCACCAAAAGTTTTGCACCGTCATGTTATTCCCGTCTCAACTAAAAGTATTGTTAATTGTATGCTTAAATTTAAGTCTGAATCGAGCGATCTTGATGGGATTAGCGCTCACCATTTATGTTGTGATTGTCCGGCACTAGTCGCTCATCTTCATTTACTTTTTCAGTTCTGTTTATGTTTGTCTGGTGCCTGATTCCTTCCTTTGCGGAACGGTAACTTCGATTCTTAAACGCGGAAGAGACACTTTTAATTGCGGTTCATATAAGCCAATCACTGTTGCTTGCAATATTGTAAGGTTTTTGAATATGTTCTGCTACCATATATTATTGAACGAACTGTGAGAGACTCAAACCAATTTGGGTTTCAACCTCGTATTGGGTGCCAACATGTGCATAAGGTTTTAGCTTCAACTCTTTATGATGTCCAGTCTAAAGGTTATGAATTACATATTTGCGCTTTGGTTTTATCTAAAGCCTTCGATAGTATTTGCCATGCACAAATATGGCACTCTTTGTCAGAGTTTGGAGTGAACCCTTCTGGCATACATGTACTTAAATTTTGGTATAGCAATTCGATTCTTCGTTTAAAATCTGGTACAGGGTACTGCGGTAATATACCAGTTCAATCTGGAGTACCACAGGGTGGGGTGCTATCACCTTATCTATTTAATGCTTGCATTCAAAATCTGTTATTAGGAATCAAGCCTTCGTATTTTTATAACTTATCTGATGTGTCTTATATTGCCTATGCGGACGACCTGCTAGTTTTAACCCGAACCAAGTCTATTTTGGCATTATCGGTGCAATGTAATGGTGTTTCGGGATGTTGGTCTGTTTTTGAATGTTGATAAATGCGAATATTTAGTTTTCAATCCCAAATAGTTAGCTCGTAATCGACCCTGTGGATCGTCAGTAATTTGCAATGTTGCAAGTTTACAGCGGATAGGAATTAGTATTTGTTCTACACTCACTTGTTTGCGACTTCAAGTTCTGAGACATGTTAAAGAAAAGTTGAATATCGGATATGCGAAAATTGTACCTAACCGTGCAAAATAGTCTCGCCGATCTACAAATAAACTGTTGTATTAAGTGTGAATAACGTCTGTAGGCTCACTAATTATTAGGTAGTCTTTATTGATTTCATACCTTTTAGACGTCTAATTTTTGGGTATGGTATATATATACAGAATGCTACTTAAATTACCAATGCACATAGTACTCAGAGTTTGATTTTTAATGTATTACATAAATACATAATACAAAATTGTGACTTTCGTATTACTCGTTTACAAATAAATGAATTTGTCTCACTAGTCCCAAAGCATAATATTATCCGTGTGTTTTTGTCAGTGATTAAGTTTAAGTTATCTTTGTTTCTGTGTATTTGATTTTTTTTTTTTTTTTTTTTTTTTGTACTTTACTCCGCTTTTTTTGTACAGAAGTGGGTTATAAATAAATTATTGATACGCATACATGCATGTGCCTGTCCATTATATTGTGCAACCCTTCTAAAAAGATAAAATGGAATTTGAGATTTTTATATCCAGTTGGAATAATAATTATCATATTGCATGAGCAACATGATAATTTGTGTTTTTTTTTTTTTTTTTTTTTTTTGGTTTGACTCCTTTCTTACTTTTTTTTATATAAAGGTTGTGAGCTCTACCAACGGGGAATTAGGTGGAGATGATCCCACTGCTGGCCATAGTAACACTCCAATTACGGCACAACCAGAAGTGGACACTTCTGACGATACAAAGTGAGTTCGTTTACCTTCTCTCTCTCTCTCTCTCTCTCTCTCTCTCTCTCTCTCTCTCTCTCTCTCTCTCTCTCTCTCTCTCTCTCTCTCTCTCTCTCTCTCTCTCTCTCTCTCTCTCTCTCTCTCTCTCTCTCTCTCTCTCTCTCTCTCTTTTCTTTCTTTTTTTCTTTTCTGTCTTGCTTTATCACACAATTATTTATATGTAAATATAAATATTAAATATATAATAAAAACAAATATATATATTGAATTATAATTACATTTAGAATCCCACCTAAAACTTATTGTCTGATCAGAAAACCCGTACACCAAGGTACGGGTTTTTTAGATGTAGATTTAATATTGCTGTTTTCTATCTTTTCTTTTGTCTCTGTGTGTTCATTTTGACGTGTTAAGAAACTACTTTTAGATACCCACTAACTAAATTTTTAAAAAATTACCTTGTAGAAGGTCTTACGTAATAGTAGTAGATTGAAAACAAAGTATTTTTGAAAATGATACAAGACCATGGACAAGAATAAAATCCATTTTGGATGATTAGAAAAGGAATCAATATATTAATGTGTAACTTTGCTGTCCAAAATCAAATCTGGTATTAATATTTTTGGTGCTGGGCATATAGTGATGGTAAAATTTATAGTTTCTAACGCTGATTTTATTACAGTACCATATCGCCATCTATATTTCGAGATAGTAACTTACTTCTTATAGTTTATGGTCTCTGTAAAAGTTTTAAATACTTTGTTTCCGTAGTATTTTAATGTCTCACCGTAAGATGTAAATTTTTCTGTCATTCGATAGCTGGGATTCAGGTTTGTCCATTTTCCAAAATAAATTTTTGGAAATGTTTTCCCTTCCTTTGTGTTTAAAAATATGTTGAAGAGTAAAAAAAAACAAACGAAATAGGAAAATTGCCCTCTTTTTTAAGAAGTTAAGGACCATGCTCCAAGAAAATGTCCAAGCAATAAGTCATCTTAGGCCTACCCAGATTTTTTTTTTTTCATTTTATTAACTAATGTCTGTGAGATAACTTTATTTGTTGTTATTATTGTCAAACAGGGTATATCTAGGCCATTTTGAACCTTTAGAGGAGTCTGTCAAGGATGTACATTGTCACCAAAACCTTCACTCTGGATATTAGTGTTTTTTTTTTATTTGAAGAGAGATGGGCCTGTATTGTAGAAGCGAATACCCTATTTTCTTTATTAACTGTTCGTTGATGGCCCAGCTATAGTGGCAAAATCAGCTCAGGGGGTTCAAACTCTCCTGAATGTAACTGAACCTTACCTAGAATCGAATAAGTTGAAGCTGACGTTTCTAAGACAGATTGTCATGTTCCAAAGTTGAACAACCAACGGACCCTATAATTAATTATTTACCTATTGGTCTTTTGAAAAAAATATATAATATTAATCATTTTCAGTTACGAGTTTTTTATTTTTGCACTTACAACCACAAGTGAGGGGTTTAGCTCTAAGTCCTTAGCTTTGGAACGTGCAACTTGAAAGGTTTTTTTTTAGTAAATCTACTTTAATCAGGTGGGTTCTTTTATGAATGAACGAATTCAATAAAAGGCTTGATTTAGATTTGTTGTTTTTTCAGGTGCTGTTGTTTCTTCAAGAGGAAAAAGAAGAAAACAAATCGTCAAAAGTGATAGTCTGTTTTTAAACTTGATACGTTCCTCAGCTTAGTGATTTTCTTTCTCTCTTTTTTACTTAAAATTTAATTGAAAGATTTGTAAATTTGTTGTTTCCTTGCACAGTGAATTACCCATCTCATCTAAGGCACAATTATAGAACAAGTGAACGGAGGCAATTCCAGTTTTCAGTGCAATTCAAATTAAAAGATGGTTTGTTCTTGAAAATTCGCGGCTAATCTTGACTGCCCTGATCAAAGACGTCAGTCTCGAAAGACTTAATCGTGTCGTTAATTTTAATTGGGTTAAGTCCCGTCTGTCTTTTCGGCATTCATTAAAAGAGTGTGATATAATTTTGTGTTTAGTACGGTTTAATATAGAAACTGTCGTATTAGATATCCATTTTTTTCATATCGTCTCATGAAAATCAGTATCATAGTAAAAATAAATAAATTGAATAATAAGTATAATTTTTCCTAATCTATAACAGAATTATTTCTCTTTTTGTTTTCTCCACCCTTAATATGTATAGGCTGTATTTCAAATTCAAAATATTTAACTCCGTAATTTTGGAAATCTAATTTTATGCATAATGAAGTTAACGGTTTTATTTTAGCTGGAAAAATGAAAGTTTTATAGGTGTAACGAAACCGATCAGTTTTCTTTTACGTCTGTTGGGCTGTAATCTTAAAAAGTGCAGTTTATTTGATGCATGTCGATGCCGCTATGATTCTGTTAAAGAAAAGAAAATTACCTATGCTGTTTCTACCCAAACTGGGATGGTCATTTTCTTATTATTGTAGAAGAAGCGACTTTCCTTAGTAACTCGTCATCCTCACCTCGTTTTAAGTTAAAAATATGACATCGAAATGAAGGATAGTTTCAGTTTCTTCCTTGAGTTTTGCAAAGAACGGAACATATCATTTTTTTTTCATTTGTATGTGCGATCATTTTTCACTTTTGTAATATCAGATCCTTTATTTATTCTTTTTCACTGTTTTTTATCTTAATAATAGTTATTTTTAAATAAAAAAAAAGGCATTTATGTTAAACTGCTACCGGTACAGAACTGAACAAAGGCAATATTTCCCCTATAATTTACGAATCCTGTTAACTGTCGTTGATAAAAAAAATAAATAAAAGCTACACCCGCTGACTACGTTTGTCTTAATTTTTTTGCTCTTATTTTCCCCTGATAATACGTGTGCCAAATTTTTACCACGAAATGAGCTCCCTGTGCAAAGGTCTGTCCATCCATGAAACCATACCTCTTGAAGCGCTTACTAAATGAAATCAATGCCGGCTTTGGGTTTCCATTTCTTTTTTTTTTCTTTTTTCTCGGTAAGAAACGAGAGCACATAGATTGCTAATGAATGTTTTTTGGAGGATACCTTTTATCAAGAGTAAATAATTTAACGTGAAAATATAATCTTTACTTAGTTTTTGTTCGGTAATAGAGATACATAGAAAAGTCAAATATAGAGATTGTGACTTTAAAGTCGTAATTGAGAAATGTATTGAAAATTTACGTCAGGCCTCTCTCCATTCGTTTGCATTAATTCATGGATTAAACTACCTCCCTAAGGACAAAAGTCGTATAACAGGAAACTCCTTGATTTGGTAATAGCTTTTTGAATAAACTGATCTAAAAGACCCCATTTACCCAATCGTATTTTTATATGTATCGATACTTACATCTTTTACTTGTGTGGTGTCCCAACGGTATGGTTAATAAAGTGAACGGCTGTTCAGAAAGACCATCAGATGAATGGTTTAAAATGAAAATGCCTGGATGTACAATAATAAAAGGTTGTGGAGACTGGGTACAGTTGAATGCTCATGACTGAAACTTGGAGCTTTATGAGATACTTTTTTAGGAAAAGCATAGTACGGTTGTCCCAGATCAAAACCCATAAATTGAATTTTGATTGCTTTTCTAGATTTCTAGTTTTCGTTTGGTTGGATTTTTCCCCTCCCAAGGGTGATACTTGAGGGAAGAAATGAGATTTTTTAGCTTTTGTTAAGTAAATTTACCTACTTGTGCACGTTTCCCACAAAGCAGTGAGCCATTTGGAGCTTTGATTGTTTTATTGCTACTGCTACTATCAGGTCCTGGCAGCACCACGCCGCCTGAGGCCAACATAACTTCGCCCGCTCCTCCTCGGCCCAAATCTAGTTAAAGCTTCACTCTATTCCCCTTTCATAAACTTCAAATTTCCCTTTTCTTATGGCCTCGTCCCACCCTATTCGGGGACGACTTGGTTTTCGCTTGACTCCAGATGGATAGCAAACAAGAACGATCTTCGGCAATCTATAATCCTTCATCTGTAAGAGGATAGAGAGAGCAAGAGAGCGAATAGAATTTAATTTAAAAAAATTTTCACTGCATCGTTACCGAATTTATACATTTATATACCGAATATATATATATATATATATATATATATATATATATATATATATATATATATATATATATATATATATATATATATACATATATATATATATATATATATATATATATATATATATATATATATATATATATATATATATATATATATATATATGTGCGTGTGTGTCTGTGTGTGTGTGTATATACCATATCGAAAGAATTTGACCTTCATATCAAACATAATCCATTGTACAAAATTCATACGAGTCCTTAACCGCCCTAAAGAATAACACAGACTCAATGTATTTTTATTTATGAATGTTCGGCAGTTTATTTCAAACTTTAATTTTTCGACATGAAATTTCTCTGATCTTTATAACTCGGAATTGGTTCGGAAGTGCGAAATCTTTCTGTGTTTTAGTGACCAGATGTGTTTTGCTAATTAAATTAAAATTTGCAACATTGTTTCAGTGCTGAGGATCTTTGTCGAAGTATGATATACGTAGTTATTTTTCAACTCCCTTAACTCTTCCCCAGGAAGACCAATAATTAAATAAAATGCAAAATATTGTACAGCTGTAAGTAAATGGGCCATTTCTCTCAAAGAAAAAAGTTTTAATCGAGATTTAAGATACATCTAGTTGTATGTTAGCGGTATCGATATGTATCAACAGCTCCACTACTTCGCTCTATTAGAATAATTGGACTGTTTTTTGTCTACCAAACTACTGAGGCCTTACTGTCCTGATGACAACCTATGGATTTTAAGCTTATCACAAAATTGAGTTTTCAAGCTATTTTTAACCATAAGAGTTTAACGAGAATTTTATTAAAGTCCTCAGTGAGTCTGTCTCCTGTTTGGGGCTGGATGTACTAACTTAATTTCTTTTGTAAGTGGATATCCGGCAATATTAAGAGTAATCCTCTGTAGTTGTTGTTGTTTTTTTCTGCTTTTATACTTAGTTGCGAAAAAAAACTATTAAATTCAGAGAGACTAGTTTGACAACCAAAAATGGGCCTAGTATTTTGCATAACATAAACCTTAATTTCGAATTTGTCGTAATTATTTTTATAATTAGATTTAACAATTTATTTTATTTACAAATTTCATTGTCTGGTTTCAGCAGTCTGGTTTCATCAGGAGACGATATGGATGCCTCCCAGATACTGACACTAACTTTGTTCTTTTCTTCGTATTGTGATGTTTAGCTGCTCATTAAGACCGTGAAATAAAAATAGATCAGCATTTTAATCAATATTCTATTTAAAATTAATGCTTACTGAATTCGCTTGAAAAGTTGTTTGTAGCTTATGCAAAAAAAATATCCCTTTTTTAACGTATGTGCTATTTATTTCCTTGAGGAGAATAAATGAAGAAATGAAATGAAGATTTTTCTGAGTGTTCTATTACAAGGGTTTATGAAGAATCGATTAAGGATATAGATCTGTATGTGCAAGAGCAAAAAGGAGCAAAGCAATCTCGTTGACAAAGGAGAAGTGATGACTTTCTTCTACCTCGCCAGTGACACCCAAACTATTATACACGTATATTTTGGCTCAGTAACCAATACCCGTTCTTACAGAAGAAAAAAAACTAAGGAAAACTGTAAAATTAACTTTATTTCCTATGCATGATTTTGATTCTTTTTTAAAGCATAGCATACAATTTAAAATAAAATCAATAAAAATATTCCGATCTTTTAATTAGATGGGGCATATGTTACTTACTAAAATATGGTTTTCTCTTTAATTTCATTTTAGTAGTCGTAGCTGAAATCGTTTTGACTGGTTATGTTAGGGTTGTTTTAATGTCATTTTATGTATTTTTTTAATTAATTTATTTTTTCTCTGTGACGTTTTTAACCTTTCTTTACTTATTATCCTCCCCCCAAAAAAGTTTGATTGCTTAAAAACTTTTGTGTACATCCAGTTATGTCTTAAATTTAAACTGCATATGAAATCCTCCTCTTTTGTGTCCTTACTACGCAAAATAGTTTTTAAGGTTTAAAAGCCTACTATGAGAATTTATTAGGAGTCTTAAGCTTTCTAATTTAGTCATTTTATCTTGCACTTCATCTGCAAATATTTGATAATCAGTGTCTCTCGGTTGTCAAAGATCTTTTCTTTTAATTGCCACTAGAAGCTACAAGGCTTCTCTTTTACTATCAGAAAAAAACATGAACTAAAATGAGGTTAGTTTGATAGCAATGGAATGGTAATCTCCCGTTGAGCTGTGAACCCTGTTGCCATTGTGCATTTTATTTCAATAGTTGCCGTAACTTCGAGCGCTCCATTTGTTCTCGTCAACATATATGTTCTGGATATAAAAAAAACGACAACAAAAAACAAACATAGAAAATGTCAGTCTGTCTTTTTGTCGGTAAAGAAAACTTTGAATTTTGGGAAAATTCCAAAATTGATAGTAATACAAAAACATTTCGGTTTTTTATAGCAGTGAGAATATTCGGCTTTACCTTTATGCTATAAAAACGTTCTAATTTTTAAAATATACTAACAGGAATCGACTAATAGATATCGTCATTGAGTATAAAAATATAAACAATATCGCCACACTTCCAGCAATGAATATATCACGGAAATGTTTTTGCCTTATGCTAAGCAGCTCAGCCTAATTGGGGTATGTGATGAATCTTTTAAGTTCTACTGAAGACTGTAGACATGTCTTTCTTTTTTGGTTTATTGTCGACGAAAGCATGTCAATAAAATTTTAGTTCCTTTGTTTTGTCATTATTGCTGTCAACAGGACACTGTCAAGTCCAACAAGGCTGACTATGTTGTTTTTCTCATGTTGATTAATAATTTTGTAAAAAAAAAAAAAAAACTATTTTCATATATTTTTGCGTAGTAAATAGGAATACTATTTCGTCGGCACCCGATCCTGAAGACGTTGGTATACCTGCATCGAAAATAAGACCATTAAGGAAATCAGATTTTTAAATCCGTGGTTTTAGAAAACTTTGCTACCAACAAATAGAATGAGAACAGCGTTTAACTTTTGTTCCCGCATTCTGTACCCTTAGTTGCAAACGTCACATATGTGACATCTAGAAGTCGTCTGTGAGTTCCGAAACGTTAAATGAGGCTTATGTTTCCTCTGCATGTTTTGGCGTGTTGTTTCTCTGCAGCCCACGGTTTTAATATTTCAAACTATGATGAAAATTTTTCAATCATTCAAAAGCTGGTATTCAGCTTTGTACATCCTCCAAAGTAATTTTTTGAAATTTTCTTTCCATTTTTATGTTGAAAAAAATGTCAAAAAGGCTTCAAAAGCATGCCAAAATAAGGAGGTTTTCCTATTTTTGAGGAATGTTAGATCGTTCTCTTAGAAAATGTTTAACCGGTATCATAATTCTGGTTCAGTGAATGGATAGGTTTGCAACTAATTAATCGAATTATATACACATCTTGTTCTTTTCGGTGTGAGTTACACTACTTGTAGGCATGTTGCAAAAAATGCTGTCTTAATTGGACTTATTGAAGTTTTAATTATTTAAGTTATAAATTTATTAGTTTGTTTGTTTTGGCCCTAAACATTACAAATTAGGTTGGACTAATTTATGCCATTTAACTGTGTAAAATTCTATCTTGCTACACCTTTTTAGTATTTTCTTGGCCAAAACTACAAGTATGAAAAAGATTTTTGGCCAGGTGTATAAAAAAATCACTATATATAAAGTGGCGGCTTCTATTGATAGAATCGCTGTGGAAAACTGTATCGGAAAAACAAATCTTCAACTAGTTGGTCAAATCTTTTTCATGAACCTACGAAAATGTACATCTATATAAACGAATTTCCTTTAATTTGCAAATCATCTTATTTTGCTTTTGATAACAAAAACCCAACTGAAATTCCTACCTAAATAGATGTCTTTTACATTAATTTTGAATCTACTCTCAATTTTTTAGTTTTAGTTTCGATCTTATTCTCACTTCGAAATGATAGTTCTTTCTTAAAAGAATATGCGTGGTACCTATATTGGAAACAAACCTTCAATTTAGTCATCATGGTTTGTATGACCCACCTTTAAGAACCTCTTAGATTAGCGTTCAAAATGTCCTCGTTTAACATCCCTTGACGAATGTAAGGTTCTACACTTCTGAAATAAAGCCTTTCCATTTTGCATTTAGCATTAGCAGTTTCAATACAAGCCCTTGTTAAGCTTCTATAGTTGAAAACATACAACCATAACACCTATTTTGACTCAACTTTACCTCGATACTCGTATAGGCTGCAATTGTGAATAGATACGTATGTCTCCAAAAGGCAGAAAAACGGATTGAAAACGGATCAAGTCATTGAAGGAAGAAAATATTTACGAATCTATTTAAAAAAAGATGGGGATAATCAAACCTATCTCAGGTAGACCTCCTTGTTCTCTCGACTAGGCACTCGGGTAGATCTTCTGATTTAGGGTGAGTCATTTAAAAATTCTCACTAGTCTAGTAACTAGCAATGGTTGTAGATCCAGTAAAGATTTTGCTCAGTTGGAGAAAAATAGGATAGATATTAATCCTCTGTTTGATCATGAAATTGATAGTAACGTTGAAAAAAAAAATTTAAGGTTGGGAAATATCCCAAATCTCATGATTTGTACCGAAATACGAAGGGAACTGCAGCCATTGCCGTTTTCTCTGGTTTGCGAGGAATTGTCCGGTTATGTCCGTCACTTGGAGATTCAACTTTCGGCCAAAGTGGCATATCTGTCATTATTTGGCTTTTGTGAAGCATTTTAAAACCAACAAATGGCAACTCTTAATGATCTCCCAAATTACCAATTTAAGTATTTTAGATCGTAGAAATTATAAAGAGCAGTTCAATTCACGGAAGAGACTTCCTGTATTTGTTTCGGAAAGATAATTTTAGTATAAATGTTGAAAGTATTTTTGAATGGCTGTTTCTAGATTTAAATTAAAAGCCCATGGTGAGAATGTTTCCGTGTGGGAGCCTTATTGCCCTACTTCTGTTTCCGTTCGAAATTTTCGTACCATCTTGAGTCTATAATTGATAAGGCAAGGCGACAAATCCACGATACTTATATTTTTTGGGGCGAGGGGGGATTTTAACATTGACATAGTCTGCTTAGGAAAGAGGTCATCGATTTACTTTCAGATATGGCTGCTTATGGTTTAAGCCTTACAGTGGGAATACCTACTTGTTTTAGGCAATCATCGCACACAATTATTTAGAAAAGTTGTCTACGACTTCTACAAAATCAACAACAATCCTTATATTCGAGCTGAATGTTTCTATCAAACAGTTCGTGGTAACGAACTGTAAGTAAGGAGCGACCCGACTCAATGGTAACCGAAACTCTAAAAAACGGAATTTTGGTACCAATAGATATATCAAAAGAATTAGATTTTAATTCTGATTTCAAATATATAAGTTTCATCAAGTTTAATCTTACCCATCCAAAGTTAAGCGCCTGAGAAAATTTGGCTGATTTTCGAAAAAATGGGGGGAAACCCCCTAAAAGTTATAGAACCTTAATGAAATTCACACCATCATATTCAGCGTATCAGAGAACCCTACTGTAGAAGTTTGAAGCTCCTATCTACAAAAATGTGGAATTTTGCATTTTTTTGCCAGAAGAAAGATCACGGGTGCGTGTGTATTTGTTTGTTTGTTTTTTTTCTTTTCCCCAGGGGTAATCGTATTGACCCAGTGGTCCTAGAATATCGTAGGAGGGCTCATTGGAACGGAAATTAAAAGTTCCATTGCCCTTTTTAAGTGACCAAAAAAAATGGAGGGCAACTAGGCCCCCTCCCACGCTCATTTTTTTCTCAGTCACCCAATTAAAATTTTGAGATAGCTATTTTGTTCAGCATAGTCAAAATCTAATAAAAATGTCTTTTAGGATGACTTAATCCCCCACAGTTCCCAGGGGAAGGGCTGCAAGTTATGAACTTTGCCCATTGCTTACATATTGTATTGGTTATTGGGAAGTATACTGACATTTTCAGGAAGAATTTTTTCTGGGGGGGGGCTGGAGGAGGGATTTACTCGGGAGAATCTTTCCGTGGAGGATGTTTCTTTAGGGTAAGGGACATTTCTATGAAGGGGGTGCCGGATTTCCAAGCATTATTTAAAAAACGATCAGAAATTAAATTTAAAAAAAAAAGTTTTTTCAACTGAAAGTGAGAACCGACATTAGAACTTAAAATGAACAGAAATTATTACGTATATGAGGGGAGTCTCCCCCAAGTCAACACCTCGCTCTTTACGCTACAGTTTTTTTTAGTGCTTTCAAAAGAGCTATCTATTCTAATTAAAGGGCCTTTTTGATTCAGGGGTTGGTGAATTAAAATTTTTTTTAAATTTTAACGTAAAGAGCGTGGTATTGACTAAGGGGAGAATCCCATCATATACGTAATAACATATACGTAATAAAAAAAAAACAATAAAAAAACAAGCGATACGGCTCAATAGTAATCGAAACTTTTAAAAACGGAACTTTGATGTTAATAAATGTATCAAAAGAATGGGCTTATAATGATGATTCTAAATATATGAATTTTATTAAGTTTAGTTTTACTCATCAAAGGCTACGAGCCTGAGAAAATTTACCTGATTTTTTAAGAGGGGGGAAACATCCCTAAAAGTGACAGAATTTTAATGAAAATCTGACCGTCAGATTCAGCGTATCAGAAAACCCTATAACATAGGTTTCAAGCTCATATCTGCAAAAATCTGCAACTTTGTATTTTTTGCCAGAAAAAATATACGAATATAGAAGTTCGTTACGTAAGTTAATTTGTAAATTACGTCAGAACCAAATTTAGAGACAGCCGTTTAGCAAAAGAAAAGTAAAATTGTTATGCAAATTTTGTTTACTTATTCAATGACGGTGAGCCAAAATAAAAGCTGCATTAACTAAAAAACGATCAGAAATTAGATATAAAAAAAAGTTTTTTAAACTGAAAGTAAGGAGCGACATTAAAACTTCAAACGAACAGAAATTTTTCCGTATATGAAAGGGGCTGTCCCCTCCTCAACGCCTCGCTCTTGACGCTAAAGTTTGACTCTGTCTCACAACTTTATTTTTTAAAACAATAAAAAACTTTAGCGTAAAGAGCGAGGCGTTGAGGAGGGGATAGCCCCTTTCATATACGGAATAATTTCTGTTCGTTTTAAGTTTTAATGTCGCTCCTTACTTGCAGTTTAAAAAACTTGTTTTTTCTATTTAATTTCTCATAATATCGAAAAGGAAATTAAAAGAAACACCATCTCAACCAAGATCACTGAAAAAAACGAATGAATACGGATTGAAAGTTTAATACACATATACTGATGTTTATTCCTTAAAGTCTAAAAATTTTTGGATTTATTAAAGTTAAAAAGTGAAAAACATTTAAAATACAGTTTGTCTTCAGTTAAGTGCAAATTATGTTCTAGTCTTCAGAAGGCATAGGGAGGGGGGGATCAGCCCTGTTCATCTTACTTGAAACTCGTTTTGAGTTTGACTCGGTTATTTATTGTAGTTTCTGTTCGTTTTGGGAAACATTTATTTATTGATGGTGATTTGTGGTAGTCTTACATTTGAAAAATTGTTTGACTTTTCTGCTCATTTTTGTTTTAATGAAGCTCTTTACTTCTTTTTGAAAAGCTACCTGTGGAAAAAGGTTTTTTTAAAATTAATTTCTGTTCGTTTTTATTAACATATACTGTTTCATTAGAAAAGATAATATTTTAAATCGGGACAAGCATAGTATTGTTTTGTTTAGTTTTACACCTCAAGTTTTTTTGGGAAAATAAAACTTTTTTGGAAAACGTACCATTACCAAAGCAGTGTATCTATGCTCTTTTGACAATCTGGATGCTCTTACACTCTTTCGATTTGGTTCAATAGTTAGAACAGAAGAAGTAACAGTAGTAGCCCTGAAAGCTTCAACTTAATACCCTTAGTCATTCTTGAGATGTTGGTGAGATGTTCTGTTTGCAGCCAGAATACATAGCACTTTTTGATTAAGTTTTAAAGCAACATACACTTTCCGCGAAAGATTCATCTTTATATAGTACACCCTTTACAGTCTATACCCTAGCAGAAAGAACAGTAGGAGCAATAGCAGCAGTACTAATGATATCAGTAGTAGTAAGCAGTAATGGCATTTGCATTGTGCCTTTTTGGTCTAGTACAACATCCCTTCCTACTGCCCTGATAGTTTCAAAATATAACTTTAAGCCGTATCTGAGATATTTTTGATACATCCTGATGATAACCTGCATGCACATAATGTGTTTTGATGGAGCACACTATCCCCGTCAACAGTCCTTGAAAGTTCCAAATTAGTACCAATAGCATTAGTAATATTAGTATTAATAGCAGTAGTAGTACTACTACTGTTAGTAGTAATATGCACATAGTGCGGTTTTACTAGCTCAACATACCCCTCAGCATGCTCTGAAAGTTTCAATCTAATACTCTAAGTCGTTGTTTCATATACTGCTGATACTTATACTTGACAGCCCATGCACATACAGCAAGCTTCAATACGATTTAACATCTCTTTCAACATTTCCTACCTAAGCCTTAAGAGTAGTATTAGTTGTAGTAAGACAAGATAAGATTTATTGCTGAAAAACGGCTATCACAAGCCCAAAAGGGCCGAATTCGCACTTTAGCGTCAAATAAAGCAAAAAAAAAGAACAGCAAAAACAAACAATCAAACAACAACAGAAAATTATAAAAGGGTCATGTTAAATACGTAAAAATGTTATAAACAAAAAAAAAATTAAATTCATAAAATTAGAAGGCCAATGTAAAGTCAGCAAAAAAGTAAAAAAAAAAACCAAAACTCGTAAAATTAACAAGGGGATAAAGTAAAATTAAAAAAAAAAAAAAAAAGTGCTACTTCTAGTATACATATCTTACCCTTAACATTTACTGAAAGTTTCAATTTCATGCTCTAAACTGTTCCCGAGATATAACTGTTACGGCCTTCTAATAACCTGCATCCCCATAGCTTATTTCAATTTAGTTCACTATCCTTATAGATCATCCCTTAAAGCTTCACTGTAATATTTTTAGCTTCAGTAGTTCTAGTAATAGTCGTCAAAGTAGTAGTTGTAGCAGTCATAGTAGTAGTAGAAGTTGTAGTAGTAGTGTTAGTAATTGTAGCAGTACTTAATTCTTATTACTAGTTTATATTATTACAACTATTACTTATTAATAGTTTATTACAACTTATTACAACTATTACTTATTAATAGTTGTAGTAGTACATATTCTAAGCTATTCCTGAGAAATTGTTCATACATTCCTTTGGCAACCTGAATGTACACAATGTGCTTTGATTTACTTCATCACCCCCCGAAATGTTCCCTGAAAATTTCGCCTGAATATTCTTAACCTCAATAGAAGTAATAATTGTAGCAGTTGTAATAGTGGTAACATGCACATAGTGCCTTTTGGTTAGTTCAACATCTCCCTCAACATGCCCTTGTTCAATTGATTATTCCCTTAAAGTTCCAACTTAGTACTCCAATGTTATTCCTGGGTTTTGCCCTTTTGACAACCTACATGCACGTCATGGGTGCTGGCAAAGGGGGGGCACCCCCCTCCCCCTGGAAATTTAGGATTATAAACTAATAAGCAAACCAAAGGAAAGAGAGCAGAACAGCCGAAAATTAGTCCTCTCCTACCCACCCGAAATATGTATGCATACTACCAATAAAACAATGGACGAATTTTAAAACCTTTCCCCAGGGGCTGTAGGGGGTCATTTTATCTCCAAAGACATAGTTATTGGGCCTTTCAACTATGCTGAACAAAAAAGCTATCTCAAAATTTTGATCGGACGATTTCGGGGAAAAAGTGGCATTAGAGGGGGCCTAGTTGCCCTCCCATTTTTTGTTCAGTTAAAAAGGTCACTAGAACTTTTCATTTTCGTTAGAATGAGCCCTCTCCCGACGTTCTTGGCCTACTGGGTCTATATAATCACCCCTGGAAAAAAAAAAACTGTTCGATTACCCATTAAAATCCAAACGGAGATCATTGAAATATTGATCGCTTTTTTCTACGTTACCAAAATTATTGTGTTCATAAAACTTTACAGTTTCAAGGAATGTAATTAAACAAATAGAAAAGGTTTTTTAACAAAAGTAAGTAGCAAGCTCAAAACTTAAAACAAATATAAATTACTCTGTATATAAGGGGGACTGCCCCCTTCTCGACACATTACTCATTAAAAAAAAGTTTGTTAGTGCTATGAATTGTTTTCCAATTACAAATTTTCTTAAAAACTTGGAAAAAAGCCAAACATTACAGTAAAGAGTAAGGAGAAGACAGCCCCCACACAAAGAATAATCTGTTAAAATAGTTTTCAAATCTTTTCCTTGCTTTCAGTTGAAAAGCTCTTTTTTTTATTTAATTTCAGATTGTTTTCCAAATCATATCCTGGCCTAAACAAGATGTAATTTGAAGTACCGTTCCCTTAAATCCCTGATCAATTGCTTTTAAAATGTGCAAGTCAATAATTATACGTTGATTAGTAACGTCCTACGTTTAAATTTGTAATTTCGATTTTGGATAAAATTGGAATATACTTAAAAATTGGCGATAAATAGTAATTTTGGTGAAAATTCCTTGTTAATATTACTACTAAGGAATTTTGGTTGGATGAATCGGAGTATTATTGTTTGTATGGATGGAAATTCTGTTATAGTTTTGACCTTCTATATAACTGAAGCCATCACAACCTCTACAATAGGATTTTCTTATCAATAAATACATTACATATATTTTTTAAATATATTGAAGTACTTCATATAAATAGAAAAAGAAAGATATTATTATTTACAATTGCCAAAAGCTAAGTTCCTATCAGTATTTGCCAACCCAAGGGAATTTCATGGCAGGGCTGATGATGACCTGCCTTGCCTTTTCCATCCCTGTGCTGTTAGATATGGGAATGTAACATTAGCTGTATAGAGAAACATTCTAATTAATTCCTTCATCTCCCTTCCTCTTTCAACATTTATCTGAAGCCTCATGAAAAGTAAGCAGTTTGTCCATTAAAATGTACTTTTGTAGGAATCTAGAAAAGTACAACGTAGCCTAACTTCATTACAAATAAAGCGAATCAACTTGGTTGAATCCAGCACTGCCACCGTGTGGCATTACTTCTTTTGCAACTGGGAAGCCTAAAATATAGTTATTGATACTTTTAAATCAATTAGCTTCTCGGGATTTTAAATTCATTGCAAATTCGTCCTGTTCGGGGTAAAATCGTAGTTTGGTGCCCTAAAGCGCCTAAACTGTCACCCAACCATCCCTGCTATTTTGTCGTCTGGCCTCTCCCCTGGAAAATTTTCCGCCGGCGCCCTTGTTGCACGTACCATATTTTGATTATGTTCAACACTCCCCTCAACATTTCCTGAAAGCTTGACTTGAATGCACTTGCTCTCTTTGAACACCAATGGTCAAACATGCCTTCTTTCCCAATGGCCAATAGTATATAAAACAATAGGGAAATTGCATAACTTACAGCGCATGCTCTGAGGGCTGTAGGGTGTTGACATCCCCAACATCCCTGGAGATATATATACTTGGCTTTCCAACTAGGTTATGTGGAATGAAATAACTTGAAAAAATTTTAATTGGAAAAATTTGGAAAATTAATAGGCTTAGAGGGGGGATCTGCCTGCCGTCCAATCACTTTTGTCTCTTAAAATTAGGCGTAGAACTTTTAACTCCAGATGGATTAACTGATTTACAAGTTTCTAAGATAGCTCCGCGCTGCCTATTATATTGCTTATATGTCTCTTTTGAAACATGCATGCATATATTTTTTTCGTTTAATTGAAATTTCCCCTAAACTTTCTGTAAAAGTTTCACCTTTATATCCTTAGTCTCATTAGTTACAGAAACTTTAGTAGTAACATTAGGAGTATAGTAATATTGACGTATGACCTTTTGTTCAGTCGAACATCCCCTTCATCAAGCCCTGGAAGTTTCAACGTAATACAATTAGCGGTGGTAATGATATTACCAATGTGCCCTTTTCATAACCTGGATGTTCATAGTGTGTTTAAATTTAGTTCAGCTTTCCCCACAACATCTTCTGAAATCTTCGTCTTAATTCTCTTGATAGTAGCCTTGATACAATAGAAGTACTAGTTTGAGTAGTTGTAGTAGTGGTAGTAATATATGCCTATAGTTTGTTTGTTTAATTAAACCACCCCCCTCCTCCGGAACATTACCTAATAGTTTTACCTTAATACCCCTAGCCTCATTAGCTTCAGCAATGGTAGTTGCAGCATTAGTAGAATACACATAGTGCCTTTTGGTTAGTTCAAAATCCGCCACAACATATTCTGAAAGCTCCAACTTAATAATGTAAGCCGTTCCTGAGATATTGCCGTTAAACCCCTTTTGACAGTCAACACGCGCGTAGTTTGTTTTCGTTCATTAAAATGTTCCACATTTTGATTACTTTGACTTAGGGATGATTCTTTATTCTATTATTGTTGTTGTGGCATTGTTTGTTATTTATGACTCCAAAAGTCATGGCCCTTCAGGGCTTGTGATAGAAATTTAATGAAATAAATATTTTATCTTATGTTGCCTTTTATTCAGTTGAACACTTCCTTCATTAAGCCCTGGAAGTTTCAACTTAATACAAATAGCCATTGCTATGACATCACCAATATGCCTTTTTGATTATTTGTGTATCCATGTTTAATGTAGTTGAAATTCCAGCTCAACACTACCTGAAATTTTCATCTTGATGCTCCTAGCGTTAGTAATAGTTGCAGTAGAAGGAGTAGTTATAGTTAATTAGTAGCAGCAGTCATGGGCGTTGGGATGGGGGGCAGGGGGGCAGCTGCCCCACCCCTATTACTTCAAATTTACGATAGATATTAGCGATAACTTTTCATATGTTGGAGTTTTTTGTTGGATGTTACCTGGTAGATGGTTAAAAAAGCTGGAAATAAACAGAAATTTACAAATATCGTTTGCAATATCAACATTTACGTTTCGATCTTCAATATTGATTTTCGGTCCGATATATAGATAGGAGACTGATAGGAGACTGATAGATATAGATAGGAGACTGATAGATATAGATAGGATTAGACTTGTCTAATTCTCCATGAATTGATTCAAGCGTTAAGAAGTTGCTGAGCATGTCAAAGCAAAAGTAACTCATTAAATACCATCCTTGACAAAGACAATTAGAAATACTCCGCCTTTTTTTCACCTGGATACCTCTCTATCCAAGTGGTCAAGGGTGCCAAACCTGGGCCATCCCGGCACTGGTTCAGTCGTCTCTGCCTTAAAAGATAAAGAAAAGTGACCAGGGGAAGATTAAAGCTTGTTTTTCGAATATGGTCAGCATAAAAAACTACAAAATGAATTTCATTAAGGTTTAAAGAAATGAAGAGTATTAATTTCAAATTATACATTGACTGATCAACACCAAAAGTAAGCCGCTCCGCTAATCTTGGTGTTCTACCTTTCGGTGATGGCAGTTTTATTTCAACTTCTGTCTTTAAGACACTATTCATCTCGTCAGTTAGCGCAAAGTCTCTTGCTCCAGTCTTCTTCTAAAAGAGGACCTTAAGTTCTTCAGTTGCTACTTTTGATAATGATAACATTGTGAACAGAATTCCCTATCTTTCTCTTCAGCTTAATCAGAATGTAATCACCAGTCTTGACTTTCTCAGTGTCAAATTAGAACTTGCTGGTAGGGGGCTTGTCTTCAATGTCTATGCTGGGGTCTGAAGAGTTGCTGTATACAGGATCATCTACGTCAGAATCGTCACTCTACCTGTAACTCTTGTTGTCAGAGACACGCCTTTTGCTTTTTGGTCTTTTCACTTGTCTGACTTTCTTCCGTTCCAGGACTAGGGTTTTTTGGCAGGTACAGCTTTTATTCTAGGAGTAATGCATTCTGTCATAGGGGTGTCAGTGAGCACTTCTGAATTTTTCATATTTTTTTCTGTTGATTTTTTGGGTCTGACGTACTTGATAAAATGCTCAAATTAAAACAAAGAGTGGGGAGCAATCATCCAGCCAGAACTACTTTCCGAGCCTTATCATGATGGCTTCTAGTAAAGCGCCCATGAATAAACTATCCGGACCCTGTTTTTGTGGGGAAATAAGTAGAGGAGGGAGTGTGTTCCCAACACATTAACGTGGTCAACTGACCTCTTTCTGCTGATGTGCCTTCTCTACTTACTTCTGGCCTCGCTGTGCAATGATTCTACCAGGCTTGTGGATTTTTTCAGACCTGATTTGTCAAAACTTCCAATGTCTTGTGGTCTGAACATGTGTTTATATAGGCCTCAATCCAGGTTGTTAAAGAAAGCTCCTAATCTATGACAGTTGAAAGCAGTTGTCCTTCATAGGCTTGTACTTATTGACGTTCTTACTGATAGAGTTTTAAGTCAATCCATAAAACCACGGTACCAATCTTTACCTGTAATTCCTCCACTGTTTCCACTACCTTTGCAGTTCCGTTATCTGGTACTTTTATGCTCTTAATAATGGCATAAATGTATGCAAATTTACACGCTTCTAGGGGAATACAGTCGAAAGCATATAAGCTATCGTTTTCAAGTAAGTTTTCAGTCTTTTTGCTTGTTCCTCTGTAAATATTGATCATGGGTTGTAACAGGGTGTAAGGAAATTCAGGTCCAGACTTTTTAGAGGGATATTCAGCTTCTCAACTTTTTCTTATGTAGTTTTGCAGCGTTCCTCTAGGGACACCCATGGTACTTCCAGAGAATCCAACTGATTTCTTGTAGAATAAATCAGAAAAAAACTGCTATTTTATTTTCTTCGGGATCACAGCCACCGTTCTTTCTTTTCTCTTCTGTTTTACTTTTAATCATTTTATCTTGAATGAAATTTAACAGAAAAAAAAGAACTTCAGTTCACCTACTGTTCTGACAGGATTAAACAACGCCAGAAATAACACAGTTTTGGGTATTAAGCTTACCTTCAACCTTTAAATATGCTGTTTACACAGCTTTTACAAGCATAGCCCACTTTTGGACACCTTGGTAAGGCATGCCGAATTTAGCCTGGGTATTGTGGCCGAACATGGGAGTTCACTATCCCACAGGATGAAAAAATACTAACAGCAAACTGGTGAAGATGGCACGTCTCGGAAGCTGCCAAAAACTGGCAAATAATACGAGAATATAATGTGAGTTTACAACGCGAGTTTTCTAGTATTCGTAATTAGGCGTAGTTTTTCAGACAAAATTGAACAAAATTCCAGAGTTAATCACCATAAAAGCTGATCCAATCTGAAATTTTTGGTAAAAATATTAATAAAGGTCAGACTTTAAAAAAAAACTACACTGCAATCTGTCAGAGCGTTTATAATCCACCAGAAGCCCCATAGATTTTTGTATTGAAACTGTTTACTTTGGCTAGAAGTGAGCCGGTCTCCCCTATACCAATTTTAATATTTAATTTTGCCCAACTGTAAACTTTTGAGTTGAATTCTTAGAAGAAGCTGTAATCTAACCATAATGTGATTTGTGTCAAATCGCTTTTGTGGTGTTTATGTTTTGCTGGAAATTGGAAGTAGGATAGTCTCTTATGTTATACTGTTGCAGGAAAAATAGAACATGGAAAATATTAAAGGCCGAGTTTTAGTGAAATATAGAATGAATAGTTTCTAAAGACCAATACTCAAAGGACCTCGGGAAGTATTAGTAAGATCCCTCCCCCCTCCATCACAGAAGCGGCTGCCCCCCCTTACATAAGATGCTGCCTACGCCCATGGCAGCAGTCGTAGTATTATTAGTAACGTGCACATATTGCCTTTTGGTCAATTGATCTTCTCTTCTAAGCATTGATTGTTCCAACTCAATTCCCCAATCTGTTTCTGAGGTACGCCCTTTTGACAATCTGCATGCATATAATGTGTGCTGATTTAGTTCACATATCCCCTCTATATTCTCTCAAATTTTCCCCTTAATATAATTAGTCTTAATGGTACCAGTATCACTGTTGTAGTGGTAGCAGTAGGAGCAGTAGTAGGAGTAGTAGGTTGTATTAGTAGTAGCCTACTAGTAACAGCAGTCTAAAAAATCTAATAAACCGAAAAAATAAAACAACTACAGATATGATAAAAATAACAGAACTGAAAATATTCAGCATTGAGCTGTTTTTTATCATAGGCAGCGCAATAGCGCTGCCTAAATAAAGAACGATGTTGGCACAATGCATTATTATTTTTTGGTTTCTTGGTCTTAGACCAGGGCACTTCGTATCGAAGGAGGTTACCGTAGAAACTTCGAAAAGGGCTCATTCGATTGGAAATTGGAGTGGCTTGTGCCCTTTTTAATAGTCGAAAGTGATTGCAAGGCAGCTAATACCCCTTCTACGCCTACCATTTCCCCAAACACATCCAATCAAAATTTTGAGATAGCCATTTTGTTCAGCGTAGTTTATTTCAGGATAGAAATTATTTTTTGAGGAGGACACTCCCCCAAAGCCCTCAGGGTAAGGTTTGTAATTTATGCCCTAGGGACATATAAGGTTTTCATAGAAAGCATTGTCGTAGAAACTTCAGAAAAGGCTCGTTCGATTGGAAATTCAAAGGGCTAGTGCCCTTTTTATTAGTCGAAAGTGGTTGGAGGGCAACTAACCCCCCTCTCACGCCCACTTTTTCCCCAAACACATCCAATCAAAATTTTGAGATAGTCATTTTGTTCAACGTAGTTAAAAGTTCTGGAAATTAGGTCTTTGAGGGTGACCCCCCTCCACAGCCCTCAGGGCAAGGGTTGTAAGTTATACACTGGGGGATATAAGGTTTCTTATAGAAAGTGTTGTCGTAGAAACTTCAAAAAGGGCTCATTTGATTGAAAATTGAAATGGCTAGTGCCCTTTTTAATAATTTAAAGCAATTGGAAGGCAAATAACACCCCTCTCACGCCAGCCTTTTCCCCAAACACATTCAATCAAAATTTTTAGATAGCCATTTTTTTCAACGTAGTTAAAAGTTTTAGAAATTAAGTCTTTGAGATTGAAGACCCCCCCCTCAGAATCCTCGGGATAAGGGTTGTAAATTACGTCCTGGGGGCATATAAGGTTTGTATAGATGTTGTAGTAAGGTTTTTATAGTAAGGTTTCTATAGTTATGTTGTAGAAACTCCAAAAGGGGTTCATTCGATTAGAAATTAGAAGGGCTTGTGCCCTTTTTAATAGTCGAAATGATTAGAAGATAACAAACACCCCTCTCACAACCACCATTTCCCCAAACACGTCCAATCAAAATTTTGAGATGGCCATTTTGTTCGACGCAGTTAAAAAGTCTGGAAATTATATTTTTGAGGATTACCCTCCCCCCACATCCCTCAGGGCAACGGTTGTATGTTTTGCCCTGGGGGCATATAAGTTTTTTTTTATAGAAAGCGTTGTCGTAGAAACTTAAAAAAGGAATCATTCGATTGGAAATTGAAACGTCTATTGTCCTTTTCAATAGTCGAAAGTGATTGGATGGCAAGTAACCCCCCTCTCACGCCCACTATTTCCCCAAACTTTGATTGGATAATCAAAATTTTGACATGGCAAATTTCTTCAACGTAGTTGAAAGTTCTGGTCATTGAGGATGACAACCCCCTCACAGCCCTCAGAGCAAGGGTTGTAATTTATGCCCTGGGGGTATATAAGATGTTTATAGAAAGCGTTGTCGTAGAAACTCAAAAAGGACTCATTCGATTCGGCGTTGAAAGGGCCAGTGCCCTTTTAAATAGTCGAAAGTGATTGGAAGGCTTGACATTTTTCACGCGCTGCCTAAGTAAAGAACGATGTGGGCACAAGGTATTATTTATTTTTCTTTCTTCTTCTTCTCCATACCTGGGCACGTCGTATCGAAGGAGTTATCGTAGAAACTTCAAAAAGGGCTCATTCGATTGGAAATTGGAGTGGCTAGTGCCCTTTCGAATAGTCGAAAGTGATTGGAGGGCAACTAGCCCCCCCCCCCCCCCAACGCCCATCATTCCTCTAAACACATTCAATCAAAATTTTGAGATATCCATTTTGTTCAGCGTAGTTGATTTCCAGATAGAAAATCTGTTTTTGAGGAGTACACTCCCCCACATTTTTCGTTCTTATATGCCTGAGGGCATATAAGAACGATGTTGGCACAATGTATCATTTATTATTTTTTTTTTAGAGCAGGGCACTTCATATCGTAGAAACTTCAAAAGGGGCTCATTCGATTGGAAATCAACAGTTCTAGTACCCTTTTTAATAGTCGAAAGTAATTGGAAGGCACCTAGTCCCCCACCCCACGCCCATCATTCCCCCAAACATATACAATCAAAAATTTGAGATAGCCATTTTGTTCATCGTAGTTGATTTCCAGATAGAAAATATGTTTTTGAGGAGAACACTCCCCCAAAACCCTCAGGGCACGGGTTTTAAGCTATGCCCTGGGGGCATGTAAGGTTTTTATAGAAGCTGTTGTTGTAGAAACTTCAAAACAGGCTCATTCGATTGGAAATTCAAAGGGATAGTGCCCTTTTTAATAGTCGAAAGTGATTAGAGGGAAACTCACACACCCCCCCGCCAATCATTCCCCCAAACACATCCAATCAAAATTTTGAGATAGCTATTTTGTTCAGCGTAGTTGATTTCCAGATAGAAAATATGTTTTTGAGGAGAAAACTCCCCCGCAACCCTCAGGGCAAGTGTTTTAAGTTATTCCCTGGGGGCATATAAGGTTTTTATAGTCGTTCCCTTATTCGTTCGTAGTGCCCTTTTTAATAGTCGAAAGTGATTAGAGGGAAACTAACACCCCCCCACGCCCATCATTCCCCCAAACATATCCAATCAAAATTTTGAGATAGCAATTTTGTTCAGCGTAGTTCATTTCCAGATAGAAAATATGTTTTTGAGGAGGACACTCCCCAACAACCCTTAGGGCAAGGGTTTTAAGTTATGCCCTGGGGGCATTTAAGGTTTTTTATTGAAGGCGTTGTCGTACTTCAAGAAAAGCTCATTCGATTGGAAATTCAAAGGGCTAGTGCCCTTTTTATTAGTCGAAAGTGATTGGAGGTTATGCATTTGATTGGAAATAGAGAGTTCTAGTGCCCTTTTTAATAGTCGAATGTGATCGGAAGACACCTAGTCCCCCCCTCCCCCACGCCCATTATTCCCCCAAACACATCCAATCAAAATTTTTAGATAACCATTTTGTTCAGCGTAGGCTAGCTGATTTCCAAATAGAAAATATGCTTTTGAGGAGGACACTCCCCCACAACCCTTAGGGCAATGGTTTTAAGTTATGCCCTGGGGGCATTTAAGGTTTTTTTATTGAAGGCGTTGTCGTAGAAACTTCAAGAAAAGCTCATTCGATTGGAAATTCAAAGGGCTAGTGCCCTTTTTAATAGTCAAAAGTGATTGGAGGTTATGCATTTGATTGGAAATCGAGAGTTCTAGTGCCCTTTTTAATAGTCGAATGTGATCAGAAGGCACCTAGTCCCCCCCCCTCCCCCACGCCCATTATTCCCCCAAACACATCCAATCAAAATTTTTAGATAGCCATTTTGTTTAGCGTAGTTGATTTCCGGATAGAAAATATGTTTTGGAGGAAGACACTCCCTCACACTCCCCCAAAGTGATTGGAGGGCACCTAGCCCCCCCCCCTCGCCCATCATTCCCCCAAACACATCTAATCATAATTTTTAGATAGCCATTTTGTTCAGCGTAGTTGATTTCCGGATAGAAAATATGTTTTTGAGGAAGACACTCCCTCACACTCCCCCAAAGTGATTGGAGGGCAACTAGCCCCCCCCCCCACCCCCATCATTCCCCCAAACACATCTAATCATAATTTTGAGATAGCCATTTTGTTCAGTGTAGGCTAGTTGATTTCCAGATAGAAAATATGCTTTTGAGGATGACACTACCCCACAACCCTTATGGGAAGGGTTTTAAGTTATGCCCAGGGGGCATATAAGGTTTTTCGATTGGAAATTCAATTGGAATTCGATTGGAAATTCAAAGGGCTAGTGCCCTTTTTAATAGTCAAAAGTGATTGGAGGTTATGCATTTGATTGGAAATCGAGAGTTCTAGTGCCCTTTTTAATAGTCGAATGTGATCGGAAGGCACCTAGCCCCCCCAACGCCCATTATTCCCCCTAACACATCCAATCAAAATTTGTAGATAGCCATTTTGTTCAGCGTAGTTGATTTCCGGATAGAAAATATGTTTTTGAGGAGTACACTCCCCCACAACCCATAGGGCAAGGGTTTTAAGTTATGCCCTGGGGGTATTTAAGGTTTTTTATTGAAGGCCTTGTCGTAGAAACTTCAAGAAAAGCTCATTTATTGGAAACTCAAAGGGCTAGTGCCGTTTTTAATAGTCGAAAGTGATTGTAGGTTATGCATTTGATTAGAAATTGAGGGTTCTAGTGACCTTTTTAATAGTCGAAAGTGATTGGAAGGCACCTAGCCCCCCCCCCCACGCCCATTATTCCCCTAAACACATCCAATCAAAATTGTGAGATAGCCATTTTGTTCAGCGTAGTTGATTTCAAGATAGAAAGTATGTTTTTGAGGAGGACACTCCCCAACAACCCTCAGGGCAAGGGTTTTAAGTGATGCTCTGGGGGTATATAAGGTTTTATAAAAGGCGTTGTCGTAGAAACTTCAAAACAGGCCCATTCGATTGGAAATTCAAAGGGCTAGTGCCCTGTTTAATAGTAGAAAGTGTTTGGAGGGCAGCTATCCCCCCCCCCCGCCACGCTCATCATTCCCTCAAACATATCGAATCAAAATTATCAGATAACAATTTTGTTCAGCGTAGTTGATTTCCAAATAGAAAATATATTTATGAGGAGGACACTCCCCCACAACCCTCAGGGCAAGGGTTTTAAGTTATGCCCTGGGGGCATTTAAGGTTTTTATAGAAGGTGTTGTCGCAGAACGTTCAAAAGGGGCTCATTTGATTGGAAATTAAAAGGGCTAGTGCCCTTTTTAATAGTCGAAAGTGACTGGAGGGCACCTAGCCCCCCCCCCCGACGCCCATCCTTCCCTCAAACACATCCAATCAAAATTTTGAGATAGCTATTTTGTTCAGCGTAGTTGATTTCCAGATAGAAAATATGTTTTTGAGGAGGACACTCCCCCGCAACCCTCAGGGTAAGTGTTTTAAGTTATTCCCTGGGGGCATATAAGGTTTTTATAGTCGTTCCCTTATTCGTTCGATTTTCGATTCCTTATTCGTTCCTTATTCGATTTTTACCCTTAGTTGTTCTTGGGATGCTGCTGAGATGCCTTATTGGGAATTAGAATTAACACAGTGCATTTTGATTTAATCTTAAGGCAACATTTAGTTTTTAAACATAATGGGCAAACGGGAGGGTGGGAGTGGGAGGGGGATTAGTTGCCCGCCAATCACTTCCAACTACTAAAAAGGACATCAGCCCTTTCTATTTTCAATCGAATGAGCCCTTTTCGAAGTTCACACGAGAACTTCTTCGATACGAAGTGCCCTGCTCAAAGCAACAAAAACAACAAAAAATAATCCATTATACCCACATCGATCTTTACTATAAACATGTCAAGCCTTCCAATCACTTTCGACTATTAAAAAGGGCACTAGGCCTTTCGATTTCCAATCGAATGAGCCCTTTTGGAAACGAAAACGCTTTCTATAAACACCTTATATGCCCCCAGGGCATAAATTACAACCCTTACCCTAAGGTCTGTTAGGGAGGTTGTCATCCTCTAAGACCGAATTTCCAGAACTTTAAACTACGTTAAACAAAATGGCTATCTCAAAATTTTGATTGGATGTGTTTGGGGAAATGGTGGGCGTGAGAGGTGCGGCAGTCACTCTCCAATCACTTTCAACTATTAAAAATGGCCCTAGCCCTTTCAATTTAAAATTAAATGAAACTTTTGAAGTTTCTAAGACAAAAATTTCAATAAAAATCTTAAATGCCCCTAGGGGAAATGGTGGGCGTGAGAGGGGGGTTAGTTACCCTCCAATCACTTTCGAAAATTACAAAGGGCACTAGCCCTCTCAATTTCCAATTGAACGAGCCTCTTTTGAAGTTCTACGACAACTCTATCTATAAAAACCTTATATGCCCCCAGGGCAGAAATTAAAACCTTTGCCCTTAGGGCTCTGGGGGCATGTCATCCTTAAATACATAATTTCCAAAACTTTCAACTACGTTGAACAAAGTGGCTATCTCTAAACTTTGATTGAATGTTTTTGGGGAAATGGTGGGCGTAAGAGGGAGGTTAATTGCTCTCCACTCACTTTCGACTATTAAAAAGGGCAATTTCAATTTCCAATCAAATGAGCCGTTTTTGATGTTTCTATAACAACTTTCTATATACTTTATATTCCCCCAGGGCATAACTTACAACCCTTGCACTGAGGGCTCTGAGGGGTTTATCATCCTAAAAGACCTAATTTAAAGAACTTTCAACTACGTTGAACAAAATGGATATCTCAAAATTTTGATTAGATGTGCTTGGGAAAATGGTGGGCGTGAGAGGGGCGTTAGTCACTCTCCAATCAGTTTCAACTATTAAAAAAGGCACTAGCCCTTTCAATTTTCAATTGAATGAGCCCTTTTGAAGTTTCTACGCTTTCAATAAAAACCTTATATGCCCCCAGGGCATAACTTACAACCCTTGCCCTAAGGGCTGTGTGGGGGGGAGGGATTGACATCCTTAAAGACCAAATTTCCAACACTTTCAACTACGTTGAATAAAATGGCTATGTAAAATATTGATTGGGTGTGTTTGGGTTAAAGACGGGCATGAGAAGGGGGTTAGTTGCCCTCAAATCACTTTTGACAATCAAAAAGGGCACTATCCCTTTGAATTTCCAATCGAATGAACCCTTTTTCAAGTTTCCACGACAAAGATTTCAATAAAAAACTTATATGCACCCATGGCATAACTTATAACCCTTGATCTAAAGACTGTGGGGAGGGGGTGTCCTGCTCAAAGGTATAATTTCTTGACCTTTAACCTGCGTGGAATAAAATGGCTATCTCAAAATCTTTATTGGATGTGTTTGGGGAAATGGTGGACTTGGAAAGAGTGTTAGTTGCATTCCAATCACTTTCGACGATTAAAAAGGGCACTAACCATTTCCATTTCCATTCGAATGAACCCTTTTTGAAGTTTCTACGACAGCGCATACTATAAAAACCTGATATGCCCCTGGGCATAATTTACAACCCTTCCCTAAGAGCTGTGGGGGGGGGGTGATTTTCATCCTCAAAGACCTAATTTCCAGAACTTAAAGCTATGTTGAATAAAATGGTTATCTCAAGGTTAATGATTAGATGTGTTTGGGGAAAAGGTGGGCATGAGAGGCGGGTTAGTTGCCCTCTAATCACTTTCGACTATTAAAAAGGGCACTAGCCCTTTTTATTTCCAATCGAATGAGCCTTTTTTGAAGTTTCTACGACAACGCCTTCTATAAAAAAAACCTTATATGCCCCCAGGGCATAACTTACAACCCTTGCCCTAAGGGCTGTGGGGGACTGTCCTCCTTAAAAACATCATTTCTATCCGGAAATTACCTACGCTGAACAAAATGAATATCTCAAAATTTTGATTGGATGTGTTTCGGAAAATGGTGGGCGTGGTAGGGGTGTTAGTCGCCTTCCAATCACTTTCGACTATTAAAAAGGGCACAAGCCAATCCGATTTCCAATTGAATGAGCCCTTTTTGAAGTTTTTGCGACAACTTCTTCGATACGAAGTGCCCTGCTCTAATGGAAACAATTAATAAATAATACATTGTGCTAACTTCGTTCTTACATTCCCCCAGGGCATAACTTAAAACCCTTGCCCCGAGGGTTGTGGGGGAGTGTCCTCCGCAAAAACATATTTTCTATTTGGAAATCAACTACGCTGAACAAAATGGCAATCTCAAAATTTTGATTGGACGTGTTTGGGGGAATGATGAGTTTTTGTGAGGGGGGGGGGGCTAGTTGCCCTCCAATCACATTCGACTATTAAAAATGGCACTAGCCACTCCAATTTCCAATAGAATGAGCCCTTTTCGAAGTTTCTACGACAACTCCTTCGATACGAAGTGCCCTGGTATGGGAAAAAAATAATACATTGTGCCAACATCGTTCTTTACTTATGCAGCGCGATCGCGCTGCCTTTGATTTCTACAAAAACTTTCCATATAAACATTATATGCCCCAAGGGTATAACTTACAACCCTTGCACTGAGGGCTCTGAGTGGGTTATCATCCTAAAAAACCTAATTTCCAGAACTTTCAACTACGTTAAACAAAATGGATATCTCAAAATTTTTATTGGATGTGTTTGGGAAAATGGTGGGCGGGTGAGGGGCGTTAGTCGCTATCCAATCACTTTCAACTATTAAAAAAGGCACTAGCCCTTTCAATTTCAAATTGATTGAGCCCTTTTGAAGTTCCTACGACAACGCTTTCAATAAAAAAAATTTATGTCCCCAGGGCATAACTTACAACCACTGCCCTGAGGGCTCTGGGGGAGGGTTGTCATCCTTAAAGACCTAACTTCCAAAACTTTCAACTACGTCGAATAAAATGGCTATCTAAAACTTTTGATTGGATGTGTTTCGGGAAAAGGTGGGCGTGAGAGGGGGGGGGGTAGTTCCCCTCAAATCACTTTCGACTATTAAAAAGGGTACTAGTCCTTTGAATTTTAAATCGAATGAGCTCTTTTTCAAGTTTCTACGACAAAGATTTCAAAAAAACCTTATATGCCCCCAGGGCATAACTTATAACCCTTGCCCTGAAGACTTTGGGGGGAGTGCCCTGCTCAAAGGTATAATATTCTGAGCTTTGAACGTCGTGGGAAAAATTGGCTATCTAAAAATTTTGTTTGGATGTGTTTGGGCAAAAGGTGGGCTTGGATGGGGTGTTAGTTGCTTTCCAATTACTTTCGACTATTAAAAAGAGCACCAGCCATTTGAATTTTCAATCTAATGAGTCTTGTTAAAGTTTCTACGACAACGCGTTCTATAAAAACCTTATATGCCCCCAGGGCATAACTTACAACCCTTGCCCCGAGCGTTGTGGGGGAGTGTCTTCCTCAAAAATATATTTTCTATCTGGAAATCAACTACACTGAAAAGAATGGCTATCTACACTGAAAAGAATGGCTAGAATTTTGATTGGATATTTTTGGGGGAATTCTGGGAGTAGGGGGGGGTCTAGTTGCCCTCCAATCCCTTTCTACTATTAAAAAGGGCACTAGCCCTTTGAATTTCCAATCGAATGAGCCTTTTTTGAAGTTTATACGGCAACTCCATCTATAAAAACCTTATATGCCCCCAGGGCATAACTTACAACCCTAGCCCTGAAGGCTGCGGGCAGTGTCCTCCTCAAAAACATAATTTCTATCTGGAAATCAACTACGCTAAAAAAATTGGCTATTTCAATATTCTGATTGGGTGTGTTTGAGAAAATAGTAGGTTTGCACGGGGTGTTAGTTGCCTCTCAATCGCTTTTGACTATTAAAAAGGGCACAAGCCACTCCAATTTCCAGTTGAATGAGCCCTTTTCGAAGTTTCTACGACAACTTCTTCGATGCGAAATGCTCTGCTCTAAAGGAAAAAAAATATTAAATAATATATTGTGCCAACATTGTTCTTATCCGCCCTCAGGGCATAACTTAAAACCTTTCCCCCGAGGGTTGTGGGGGAGTGTCCTCCTCAAAACATATTTTCTATCTGGAAATGAACTACGCTGAACAAAATGGCAATCTCAAAATTTGTATTGGATGTGTTTGGGGAAATGATGGGCGTGAGGGTGGGGGGGCGAGTTACCCATCAATAATTTTCAACTATTAAAAATTGCACTAGCCACACCAATTTCCAATCGAATGAGCCCTTTTCGAAGTTTCTACGACAACTCCTTCGATACGAAGTGAGAAAAAAAAATACATAAATAAATAATACATTGTGCCAACATCGTTCTTTACTTAGGCAGCGCGATCGCGCTGCCTATGATAAATCCTGCTTGTAAACAGTGGCAAAATTACATAGTTTACAAGCCTTGCTCTGGGTTATGGGAACATGGTATTCCTGGAAGTATAGCCATTAGATTTTTCGACTAGTTTGAACAAAATAACAGTTCCTAAATTTGGATCAGTGTTGATCAAAGGGGGTACCTAAAAAGAATAGGGAGGATGGTTGCCCTCAAATCTCTCTTCTTAACATACCTTGAAAATTTCAATTTAATACCCTCAGGCGTTCTTTAGATTTTGCTGATATTCCCTTTTCACAATCAGCAAGTATATAGTGTATTGTGCTTGGCATCCCTCTCAACATTTTCTCAAAGGTACGCCTTAATACCTTGCCTCTTTGGAGACCAAGGATCAAACATGCCCTCTTTTCTAATAAAAATCCTTATTTGTTAGGAATGGGAAAAATTGCTTAACTTATAGCCCTAGCCCTGGAGGCTGGGGGGAGGTGTGTCAAGCATAGTCATTTGACCTTTGAACTAGTTTTAGCAAAATGGCCGTCTCAAAATTTTGATCTGATGCATTTGAGGAAAAAAGGGTGTGGGGGAGGGGGGCAGGTTACCCTTTGATCTCTTTTTACTTTGACCTTCTTGACCTTCTGTTTTCTGTTGTTGACTGTCTGTTATTTGACCTTCTGTGTTTTTAATAAAATGGCTATCTCAAAATTCTGATTTGATGTATTTGGGGAAATGGTGGGCGTGGAACCGGTGTTAGCTGCCTTTCAATCACTTTCGACTATTAAAAAGGGCACTAGCCATTCCAATTTCCAATCGAATGAGCCCTTTTCCAAGTTTCGATGAAAATTACTTCGATACGAAGTGACCTGGTATGGAAGAAAAAAAAAATAAATAGCAATACATTGTGCCAACATCGTTCTTTACTTAGGCAGCGCTATTGCGCTGCCTATGATAAATCCAGCATGTAAAAATGCGTAAATTGCATGATATACAATCCTTACACTGGGGACTCTGGGGGACATTGCATTGCAGCCCGTGAGGCATATTTACTAGACCTTTTGACTATTTTGAACAGTTAAAGATCTAGTCGAAAGCTGAAACTCACTTTTCAAAATTTTGATCAGTAATGAGGGAAGGGAGCATCCAAAAGGGCAAGGGGTGGTTGGTTGCCCTCCGATAGCTCTTCATCACCCCATTCAAGTTCCCCTGACATTGTCAACTTTATACCTCAGCGGTTCCTTAGATATTGATGATACGTCCTTCTGACAATCAGCATGCACACAGTATCTTTTATTGTGTTCGGCATCTGTCTCCGAAAGCTCTGTGTGTGTGTGTGTGGGGGGGGGGGTTAAGCTTTTGACTAAATGAACAAGATGTCTATTTCAAACTTTTAATCAAACATTTTTGAAAGGGGCAACTAAAAAGGGCATGAGAACAGACCAGCGGACTTGCAACTACTTCTCAACACCCCCTCAACATGTCCTGACATTAGAGCCGTTCCTATGGGGGGGCTGGGTCAGATACCCCAGGTGCCGCAACTAGGGGGCCCTGCGACTAGTGGAATACCCACTGTGTACAAATTTTTCGCTTTGATTCGGCTTTCTTTGCTTATATTTGAGTCGAGAGGGGGGGGGGGCTGTAATCAATATTACAGCACCAACCCTAGGAACGGGTCTGCCAGAAGGTTTCAACTTAATACCCTCAGTCGTTCTTAAAATATTGCAGATCATCTTCATGGATAAATTTAATGCATATAGTGACTTTTAACGTAGTAGAGCATGCGCCTCAACATTCTCCAAAGTTTCACTTTAAAGCCCATAGCCTTTCCGGATACACCCAGGATCAAATATTTCCCCTTTTCCTAATGATAAATCCTGCATGTAAACAGTGGCAAAATTACATAGTTTACAAGCCTTGCTGTGGGTTATGGGGACATGGTATTCCTGGAAGTATAGCTATTACATTTTTTGACTAGTTTGAACAAAATAACAGTTCCTAAATTTTGATCAGAGTTGATCAGAGGGGGTACCTACAAAGAACAGGGGAAGGGGGTTGCCCTCAAATCTCTCTTCTTAACATACCTTGAAAATTTCAACTTAATACCCTCAGGCGTTCTTTACATATTGCTGATATTCCCTTTTCACAATCAGCAAGCATATAGTGTATTGTGCTTGGCATCCCTCTCAAAATTTTTTTAAAGTTACGCCTCAATACCTTGCCTCTTTAGAGACCAAGGATCAAACATACCCTCTTTTCTAATAAAAATCCTTATTTGTCAGCAATAGGAAAATTGCTTAACTCATAGCCCTAGCCCTGGAGGCTGGGGGGAGGTGTGTCAAGCATAGTCATTTGACCTTTGAAGTATTTTGAACAAAATGGCCGTCTTAAATTTTGATCTGATGCATTTGAGGAAAAAGAGACGTGGGGGAGGGGGGCAGGTTACCCTTTGATCTCTTTTGACTTTGACCTTCTTTTTTCTGTTGTTGACTGTCTGTTATTGACATTCTGTTTTTTTTAATAAAATGGCTATCTCAAAATTCTGATTGGATATATTTGGGGAAAAAGGGCGTGGGGGGGACTGGTTGCCCTTCGATGACTTTGGACTCTTAGAAAAGGAACTAGAACTTTCAATTTGCAACCGAATGAGTCGCTTCCAAAGACCATCCCTTCCACAAAAACCTTATATGTTACCAATGGACAGCTTGCATAACTTAAAGCTATTGCCCAGTGAGTTTTTTTTTGGGGGGGGGGGCCAAACCCAGAAACATAATTATTCAACATTTGGACTATTTTGAACTAAACGGCTATCTTAAAATTTTAACCGGATGCATTTGGGGGAAAAGTGAAAAAGGGGAGGGGGATGATTGCCCTTCAATCACTTTGGGCTCTTAACAAAGTATCTACAATTTTTGGTTTCCAATCAAATTAGAACCTTCTATAGTTTATGCGACCGCCCCTTCCACAGAAACTTTGTATGTTAACAATGGGCTACTTACATAATTTACAGCCCTTGTCCTAGGGGCTGTGGGGGTATTGTCAACTTAAATTCTGATCATATGTACTTTGGAAAAAGGGTGCTGGTTGCCCTCTGATCGCCTTTGACTCTTATAAAGGGCACCAGAACTTCTGATTTCAAATAGAATGAGCCCCTTTCGAAGTTTGTGCGACCATTACTTCCATAAAAGTCTTATATATTACCAATGAGCAACTTACATATCTAAACAGCCCCTGCCCTGGGAGATGGGGTGAGGGCGATGTCCCTTTTAATTAAGAGCCAGGAATATTGCTTTGTACTAACTACGACGTTTTGTATTTTTAGCGATTTGCTAATACTGTTAGGTTCGCATGACTTCAAAATTCCCCGCTTAAATGCTTGTCTTTTTTATTATTTACTAAGTTTTATCTAGATTTTATTGTTTCAGGAATTTACTAGGTTTCTTTTGTTTATTCTTTGTGGATATTACGTCCCTCTCCCTCTATGCATGTTTTAAGTTTAGGACAATGCTTTGTCAACATTGTTTAAAAAGTCAAATTATTTGCGGAAAATTGCCATCTATTTTCCATTTAAAAAAGTGCTAGGCTTTTTTTTGTGGCTATTTGGGGGCTATTGCTATTAGTTATTCAGAAAAACGAAGCTTCCTGTTTCTGAAATTCAGTAAAGCTATTTTGAATCTATGGTAATATCCACTTAAAAGGAAAAATCAAAGAGGTATAGAGAAACTGAGAAAAGACAAAAAGGCTGTGGCAGACTTCAGCTGTGGTCTGAATCTAGTTCCTACAGCGTGTACACCACCATCATCAGTCTCGCTGCAGATGCCAAAGAGATAAGTGGGAGGGTATGTCAAATTATAGATCAAGTAATATAAATGGAAGTACTTAAAACCCAAGGACGATTATTTTCTACAAGCGCTATAGACCCTAAAGACGAACTCGAAGAGGTAATAAAGTAAAAAATCACCACATGATTTTTTTCTCATTGAAAGCAGAATTCTTAGGCCTATCTTCTCAAGTTGTGCACTTAGGGTAAGCTACTTTATTTAGGCTGTTCAAGCCCATTGTATATAACAGAAAACAAATGAAGAGAATAAAGTTGGGTAAAATTCTACTTTAGCTACTTTTGGCTATCTTGGGAAGGGGTTAGGTTAAGAAAATGAGACTTTCAGGGATGTGTCTACAGGCTAAAGTATGTCCCGGGAAGGTATTTTGAAGTACCTACCTCCAGTTCTTCTCCCTCTAGAGGGTCATGAAATTTGCCTACATGACAGGTCTATACCCATTGAAATTTTGACAAAACAATCATTTTACCTTAATTTTCAGTTATCAGTTTCTTTTTCTCTGGCTTTAGCTCTGAAAATGCAATTTCAAATATTTGATCAGAATTTTAAGAGATATAAATAGTTTATTTCCAAAATTTAGGAAATTTATTTGCATATCTTTAAAGCCTTATAAATTGGGATTGAGCAAAGTTGTGAAGCTGAAAACAATTTTGTTGTACTTCATTTAAGCAGAAGATCTATTTTGCTAGGTTTCACTTCTATAACTCACATATTTTTAAAGGTCATCAAAGGTCAGGACCGTCTAGAGGGAGAAGGAGTGGAGGTGGATACTTCAAAATATCTTCCCAGGACATACTTTAGCCTGTAGACCCATCCCTGAAAGTTTCATTTTCTTAACCTAACCCCTTTCCAAGATAGTCAAAAGTAGCTAAAGTAGAATTTTACCTAAAGTTGTAAGATACTCATTAACCCAGTTGGACTGCTGATCACCACTTCAACTAACTAACATTTAGGCCTATCCAACATAGAAAGTGGACTGTCTCTCCATTTGGTTTGTCTAAATATCTTCAAAAGTAGGCTGGGTCTAAGTGGTTCTCTTGAATATCAACCATATACTTCTCTAACAATTCTAAGTACACTGGTAGTCAACAGTAGAACTTAATTGCAGGCATAGGCTACACTTGAAGCTTGTGCCTAAACTTGGAAAATGCTGCCCAGTCTTGGACATGGGCTCTCATTCATTGAAATATTCTGTTATGGGTGGTAGTCAAACATCTACCACATGGCTAATATGGGAGTAAAGTTCATTTGTGGTGCAAATGGATGTTATATTTAAATTGAGGATGCAATTCTAGGTAGCCTATATATTTGCACATTAGGGGGGTGGGGGAATTTCTTAGAAAAACTGGAGAAACAAGGAAAGAAGTGAAGATAAAGGCTCTCCCCCTGCAAAATGTGTCAACTAGGATTATTCTGCATATTATGGAGTAAGAATTGTTTCCTTATGTCAAGCTGGACTCCTAGGCTTAAAATACTGGTTGGTTGGTTGGCCAATTCAAAGATTTGTGTATATATACACTGTCAAATTAGCCATCTGGTGGCATCCCATGGTAGTATAGTAAATTAAGAACATTGCAATTACATAGACTACTTCAGACTTTCAAGACATCTTGGTCAGTTTTTGGACAATGTACACCCCTCCCCCCTGTTGATCCCTAATAGTCCCAAGAGCCTAATATGTTTTACCATTAATGTAATGTTGTAATACATCAAGGCCTCTGTTGAATGTGGTTTCTATGTTCTCAATGTGATGATATCTTGTTTTGCCTGGATGACAACAATAAAAGGGTAGACAGGCTGTGAATATTATTCAAAATGGTTTTAAAAGTGGATAACAGTGGAAGGAAATATGTTCTTTTTTTTTATCTGATTAGTAGAAACATGTTGCTTATTTTAAAATAAGAATTTCATTGTTTTAGTGTTTTCTTTTAGTTTTTGTATGTTCAAATCTAGGGCTGTAAAGAGATTGTCAGAAATTAAAGGGGGGGGGGGCAACTTTATGAAATCCACAATTATGTATAGAAAGACAAAAAATTCAGAAATCCAAGGAGAACTGCTTAATTGTAATCTTACCATAGGCTACATTCAACCTAAAGGGCTGGGTGCACATAGCTGATTTCAGGAACCAATTTTAGCAGCTCAGTGGACAAATGATAGTGGTAAGAAAAATTTATTGCACAAGATTTTCAAAACTAAAAATCATGGACACAAATAGTCAGCTGGAGTTTATTAATAGTTGTATGATTGATCTTGGCTTATTTCTCAGCTCAGTAGTGGGGCCTTTCACCACAGACATCTCTGGCTGACTATTTATTTGTATCCCTAATTTTTGTGATGATTGCAATGAAAATTGGTGCTGAAAACTAGAAAATTTTTTCAAGCTCAAATCAGTACCAATTTCTTTTAAAATCAGCACTGATTTGGAAATCAGCTGTGTTCCCAAAATAGTTGTATGTTAATAGTTTAGGCAGTTTGATAACTTTTGTTCAAAAAATCTCCTTTGATTGTAGTAAGATATTTTGGTAAAATTTTAGACAAGCTACTTTTCAATATCTTAGAAAGGGATTAGGTTATGAAGATGAAACTTTTAGGGATGGATCTACAGACTAAAGTATATACTGAGAAAATATTTTGAAGTACCTACCTCCTCTCCCTCTAAAGGGTGCTGACCTAAGACTTAGGAATCAGAATAGGGCTAACATAGAAGTTTGTTAATACATTCCCTGAGTATGTTTTTGGCCCTGGATTCAAGCTTAACACTACCATCTCTACCCCATAGCCCTCAGGAAAATATTGTAAATTATGGAATTTGCTTTACTATTATTCTCCATGACCAGAGAGTCTTTGTTTTATATTTTTGTTTCACTGTCTAATAAAAGGACCTATCCCTATTTGGAATTCCTATTTGGAATTTTGTTATGGAATTTGCCCATTATTTAGATATAAGGCTTATTATTGCATAAGGGGAGAATGTTTGATTTAGGGTGTGTTCAAAAAGGCTAAGGGTATCAAGGTGAAACTCCAGGGAAGGTTGAGGAGGAAGTTGAACTAAATGAAAAGACACCATATATATCCAAGTTATCAAAAGATTGTATATGCAATATCTTAGGAACAGCTGTGGATATTAAGTTGAAGTTTTTATGGTATGTTGAGGATGATGTTGTAAAGTTATCAGTGGGCAACAAGCCCCCTCCCCCACTCATGGCTTTTTTGCTCTCCTTGCAGCACAAATTTGCCATAACTATTTTGTTCAGAATAGTCAAAGGATCCAATGACTGTGCCTCTAGGGATCACATACCCCCTGCTCTCCATAGCCCCTAGAGCAAGCATTGTAATTTATGCAGTTTCCTCTCTTGTTTAGATATAAGATTTATTAATGGGAAAGAAGGGAATATTTTTTCAAGGGGTTGGTCAAAATTTTTAGATAGACATTTTATTCAAAATATTCTTAAAGTCAAATGACTCTGCCCTTGGGAATAGCATGACCCCCAGCTTGCAGGAAATGTTTAGAGGGATGTTGAATAAAATTGAACACACTTAAATGTCTGCTGGTTGTCAAAAGGGCATATCAGCAATATCTCAGGAACTGCTGATTGTTTTAAGTTAAAACTTTCTGGGTATGTTGAGGGAGATATTTAAAAGTAATTGGAAGGCAACTAGCCTCCCTTTTCATTTTGACCCCCTCCCCTAACACTGATCAAAATTTTGATGTAGCAATTTTTCAGAATAGTCAAAAGGTTGGATGACTATGCCTCCAGGGATGATATGAACCCCTACAGCCCTTGGTCCAAGGGTTGTAAATTATGCAATTTGTCCATTGTTTATACATAGAGTTTATTGTTTTGAAAGGGAATCCTGGTTGGGTCCAAAGAGGCTAAGGGTATTAAAAGGTTACCAGATTATCAGAAGGGCATATTTTTAATATCTTAGGAATGGTTGAGGGTATTATTTTAAAACTTTCAGGGCAATTTTTAGGAGGCATTGAAAAGTGGTCAGAGAGCAACCAGCCTACATACCATTTTAAGGTGCTTCCTTTCAACACTGACCAACATTTTGGGATAACCCCTTTGTTCAGAATAGTCAAAAGGTCTAATAAATATACATCCACAGATGGTGTGATCCCTCCCCCCCCCCCCCCAGAGCCTTCAGTGCAAGGGTTGTCATTTATGCAATTTGCTCATCATATACTTACTGATTTTTTTTTATTGGAAAATTGGTTAATGTTTGATACAGGGTTGGTCTGGAAATACTGAGGGGAATAATTTGAAACTTCAGGTAATGTTGAACTAAATCAAAAGACACTCTGTATACAAGTTATCTAAACAAGTGATCTGCAGTATCTTAAGAACAACCAAGGGTATTAACTTGAATTTTTCTGGGCCACTGCTACTGTGACAAAGATTACTTGCAATTGCAACTATTTGTGACTGCTTTTAACCTACTACTTAAGACTGCAACTGCAAGGGGGATGCTTGCTACTGCAACTACTATTACTGTGATTTTGACTGTTACTGCTACTGATTGTTACTATTCAATCAAAAGAATTTGTGCATCCAGGTTGTCAAAAGGGTTTATCTGCAATATCTCAGGAATGCATAAGATTTTTAAATTGAAAATCTCTGGGAATATTGAGAGGGATGTTGAAATGAAACCAAAAGACCATGTATATCCCTTTTGTCAAAACGGTGTATCTGCAATATCTGGAAAGGCTAAGATTATGAAGTTGGAACTTATAGGAAATTTCATCTGGGATGTTCAACTTAATCAAAAGGTACCTGCTGCATCCAGGTTGTCAAAATGGTATGTCTACAATGTGTTGGGAGCAACTAAGGGTATTAAGTTGAAAATTTCAGGGAATGGTGATGGGGTATCTTGAACTTAATCAAAAGACACTGTGTGCACCACAATTTTCAAAAGGATTAAATTGCAACACCCGAGGAATAGCTAATTGCATCTAGTTGAACCTTTCAAAGAACAATGAGGGGAATGATGAATTAATTCAAAGATGTTATGTTAATCCTTTTTTTCCAAATATTGTGTGTAATATGTCAGGAATGGCAGGAGTATTAAGTCAGTATTTTCAAAGAATGGTTGGGAGGATATTGAAATAAATCATGAGACATGATTTGCAAAAAGGGAAATTTTGCCTGAAAGTTTTAACCTTAGAGAATTTTGAGATACAAATAAAAAGAGTTGTGATAACCTTTTTATATATTTATTGTCCTTTTCCATTTACATGTAATCTTTTGAACATTCTCCCATGAAGTTTTTTTTAGTGTATTATCCATGAGTTACTGTTGTATTAAAATCTTGATTTGAGAACCATTTCAAGCCTTGATTTCAAGTTGAACAGAATTTACACAATGACTATATTGAATGCAATAAGAGACAACTTTCGGATCACCTTATGCAGTTTAAAAACTTAAACTAGAATCGTATATTTTAATTCTTAAGCCAAAAACCCAAAAAACTGGAGACATATTTAATATGTTAACCAAAAATATAACTTTTGGCAATAAAAACAAAAAAAAGAGCCATAACAAAACTTAAGACAAACAGAAATAAAGTTCTATAATAAGTCAAACTTAAAACTACTAGAAATTAACATCAAAGAATATTTCAAACTCAAGACAAGCAGAACTTTAAATCAATAATCATGCTAAACATAAAGGCAACAGTTATTAACATACATGAATAATAATACCCTAAAATCAGGAAAAATTACAGTGATTACTCAAGTCAAACCTAGAATGAACAAAAAGTACTGAAATCAAGAGTTTGGCTAAGGCCCTCCCTTTCTCTAACCATAAACCTTCAAAGTATATTGTATCATTTGCTTAAAACAGGATATGTTTTAAGCATAGTTTTATAATTATAACATTTAAAAATTATTGTTAAATAAAATCTTGAGTTGCTGAGATTTCCAGGAACATTCAGTTCATTTTTTTATTTTTATCAACATAATAGGCTTTTTTCATTTTCAATTCTCTTTTTGGTTGAGGAGGGGGGGGGGTAGCCAAATTCCTTTTTGTAGTATTTTTTTTGTTTTAAGATTGACTTAAGATTAACCTGTTACCTTTATGTTTGACATGATTAGTTATTTTAATTTCTGTTTGTTTTGGGTTTCAATTATTCTTTGACAGCAAATTCTGGTTGCTTAAATTTGAGTTATCACAGGATTTTATTTCTAACCATCTTAAGTTTTAATATGGCTCTTTACTTTTCTGTAAAACTTCATTTTTGGAAACTTTTTTTAAATCAATCTACTGAATTAATCTACAACTCATCATTATGTCACTTAATTCTAAAAGCACAGTCACAGTAATTCTAAAAGCTTTGCACTTTGTCACCCATACAGATAGCATAATAAAATAGGATTACTCTAAAGAAATTTTAAAGTTTCATACATGGAGAAACAACATGCCCTAGGTTTCTAAGGAAATAGGGTTTGAATGGTCTTGAAGATCACCAATATGTGTGATGTTATTGTAAGTAAGAAAAACACTTATTTCTGAAAATAACTGAAGAGAAAATACTCAGTAAATATTGGAGCAATTTTCTTCTTTAGAAAGTAAATTTTGGGACAAAATTCTAATTTGGTGATTTATTGTTTTGGACTTAGAAATTTGTTATGCTTAGTGAATGAAGCTTTAAGGAATGGATGGATCTACAGCCCACATAAAAGATAGAAGGCTGTTTCAACTACTACTCCATTGTACTGATTAGATGAACTTGGAAAAATTGTGTTCTAAGGTATCTACTGCTTAAATAATATGCAGTTTTATTCTCAAAGTGACTATAACAAACATTATAAGTGCCATGAATAAAACTGAACCGATTATATTAATTTAGGTAAAAAAAAAGTAAGAAAACAAAAGGATAAGAAAATCAGTTTTGACTTAGCAAAACCTTAGGAACAACCTCATGCTTTCTTTGCCTAGCTTTTCAACTCATTTTCCTTTATCATTTAATACACATGAAGAATAGTCAATCAACTTCCAAGGAAAGTGTCTGCACCCCCAATTAGGACTCAGGGGAGTTTTATCAAATTTGAACATCTCTAGCTCTCTTATCAACTCAAAAAATTGGTGCAGCCTGCAGAGAAAATGTTAGGTTTTTAGTTCAGAAGACACCATAAACTAGACTGTTCAACTTTCTTGCTGTATCATAAAATTTGTTTATTTGTTATCTTAGTTTCATTTATTTATTGATACTGATTTGTGGTAGTTGTATGCTTGGTAGATTATTTGATTCTATTTTTGTTTATTTTTTGTTTAATGGAAAAAGTTTTTTTTAATTAATTTTGCTTGAATGTACAACCATAAATGTATTGATCAAAATATATGTGACTAAACAGTATGACTTGTAACTCTTTGTATGTTTTTCTGTACTGTTCAAAGACTTCAATGCAGAAGAAACTCTCAAACTATTGGCAGTGCAGCCTCTATTAGAAACTGCTGGCAAATTGATATCTTTATATCTGGAAGTACTAAATTATTTTCACGAGTCTATATGCCCATGCTTGCAAGTCCACTTAAATTGTTTCTCTCTGGAAAGGGTTACTGGACAGAATTAGGATATATCTTGACAAATAATTATTTTTATGACTGCAAGCAATCTTGCTCAATCTTAATGTCATAAGATCAGCTTCTGCTTGTAGTAGTCTCTCACATATTTTGTAAGATTATGTTCCACATATTAGTCTGTCACAAAACGTTTTGTCACAAGGTTTGGTTGAATATGCACACTCACGTACTAGCAGTTTTAGTTGAGTGTATGTACTGTTCAATTGCTTTGCCTTCTTGCTGATAATACTTAATATACAAATATATTATTGATTATTGAAGTATTCATCAAATCTTAAAAAATAAGCTGCAATTTTGTCTTTATCCTTCCCCCAACGAGATTAGTAAATATCCATATTGTAATTTCAACTTTTCCCACTCAGTGGGCCATCAAAGCTGTGAATGATTCTTGAATTTTAACCAAGTTTCTTTTAGGTTGAATGATTCTCAAGTTAACTTGGGGCATGGTGTGCTAATACTAAACAAATTGTCTTTCATTGCAGAAGTTTGAAAGATGCGTTCATAGTGTAAATGAACTGACTAAAGGATTGGCTGATAAAGATGCTCATGATGCTTTAATAAGTGCAGCATGTAAGGATGCCAGATCTAATGAAGAAATATCATTTGGTTTAACATATATTGTCCTGACAGACCATACCTCTGCTCCCAAGGTAATTTTCTTTCTTGGGATTTTATTTCAATTTTTTTTTTCACTTTCAGCAAAAATTCTGATCTTTTTGTATTAAATACAAAAAAATGTGATAAATATTGAACCCAAGTTGCGAAAAAAACCTGCTAGGAATTATATGTTTGCTGTTTCAATTTCTGAAAGCAAATACAGAAAAAACTAAGCTATTAATTTCATATGTTGTTTTTAGAAACACACTTTAATTATAAAACAGTTTAGATTTTATTTTTCTGGGAATGCTTGGTAAGATTTGTGGAATTAGACAGGAATAAAAGATCTGGTCCCAGAGCAAGTTTAATGAGGTGTAGTCAATTCTATTTCATTGATTGTTGCTCATAGACAGGGCTTCTCAGTCTTGGTCAAAATATTTAGCCTCTTTTAATAGGCATAAACCTAGGGGGAAATGCATATTATTTTATTTCACAGGGAGGGGCAAAGTTTTTTTTTTTAGAGAGCAGGTAGTATTAATTGGATAAATACTGCCATATAGACAAATTGTATGGATAGCAGGCCTATAAGAAATTGTAGAATCAGTTGCAAAAACTTAAGATTTCAGTATGGCAGAGGCCAAAAGGCACTGCCCTAACATGTCTATAGGACTGGTGAATTGTGTTTTTCTGGGGGGTTTATGTGGATTTTTTCATAGCCCTGTAAACTGGGCTGTTGATCTACTGATATCATAGATATCAATAAGTAACTATTGATGCTTATACAATATCCTAAGTAAAAGATATTGCAAAATAAGAGTATTTTGTGGCCCATTCAGTGCTTTACAAATATATTGAAACTTTTGAGATTTTTGTATTAAAAGTTATGCTGCTTAGAGGGTAGAAAGGATTTGAGAGATTTAAACTGCCGGTGAAAATTTTCTGTTTTGACCCAAGAAATACTGTATGCTTTTTACTCTAAAAGCTACAAAAAGCAGTTCACAATTTTCTCAGCTTTAATCTAATATAGTAGCACTGTTTGATATATTTTTTGGAAAATAAAGCAAATTTTAATCTAGGAAACAAAAATTCTGATTTTGGAAAACATATCAGCTATTTTAATTGATAATTGGCCAAAGATCCAGCTTTTGCCTAGCAAAAGGCTGGGAGAAAAACAAAAGAAAACAAATCAATACATGTTGTTATTGTCAATAAAATATCAATTATAATGTCAATTATTAGGACGAATAGACCCTCCTCCCTCACCAACTCAATAGGGGATTCTAGGACCTTATCCTATTTTAAATTTTAAAAAATGTTTTTTTTTCTAAAACAAATGTTACAGAATTAAAACGAAGGATTCTTTAATTCTTTATTTTGATTAAAGAATTAAAGTAAAGGAGCTTCATAGCAGGTGAATTGCTGTAAGTAAAATCTCTCAAACAGCTAAACATTCTCAAATAGCCAAATGAGTTACTTTCAGGTGCAGTCCAGATTGCCAATAATAATAAAAAAAAAATTCAGAATAGATGGCATTGCAAAAGCAAGATAGCCTTAAAACTAATTAAAAAAAAATAAAGTATTTTCTTGTTTGCGATCACCAATGATTCATAAAATCCATTTAAGTTAGATACAACTGTGGAATTCCATTGTAGAAATAGAATTATTGTTTCTTAGTTAATATTATTAAGAACCTAGCATTTGCTCGACAAACTTACATACTTATATGTCAATACATCCACCCAGTCATAAAAAAGGGGCCTTTTATAGTCTATATGGGTTAGACAACAGATTATGGATTACATTTCGGTGTCACTTGTATTTGACATGGTGATGGGACTGAGCAGGAAAATACCTTAATTGGTCACTCTTTAAGGTTTCTAGAACCAAGGCATGCTTCTTACTGATTCAATTTTGGTAATCAAACTTCGTGCTCTTCTGAAACCCTTAATTTGTAGTTTAATCAAATTTCTTAAAAAGATTAATTAAGATTCTCATTTTATTAGTTATAAATAGTTCTGAAGTTTGGAATACAAATAATAATCAAGGATTTGCTTTCATTATCTACTAAGTTATGCTGAATTGGTAAAGAGCAATGTGAGTCAAATGTATTACGAGTCTTGTTATTTTTCTAAGCCTCATTTAGACAGGATAAACCTAAGCACTTAGGCGAAAGCTACTTCGATTGAAAATACTGAGACCTAGTGCCCTTTGTAAGAAACTAAACGAATAACAGGGTGTGATGTTTTCAAAACCTAAAGATTACGCCTCTGGGAGCACAATTAACTGTTATCTTAGAGTCTTTGGCACCAAGCTATTTAGATATCCCATTTGAAAAAGGGGGCATCATAGATACGTGTAATTGAATGAGTTTTACCTTATGACAGACTTAAAAACTGGTAAATTTGAGGGCCTCAGGTGGATGTGTAGGGCCTGAGCTGTTGAAGACTTTTCTGAAGTCAGGATTGAAGATTTGTTTAGTTTGAGTGTTCCAGGTGGGGTCATAGGACCAGAATACCCCATCTCTTAAATCTGTCTATGTTGGTGTGTTGTTTCTCTTCTCATTCCCAATCACACAGGGAATGATCTTTGACTCACATTCACGCTTCATTGACAAATATAGTTGAAATGGCATATTACATCCTGTTGGAACTAGAATCGGGTTTGGATGAATATAATCGGTTCAGTATCAACACCTTAGACTGAGGGCTAGAAATTAAGCCAACTTCCCTCATCTTGTCATTCTAGATATGTTACGCCTGTGTCGAATCAAGAATGTGCAAGTTCTTATCTCTGATAGACACTTTCAAGTGATTTTGTGACTTGCCAATTTTTTTCGCGAAAAACAGCTGTAAACTCATCCTCAGCATTGAATATCAGTTTTTCAAGCCTTCATACCTCCTTCCCATGGGAAATACTTTGCTTGCTATTCAGAATTCCAGAAAGTAGAGTAGCTAACTCAGTCCCCTTACAAATAACTGTGCCCAGCCCAACACAAAATTCACTGGTATTTGACTAAATGTACTTTTCGCATGTCTGTTGTGACTATAATTGCATGTTTTAGCCTTTTTTTCTGCTTGAAGAGATTGTTAAATAAGAATTTTGCAATTCAGCCAATAAAAGGTATTGCACAAAGTTAGGGACGCTTTGAATTCAATAAGTATAGCTCCATACGATGCCACCATCTGAGCAAAACGCAAACGAGCTCTAGCTTGAACTTCAATGCAGTTTTGTTCTTGGCCATTTTGAAATTAGGGATATTTATAAAGTAAGAACAGATATTTAAACCGAAGTTTTGAAATCGGTATTTTTTAAACAACAACCCAATTTTTAGATCAAGAACAGTGAGCCCCAGCAGCTACTCTTGGTTACAACATTCAACTAGGTGAAATCTAAGTGAAGTTCCCCTAAGAGCAAGAGGTGTTTTTATACCTACGCCAGGGAAGGAAGATTACTCGAAACCTGGGTCAAGTTGAATGATCACTTTAACATCTTTTCACTCAATGGTACCTAATAAGTAATCCAGTGACTAAAAATATGATTTGTAAAAACCAAATGGCATTCAAAATAGGAAGCTTCACTGAAGCTGAGATGCATCAGTTGACATAGAGCAAGCCTTTGGAAATGAGGAATGTGTGTAGGTCATTTTCCTAGATTAATTAAAAAAAAAGAATTTCCGAAAATAGAAGTTATTCAAAGAAAAGTAAAGGCCATATTACACTTAAGATCATCAGAAATAAAAACCTATAATAATTCAAACTCAGCGATCAGAAATTACTACTAAAGAATAAATGAAACCCAAAACGAACAGAAATTCAATAAGTAATCATAGCAAACAAACATACAACAGGTACTTACATAAATTAATAAATCAATCTTAAAACGAGTAAAACCTAAATTGAATATGCGAATCAAGCTTAAAACTAACAAAAACCACTACAAACAAGAGTTTGGCTACTACCCCCTTCCCTAACTGTAAGAGTCGATAGGCTACTGCATCATTGGCGTTTTACAGAAAACGAATCAAATTATAAATATTTACTTTTAAACTTATAACATCATTGAAAAAAAATACGGTGAAATAAAATCTCGAACTGATGAGCCTTCAGCAATTAATATGCTGAAGCCTTCAGCATTATTATATATCAAATATTGAGTTTAATTGTATTAGTTCTTTCCAAGACTGTTCCACACATATAGTTTTCACTAAAAACAAGAGTTTGGCTACTTCTCCCTTCCCAAACTAAAAGTCTAAAGCCCTCTGTGTAATTGACACTTAACTGAAAACGAATTGTATTACAACTATTTTCTTTTGTATTTATTATAATATTGAAAATAAAATGGAAATTACAGTGAAATGGAATCTTGAACTGATTTTTGGTTATTTTTTATTTATTTGCACATTCAGTTGAAGTTTTATTCGTTTTAAGATTTATTTGTTCATTTATAATTAGTACCTGTTGTATGCTTGTTTGCTATGTTTGTTTATCTAATTTGTGTTCGTTTTGGGTTTCATTTATTCTTTAATAGTAACTTCTGGTCGTTTTGAATTTGAATTATCATTTTTTTGTTATTTCTGCTGATGTTAAGTTTAATATGGCCTTTACTTTTCCTTGAAAAACTTTTTTTTCGGAGTTTTTTTTTTTTAAATTAATTTCTGCCCGTTTTTGATTGCCAAAGTTTCAAGTGTTTCAAAATTCTCTATTTTAAAACCATTTTTTTTTTCAACGTCAAACTTTTATCAGATAATCAAAACTAGTACCAGAGTAACAAAGTATCAAAGCAGACACAGTATCAAAGTAACAATAAGCAACTTGTGTGACTTACAGCCCTTGTCCCATAAACCTAAGTTGCCCGTAAATCCAATTATCAAAGTAAACATGAGCAACTTGCATAACTCTCAGCCCTTCCCCCAGGGACTAGGGGGCTCAACCCTGGAAGCATAAGGATTTGGACTTTGGACTATTTTGAACGAAATAGCTGTCTTAAAATTTTGACCGGGTGCCTTTGGGGAAAAGGGGTTGGAGGAGAGGCTGGTTGCCCTTTGATAACTTTTGACTCTTAAAAAGAGAATTAAAAGTTTCAATTTCCAATCGAATGAGCCCCCTTCAAAGTTAACACGACTACCCCTTCCATAAAACCTTATGTGCCCCGGGGGCATAACTTACTCAACTTGCCCCTGGGCTCTGGGGAGTTGTGTTCACCCCGAACCTTTATTTATATGATCCTTGGACTATTTTGAACAAAATGGCTATCTAAAAAATTCGATAGGATACATTAACGAAAAAGAGACCGTGGGTGGCAGTTGCCCTCCGATCACTTTTGACTCTCAAAAGGGAACTAGAACTTTGAATTTCCATTCAGACGAGCCCCCTCCGAAGTTTACACAACTATCGTTCCATAAACACCTTCACCGTTCCATATGCCTCCGGGGCTTAACTTAAAAACACTTGCCTCCGGACTCTGGGGGATTTCGTCGACCCCAGAGTTTTGTTATCTGATCTTTGAACTATTTGTAACAAAATGGCTATCTCAAAATTTTATCGGATTTATTTAGGGAAAAAGGGTTTTGTGGGGGGGGGGCGGGGTAGTTACCCTCCGATCACTTTTGACTTTTAAAACGAGCACTAGAATTTCCTATTTCCAATCGAATGAACCGCCTCCGAAGCTAATACGACCACTCCTTCCATATGAAGTGCCTCTGGGGAAAAAACAGATAAGAAAACATTGATGCCTTCCGACCTTTATTATAGGCAACGCTATAGCATGGCCTATGACATAGAAGGTGCATTTCATAATGTCAGTTTTGAAGCTATGAAAGATAGCTATGTTCAGTATAAATTTATCTCCCTGAAAAGACAGGTGAAGCACCCTTGACTCATGTTTGATCATCAGCGGAACTGGAAAGCTTACTGCACAGAGAAAGCATCGAAAGCCATAGCTTCCCTAATCCAGCGTTAACGACTGGTGGGAAAGATCTGGAGCTTAGCTCCTAGTAAGACAATGTACCTTCTCAAGACTGTAATCAATTTCGCCATATGGAGTAGTGGTATGGATCAATTCGAATCCGGACAAAAAACCACAAAACCACGTTAAAAAGGGTGCAAAGGCTAGCATGCCTAATGCTAACATCAGCATTCCATGGAACAGTCACGGCGTCCATGGAGCTAATTCTAGGACTTCAACCTATGGAAGTTTTTCTAGAAAAAGAAGCAGTAAAAAGTGCTGTCAGGCTTGACAGTGGTCAGTGGATGGAAAGACAGCAGATACGGAATGGGAAAATTAAAAGTCATGTTGGTGTCTGTAACTCAATGATGCTTAAGTGCCAGGGGCTGCAGACGTCTAGGGGTAACATCATCCCAAAAGTAAAACCTGAAAAGTTATTTCATATCGCCATAAAGGATATAGAAAAAGTGGAGCAGTAGGTAGAGATGATCCACTAGAATAACACAATAATTTGTTCCACTGATGGCTCGCGTTTTGATGGGAATTTGGGAACTGGAATAATAATGCACCGGAACACACCTGATTTGGAGAAGGAGCTGATTAGTTATCATCTAGGAAGATTGGCTACGATTTTCCAAGCTGAAATGTTTGGAATAGATGCAGAAAGAAAGTACACTATGAAATATCTGTATTTTAACTGATTAATTAAAACAAATTTTCCACAAAATAAGTTTTTCAAAGAAAAGTAAAGAACTCCATTAAACCAAAAATGAGCAAAAATAAAATAAAAAAATTTACCGAGCGTGAAACTGCCGCAAATCAGCATCGATAAATAAATGAAACCCAAAACGAACAGAAATGAAAATAAATAACCGAGTCAAACTCAAAACGAGTAGAAATTAACATAAGTTGGGCTCAAAACCCCTATGCCTTTCCAAGGCCAGAACATAATTGCACTTTACTGAAAAATTCACAATCATTTGTATTTTTTTCAGTAAAGTGCAATGGCCTTGGGAAGGCATAGGGGTTTTGAGCCTTACTCATGTTAATTTCTGCTCGTTTTGAGTTTCACTCGATTATTTATTGTAATTTCTGTTTGTTTTTGGTTTCATTCATTTAACGAAGCTGATTTGTGGTAGTTTCACGCTTGGTAGATTATTTGATTTTATTTTTGCTCATTTTTGGTTTAACGGAGTTCTTTACTTTTCTTTGAAAAACTTATTTTGTGGAATTTTTTTTATAATTCATTTCTGTTCGTTTTATATTGACAGTCTTTTCAGGGAAAAAGAAAATAATTCTTTAAATATTTTCGTTTTTTTAAGATTTATAGTTTGGCCTGTTATTTGTAGCCTATGCTGGAGAAAAATTTTCAGCAATTTTTTTTTATATATAAATCCGACCTCCTCTCCTCTCGGTGACATAATAATCTTTTTCACTAAATTTCAAACTTCAATGTCACCTGTAATAATTTAAAAACGTCTTTTTATTTTTAAAATGGGTAGCCAAACATAATTGGTGAAGACAAGGTATGCTACTATAAATATTTAGCATGTTCAACCTTTTTAATGAGGAGTCTTAGTGTTCTTTATCATTTTCTGTATTTTTATCCTGTATTTTCTTTATTTTTTCTTTTTTTCTCTTTTCCCCTTTCTTTTTTTTTGTTGATAAATACATTCAACAAAATTACAATTTTCAATCAAATACTATCACTAAAAACTTCTTTTCTTCTATTTTCTCCTCCTTTATACCTCTGAAATAAAAAAAAAAAAACTGATTTCAATATAAAATTTTCATCATCCTAACTATAAAATTCCCCTTTTCAAAGCAAAATACAAAACCAATTTACACCCTTTACTTTTACTATACTACCTTTTTCCAATTTTTAGCAATTTTTAATAACATACACCCTTTTAAAAATCCAGACACAAATAGTAGTGTTTAATTTAGTTTCATACCTCCTCTAGTTGACCTGAAATAGAAAACTTGATACCATTCGCAAAAAAAAATCTGTTTACTTTCTTTGATAGCTTGAATACATTTACACTATCTTGATTTAGCTAGATTTTAAGAGCAGAAGTAGCCTCGAAAGTTTGAACATAATACCCTCAGTCGTTCTTGGAATACTGCTGCGATGCCTTATTGGGAATAAGCATTAACACAGTGCTTTTTGATTTAATCTTGAGGCAACATTTAGTTTTTAAATATAATGGGCAAATAAAGGGAGGGTGGGCGTGGGAGGGGGACTAGTTGCTCTCCGATTACTTTCGACTATTAAAAAGGGCATTAGCCCTTTCTATTTTCAATCGAATGAGTCATTTTCGAAGTTCCTAAGACACCTCCTTCAATACATAGTGCCCTCGTCTTAAAAAAAAAGAAAAAAGAAAAAAATAATAATGCATTGTACCCACATCGATCTTTACTATAAAAGTGTCAAACCTTCCAATCATTTTCGACTATTAAAAAGGGCACTAATCCTTTCAATTTCCAATCCAATGAGCCCTTTTTGAGTTTCTAGGACAACGCTTTCTATAAATACCTTGACCCAATAGCATAAATTAAAAACCCTTGCCCTGCGGGCTGTGATGGGGGTTGTCATCCTCAAAGATCTAATTTCCAGAACTTTCAACTACTTTAAGCAAAATGGCTATTTAAACAAAATTAAAATGTTGATTGGATGTGTTTGGGGAAATGGTGGAAGTGGGAGGGAGATGTTAGTTGCTCTCCAATCACTTTCAACTATTAAAAAAGGCACCAGCCCTTTCAATTTCCAATCGAATGAGCTCTTTTGAAGTTTCTACAACAACTCTTTCAATAAAAACCTTATATGCTCCCAGGGAATAACTTACAATCCTTGCCCTGAGGGCTGGGGGGTTGTCACTCTCAAAGACCTAATTTCCAGAAATTTCAACTACGTTGAACGACATGGCTATCTTATAATTTTGATTGGATGTGTTTCGGGAAATGGTGGACGTGAGAGGTATGTTAGTTGCTCTCCAGTCACTTTCAACTATTAAAAAAGGCACTAGCCCTTTCAATTTCCAATCGAATGAGCCCTTTTGAAGTTTCTACAACAACGCTTTCAATAAAAACCTTATATGCCCCCAGGGCATAACTTACAACCCAGAGTGCCATCTTCAAAAATATAATTTCCGGACCTTTCAACTACTTTGAACAAAATGCCTATCTCAAAATTTTGATTGGATGTGTTTGGAAAAATGGTGGGCGTGGAAGGGATCTTAGTTGCCTTCCAATCACTTTCGACTATTAAAAAGGGCACTAGCCATTTCAATTTCCGATCAAATGAGCCCTTTTTGAAGTTTCTACGACAATACTTTCTATAAAAAAACCTCATATGCCCCCAGGGCATAACTTACAACCCTTGTCCTGAGGGATGTTGGGAAGTTATCATCCTAAAAGACCTAATTTCCAGACCTTTCAACTACTTTGAACAAAATGGCTATCTCAAAATTTTGATTGGATGTGTTTGGGGAAAAGGTTGGCGTGAGAGGGGGATTAGTTGCCCTCTGATCATTTTCGACTATTAAAAAGAGTACTAGCCCTTTGAATTTCCAATCGAACGAGCCTGTTTTGAAGTTTCTACGACAACGTTTTCTATACAAAAAAAACATGTATGCCTCCAGGGTATAACTTACAACCCTTGCCCTGATGGCTGTGGTGGAATGTTCTCCTCAAAAACATAATTACTATCTGGACATCAACTATGCCGAACAATATGGCTATCTGAAATTTTGATTGTATGTGTTTCGGGAAATGGTGGGCGTGGACGGGGTGTTAGTTGCCTTCTAATCACTTTTGACTATTAAAAAGGGCAAAAGCCACTCCAATTTTCAATCGAATGAGCCATTTTCGAAGTTTTTACGACAACTCCTTCGATACTAAGTGCCCTGGTCTAAGACCAAGAACCAAAAATAAATAATACATTGTGCCGACATCGTTCTTATGCTTAGGCAGTGCTGCCTATGATAATCAAGCATGCCTTGAGGCTCTTCAGAAAATAAAGAGCTAGTAAAGAAGTGAGTTGGAATGTTATCATCGAATAGTCTGTCAATCAAAGGAAATAGAATTACCCTGATGTGGGTCCCTGGACACTCGGGGGTTGAAGTTAATGAGATAGCAGATGAAGCAGCCAAGACTGGAACATCACTGACAGGCTAGGGACCAGAACCTTTCATTCCCATCTCCCAGAGCTGTTGAAAAGCGGCGATAAGGAGGTAGAGTATTGGAAGACCGGAATAGAATTGAAATGTGAAGGTGGGATGTAATGAAACAAAGGAAGTGCTTCTAAAGTTTAATCCCGCGCTGACTAAACACGTACTTCGGCTAAAAGGTAAAGAATGAATTTTGACTGAAGCCCTTACTGGAATTGGAAATTTTGGAAAGCGCCTTGCCCGTATTTGGAGGGCTGATTCTCTTTTCGCCAAAAAGTAAAATGGCCGTGGAAACAAGGATGCCTCTGGCAGAAGAATGTTCAGCAAGGATTAGACATCGGCTGGAGATTTTTTGTGAGTTAAATGTTAAGCTGGAGGACATAGCAGGGAAGGGAAGAGTCATACAGCCGGCAAAGTATATGATAAGGGTGGGAGGGGCGGGGGCAAATCCATCTTTGGTACCTCCTACCAATAATCAGTTTTTTTTTTGTTATTTTTTTTTGGTGTGGCGGCATTGGGCCTGTGAGGCTTGAGCCTTGACCAAGAGTGTATGAGTTGGCTCCGCCACTGAATTAAAAATTAGGCCAAGTGGCCCTAGCTAGTCTGTTTAGACTAGCCTAGTGGCCCTAGCTAGTCTTTTTAGATTAGCCTAGTGGCCGAGCTTAGTCTTTTTAGGTGTCCAGAGCGTTACCTTTATCGGCCCGGTAATGATATGGATGTTATTTAGCATAGTCACTAGTTGTGCCAATTCCCTGATTAAATATAATATGGCTACCAGTTTCCCTTTGAAACATCCTGCTGCATCTGCGTCCGATCTTGCTTTCCTTGCTCAAAATTTGTAGTCAAACTGCAAATTCTTTCAGAGCTATTAAAACGTAATTTCTTTTCCTGGTAAGAAGAAATTAACTCTTGATGATCTATGTTCAGTTTATTATAGTAAAGCCGCCTCTTCATTTGCCCTTTTCAGGCGAAGTTGGGCACGTACCATTAAAACTGATGACCAATCGATGCACGCCTTGATGGAGGTTGGGCCAGAACCACCCTATTTTTGGTGCACCTGATTGGTTACTGATTTCGACGTCACATAGCCAACTTCGCCTCAAAAGTCAGATGAAGACAGGAATTAAGAGTAAGAGGATTCAAAACACGTATCTTTCTCTTGAATCAATGGATTTGTCTTTTCTTTTTATTAATCGTGGTCATTTACTTTCAACCATTAAATGAGTTAATACATATAGATTATAACATTATTGCTTAACGCATAGCATATAATGTTATTGTATTGCTTTCTTCTTTCTTGTCAAGAATTTACGGAAGTATTTGCCTGACCAAAGCAAGTTTTTTCTAGATGTTAGCATTATTCGAAATGCAACGGCAAGTGCTTCTTAATGTTTTTGATTTTAGGGCAGTGTTAAAAATCCTTTTCCGGTCAAATTTCTTTAATATTATAAAGATAAGTTGTTGAGCTAGATCAATGACACAAAGAGACAGAATTAGAAATTTGAGCTAATTTCTGAAAGTCTCACTGAACTGGCTCTACTACTTTTTTTTCAAATTTCAAAGGGAGTTTGTCCAGAAAGTAATTGTTCACCATGGCAGGCAGCTGTAAAATATAATTAAATTTTTTTGGAAAATATTAAAAGAAATACAAGTATTTTCAAAGAAATGCATTGTCATTGTCTCAAAATCTGGGTATTTGAAGTCCTGGAATTCAGGTTCTCAACAAAAAAAAAATTCAATTGCCCCCATTTTGATGCTAACCACTAGCCCTTCAGAAATTCTGTTAGAGCTTCTGAAAAGTTTGAAAAATTAGATGCTCAAAATAAGGAATCAGTTGGAAATCTTGTATTGATAGGCGTAGTTGAAGTGGAAATGAGAAAAACTCGAGATGACCCGTTTTATTTATTTTTTTTGTTCTATGCATATCAAATTGCTATGCATCTTACTTTTCTATAAGAAAAAAGGGGGTTGGGTTTAAGCTCACCAGATAACTAAGTGTCTGGTTATGATGTATTTTTGGATATTATGGCCCTCTAATCAGAGAAACACGGAGTTTGATAAAAAAGAAATATGATTCGTGTGACAATTCATCTTGCTCACTAGACAACAGATAAAGGAAGACGAAACTGGATCGGCGTCGTTTATATCCCATCACTTTGTTTACTGGTGCCATTTAAGTTAAACAGGTGCACAAGTTCTGTTGTGCCGCCCTGCGTCAGCTGTCTCATACAGAGTTGAAGGAAAGAACGGGACTGAGTAGAGAATTCGATTATTATCTCATACGCAGCAGCCTCACTCATATTAAGGTTTAACTGTTGTGATTTAACCTTGGCTGCTCTGATTTGGACACTTTCTCTTTTCTTTTTTTAGTTGGCTCAATTTAATAGTAAACCAATGTTATCAATTTCAGTACTCATTTACTATTTTTTGAAGTTTTGCCACGAAGTTATAAAGCCTTTCATGTATCTAAGTTAGTATTATTTTTGACATGCAGACAACTATCACATAAATATTCATTCTAGAAGGCATCTTTGAAAAGAAGATCATAGGGCTAGACGCAAATACTATAATGGAACTCCCAGAAAATGGGACAGGAGAGGACTGTTCTAAAAACAAATCCAAAGCCCTTATGTCAGTTTTTTAAGACACTAAAATAAAAAATCAAGATACTGGGACTTGTATTGGACTTCTTTTAAAACGTCAGCTACTCTTCTCCTGGAAAGTCGTCCTTCTGGAAGACACTAAATTTCAGCTGTGTATAAACATGAACCCTGGGTTTGGAAAAATTCAACAGGTTGGTAAAAAAAAAAAATCGTTTTCTGTGCTGGTGCTTATGATATTTCAGAAACTCTAAGGTAATAAAAAATCAACAATTTTTTTTTTCCATTTGGTATGTTGCGAAAACATTCAAACATAAATTTTCCGCAACTAATTAGTCTCCATTTTCCATTTTCAGCAATCCTGCGGGAAATAACGTCTTTGATCGCTTTTTCTGTCTAACTGAAGTAGCAGCTCTTGTCTCCATTTGAAAAGAATTTTGGGGTTTTCCCGTTCCGTATTGATAAAATAAAAGTCCAAAATAGGGATAAAATCCTTTTTAATAGACAGTGTATAATAAATTTCACAAAAAATACCAGATAATTTGGTCACATATACAGTGACCGTCATCAGTAGTAAAAGTTTTACTACTGATGACGGTCACTGTATATGTGACCGAAATATCTGGTATTTTTTGTGAAATTTATTATACACTGTCTATTAAAAAGGATTTTATCCCTATTTTGGACTTTTATTTTATCGTCATGGAAAGGCAGTGTGGTCTCCGAAATTATCTACGTTCGGCAGTATTGGCAGGAAATATCCACGGGAGATAGGCTTTTAGCTTTTTGTGCTTTTTTGAACCGTTTTTTCAATGTCTTTCTATCTTCTCTTATCAAAAAGAGAACAGCTTTCCTTAGCATTGAAGCTTGAATTATCTTGCATCAATATGCAGCTCTTTGCTCATGCTGTTGTTTCCTCACATATGGTTCAGAAACTACGATCGTAATCTGATTTTTTTTTTTTTTCAGAGCTATAGAGATCTCTCGCTGATAACCAGAGACGGATTCCAGATTATCATCAACGTGTTAAATCAAATATCCACGGAGAAGTACCTGAAGTTAACAGACATTGGACGAATACAACTGATTTGGCTTACACGGGAGATAAGCAGGGCTGGAGGTGCTAATTTCGAGCGGCTACTGTTCAGTCTTCTACGGAACATTGCTGGTGGAGATGTATCACAAAAGAATTTATGGCTTGCGGATCATCTCCTTGATATATTTATAGAGCAGAGGTATGTTTTCATTCCATGTCAAAACAAGAATAAATATGTTTTATGACAAGAATCTAATACGATTCAAATCCTGTTTTGCCTTAGATTCGGGAAATTCTAACCTAGTGCATACCCGGTAAAGAGCCTCTGAACACAGGGGAAATATTGTCAAAGACTTCTCCTTCTTGGGGTGTGTTATTTTTTGCGAAATAACGGTAAAATGCACGTCTGACCAGAAGTTTGATCCTAAAATAAATTTCCCGCTCGTTCTGTAACACCTATCTTACATATCACATTTTTTGGCATTATATTTTCTCAGTTTACTTCACATTTTGGCCTGACCCGAGTAAATCACAAGTATATTTAGACAAGTATATTGGTTATTTTAGCAGCTCTCAAAATAAGACACAAAAATAAGAAGACAAAAACACTTTCGTAAACTTGTTGCAATGCCTACTACCAAAACCTTCAATTCCATTAGGGAATCTTAGCTTAGACTGACTATCGTATGCACCAAATAGGCTATTCATATATCATGGCTAGTTTTTTCATTCTGCTCTTTTCTGAATATTCTTCTTCTGTTTTAACTAAGTATGTGATATAGGCTAAACTGAGTGAGTAAGTAAGAAAGTGGATTGGACTGAGAGAAATTCTGACAAGGCCATATCCAGGGGGGGGGGGGGTAAGTGGTTTGAGTAAATCACAAGTATATTTAGATTTGGTTTCATAAAAGCATTCAACTTACAATGGTTTCAGAAAAAGTTATTTTTAATGTTTTCATCTGTTCTGTTTCCAAACAAAAAAGAGCTGAATGGATATGTTACTATAGACTGAAAGAGTTGGCAATGTTATCGAAATGGAGGGTGAGGGTTTCCCATCTACAAAAATCAATACAGATAGCATGAAAGTTAGCATGAATTTGATCCCCAAAGAAAAAAAACAGCGTTTGAAAATAATGAAATCCAGTTTTTGCAATTGATATCCTGAATGGTAAGCTCTGATGTTTTTTGAGAAGAGTGGATTTTATTTGATGGTTCTTAAGAAATTCTAACAGATAAAATCATCTTGCTATAAATTCTCAGTAACTTCAAAAAAAAAAGAAAAAAAAAAGAAGACAAACGACTACTATTTAGGGTAAGTAGCTTGCAGCCATACTTGTCAAAAGGTATAAGTAAAACTTGTCTTTGCAGCTCTGTGAATTAGAATTAGACTAATAATTAGTTTTGTATGATAATTTTGCTACCTTTGCTGAAATCTGGCTGAAAAATGAAGGGGCTCATTGAAATCCCTCAAAATTTACGTCAGTTAAAATAAAAAAAATGCCGAGAGGAGGAGGATGGAGAAAATAGGAAAACAGATTCTCATGTTAGGGCTACGAAGGTGTGGTATTTATTCATTTGTAACTCTTTTTTACCTCTCTGAAAGGTGCCTGCCTGCTTAGAACTGGCTGAACTTGGTCTCATTTTAGGAGTCAATTTCTTGGTTATTTTAGCAGCTCTCAAAATAAGACACAAAAAAAAGAAGACAAAAACACTTTCGTAAACTTGTTGCAATGCCTACTACCAAAACCTTCAATTCCATTAGGAAATCTTAGCTTAGACTGACTATCGTATGCACCAAATAGGCTATTCATATATCATGGCTAGTTTTTTCATTCTGCTCTTTTCTGAATATTCTTCTTCTGTTTTAACTAAGTATGTTATTTAGGCTAAACTGAGTGAGTAAGTAAGAAAGTGGATTGGACTGAGAGAAATTCTGACAAGGCCATATCCAGGGGGGGGTAAGTGGTTTTAACCCCCCCCCCCCCTTGAAATGTTTGTCCGTCTCGTAAAAACGTAACAAAAATGAATATAACATTTTTGATGTTTTTTTTTAAGTTTTTGTAAAAAAAGATTCTGAATACGTTCTTGAATTCTGGGCTTCTTCGAAACTTCTAAGTACTACATATTGTAATATTTTTAGTATTTTGGGCTGAATATTTCAATATTTAATCCAATTGAATTGAAGATTTGTATCCCCCTGGAATCATTGCTAAAGTAGAAATCTCTTCAGCTAAACAGGAAGTGAAACAATTGATGTCCTCATCTATAAACCTGTTATGTTTCGCCAAATAAAAATTATAAGACAAAAAAAAAGAAAAGAAAAATTACTGACTGTGGATGACCCTTCGATTCGGAATATTTTGTCTTCGTTCAACTCATCAAGTTAACTATTTATTGGAACAAGATCAAGAAAACAAAAACATGCATGATCTACAATTTCACTTTTAATTTTGTCAGCATTAATTTGATGTTTTCTGTGTTAATGTTTTGCCTATTTAATTGAAATATAATGGTAAAGGATAAGCTAGCTTTTTCAGTTAGTTTGCATTAGAGGCAGCCTTGGAGTACTGCCTAAGTAATGAGTCATATACCTCCAATGTGTTATTTTTTATATATTTTTTCCCATCCACTTTGCATCGAAGCGGTGATCGTATAATCTTCAAAGTGGGCCCATTCGATCGAAAATTGACGTTCAAGTGCCACTTCTATGAGCTAAAAGTGACCAGAGGTCAACCAGAACCATGCTCTTGTCTTTTTTTCTTGCCTGGTCTACCATCACCCCCCCCCCCCAAGGGTGGGGGGTTGCTCTAGCTTCTAAAAAAGTAAAAAAAATGTATATAAACAGATTTTTGAGCCAGTTTAAGTTTTTGCCCCCCCCCCTGCCGAAAAAAAAAAATCCTGGATACAGCCCTAGAATCAGGAGAACCAAAATTTTGACTTGAGGTAAATAGGGGTAAATCCAAATAGACTATGTTTATCTAGGCAATTTAAATTGCATATATGCAGCTAAAACTTTCAGGTATTGTTGGGGAATTGAAGGGTAGGATTCGGCAAGGGGCTTCAGATTTTATGTCGGGGAAGTAGGAAAGGTTAAATGTTTTTTCTGCGAGTCGCTAGAACGTTTTTAAACTATTATATTCTACGAGATTTGTAATCTATGCGTACTTCAGTAGCGAGGTAAATAAAAAAACTCCATTTGTAAGCAGGTCATCAAAATGGCAAATCTCTAATATCCGGAACGGCTTGGGGCATTAAGTTGAAACTTTCAGGGATTATTGAAGGGGAGAGCAAGTGGACGTGATTCGGGGGAGAGGTTAGAGTTAGATCAAAACTACATGTAACCAGATTATCAAAATATTTTACCTGAAGTTTCTCGGGAACGGCTTGAGGAATAAAGTTGATACTTTCAGGTTGTGCAGGAGTAGGGCTAGGGGGTCTTCAAATTTTTTGTTGGAGAGGAACTTCTAAATGTGTTATTTCTTCAATCAACTTATACGCTGTTGCACTGTAGGTTGCTATGAGACATAAAGTTTCAATTGTTTAGTAGGATTTGACGAAGCATCTATTCACAAACACTGTGTGCTGGCAGGTTATCGAAATAGCCCGTCTGCAATATTTTGGGAACGGCCTGGAGATCAAGTTGAAAGTTTCAAGGTGTTTCTTTCGAGGGAGTGGCCCTGGGGATGGAGCAGAGAAGGTCTAAATATATTTTGCCTTAAATTTTCCCAGAAGTATCGGAGAAGTCTCTGTGGGACCAAATCAATTGGCTGTGTAATAACGATGTTAATTAAAAGACAATATAGTTAACCAGGTTAGCAAAATAATGTTAACATTTCAGACCAAAATACATACCTCCCATCAGATCCCTAACATTCATAAGTTTCTTGGCTATGCTACTCTCTATGCTGCGAACAAATTTGAAGCTAATTTTTCTCTGTATCGGCTTATTATGCCCGAAAATCGGTTGTATTTGTGACAATTGATACTGGCCCAAAATTTTGTCTTTTTCGGATTGGCTCAGGCTTACAGGGCATGTAGACAGAGAGAAGGAACCTTAATGAAGACAAAACTTACAGAAAGAAATTGCTGCATTGATATAACGTCCAAATATCCTCTGTCTCTGAGCGGCTATCAACATAAGAAAAAATATTTTTAAAAAGTGGGTAGAATCAATTTGTGAAACTGCGAAATGGGCCGATAGGCGTCAAACTTATAGAGTAGACTGGACCAAGGGGACCTTTATGAGTACAGTGAAGACACCAGAACAGAACTTTGACATGTATTTATTGAAACAGTAAACAACTTTTTATACATAATACAAAGATTATTTAAAAAAATTAAAATGATAGATAATCTTGAGGATGAGGGCCAGTATGGCTTCTGCCTAATAGAAGGCAAAAAATTACGCCGATTTTTAAATTTTGTGAAAAGTAATCCCCTGCCCATCTAGACAATATTTAATTGCAAATATATATATATATATATATATATATATATATATATATATATATATATATATATATATATATATATATATATATATATATATATATATATATATATATATATATATATATATATATATATATATATATATATATATATATATATATAGATTTTAAATATTTATTTGATAAAATTACTATTGATTAGAAACTTTGACTAAATTATAAAATTTTGTCTAAAATTAACCTACAAGCCAATATTTTTAACTCTTAAGCAGAAAAACTAAAAAAAAAAAAGAGAAGATGAAAATATTGCTATGCCAACATATAGTGAAACTATGTCGATTAAAAATCCCAAAAATTAATTGAAAATAAAATACAAAAATTTATTTTTCTCAAAGAAAATTAAAGAACAATATTAAAACCTAAGACAATCAGGATAAATTCATATAAGTTTTTTCTTAAAACGAACAGAAATCATTGGCAGCGCAATAGCGCTGCCTAAGTAAAGAGCGATGTGGGCACAATGCATTATTTATTTTTCTTGTATTTCTTTTATACCAGGCACTTCGTATCGAAGAAGTTGTCGTAGAAACTTCGAAAAGGGCTCATTTGATTGGAAATTGAAAGGGCTTGTGCCATTTTTAATAATCGAAAGTGATTGGAAGGTAACTAACACCCCTTCCACGCCCACCATTTTCCCATTCACATCCAATCAAAATTTTGAGACAGCCATTTTGTTCAGCCTAGTTGATTTCCAGATAGAAATTATGTTTTTGAGGAGGACACTCCCCCCATAGCCCTTAGGGCAAGGGTTTTAAGTTGCGCCCTGGGGGCATATCGTTTTTTTTTTAGAAAGTATTGTCGTAGAAACTTCAAAAAAGGCTCATTCGATTGGAAATTCCAAGGGCTAGAGCCCTTTTAATAGTCAAAAGTTATTGTAGGGCAACTAACCCCTCTCTCACACCCACCTTTTCCCCAAAGACATTCAATCAAAATTTTGAGATAGTCATTTTGTTCAACCTAGTTGAAAATTCTGGAAATTAGGTCTTTGTGGATGACAACCCCCTCCCCTCCCCCAGAGCCTTCAGGGCAAGGGTTGTAAGTTATGCCCATGGGGCATATAAGGTTTTTATAGAAAGCGTTGGCGTAGAAACTTCAAAAAGGGCTCATTCGATTGGAAATGGAAATGGCTAGTGCCCCTTTTAATAGTAGAAAGTGATTGAAAGGGAACTAACACCCCCTCCACGCCCACCATTTCCCCAAACACATCCAATCAAAACTTTGAGATAGCCATTTTGTTCTGCGCAGTTGAAAGTTCTGGAAATTATATCGTTGAGCAGGATACCCCCCCCACAGTCTTCAGGGCAAGGGTTATAAGTTATGCCTGGGGGGCATATAAGGTTTTCATTGAAAGCTTTGTCACAGAAACTTGAAAAGGGGCTGATTCGACTGGAAATTCACAGGGCTAGTGCCCTCTTTTATAGTCGGAAGTGATTTGAGGGCAACTAACCCCCCTCTCACGCCCACCTTTTCCCCAAACACATCCAATAAAAATTTTTAGATTCTTTTAAATGAATTTTTAAAATGAATATAAATGAAAAATAAGCTCTTTTAAATGTTTTCACTTTTATAACTTTAAGAAATCAAAAATCAATTAAGGTTTTAAGGAACAAATATCAGCATATGTATATTAAACTGACAATGCACATTTTTTCAGTAAATTCGTCTGAATTTTTTTCAGTAAAGTACAAATTATATTCTGGCTTTTAGAAATCATAGGGGTTTTGAACCCTACTCATATTAATTTCAGCTCGTTTTGAGTTTGACTCTGTTATTTTTTTTAATTTATGTTCGTTTTGGGTTTCACTTATTTATTGATACTGATTCGTGGTAGTTGTATGCTTGGTAGATTGTTTGATTCTATTTTCGTTCATTTTTGGTTTAATAAAGTTCTGTACTTTTTGTTGAAAAACTTATTTTGTGGAAAAAGTTTTTTTAATTAACTTATAGAAAGGGCGATCGTAAAACTCCGGAATGGGCTCATTTGATTGGAAATCAGATGTCCTAGTGCTCTTTATAAGATTCAGAATGATCAGAGGGTGAATATCCGCCTTTCCCCCATGCCTCATATTTTCCTGAAATGCATCTCATAGAAATTTTGAGATGGCCATTTGTTGTCGTAGAAACTTCGAAAAGAGCTCATTTGATTGGAAATTGAAAGGGCTAAAGCTCTTTTGAATAGTCGAAAGTGATTGGAGGGCAACTAACCCTCCTTCCACGCCCACCATTTCTTCAAACACATCCAGTCAAAATTTTGAGATAGTCGTTTTGTTCAATATTGTGGAGAGGTCCGGAAACTAGGTCTTTGAGGTTGACAATCCCCCAGAGCCCTCAGGGTAAGGATTGTAAGTTATGTCCTGGGGTGCATATAAGGTGTGTATAGAAAGGATGATCGTATAAATTTGGAGAGGGGCTCATTGGATTGGTAATCAGAAGTTCTAGTGCTTTTTGTAAGATTCAGAGTGATCAGAGGGTTGATACTCCCCCACGCCTCATATTTTCCCGAAATGTATCTGATATTAATTTTGAGATGGCTATTTGCTATCATAGGAATTTCGAAAAGAGCTCATTCGATTAGAAATTGAAAGGGATAGTGCCCTTTTTAATAATCGAAAGTGATTGGGGGGCAACTAACCCCTCTCCAACGCCCACCCTTCTCCCAAGCCCATCCAATCTAAAGTTTTAAATATCCATTGTGTTCAACGTAATTGAAAGGTCTGGAAATTATGTCTGAGGATGACACCCCCCCCCCCGAGCCCTCCAGCGGCGGGTTGTAAGTTTTGCCCTGGGGGCATATAAGGTATACATAGAAAGGGTGATCTTATAAACTTTGGAGGGGCTCATTGGATTAGTCATCAGAAGTTCTAGTGCCCTTTTTAAGATTCAAAGTGATCAGAGGATGGATAAACCCCCCCCCCCCCCGACACCTCGTGTTTTCCCTAAACGTATCTGATAGAAATTTTGAGATATCCATTTGTTGTCGAAGAAACTTCGAAAACAGCTCATTTGATTGGAAATTTAAAAAGCCAGTGCCCTTTTTAATAGTTGAAAGTGATTGGAGGGTAACTAACCCCCTTTCCATGCCCATCATTTCCCCAAACACATCCAAGAAAAATTGTGAGATAGCCATTTGGTACAATGTAACTGAAAGGTCTGGAAATTGTGTCTTTGAGAATGACAACCCACCACAGCCGTCAGGGCAAGGGTTGTAAGTTATGCCCTGGGGGCATATAATGTGTAAAAACAGCTCATTAGATTCAATATGGAAAGGCCCAGTGTCCTTTTTAATAGTCGAAAGTGATTGGAGGGCAACTAACCCCCTTCCACGCCCACCATTTCCCCAAACACATCCAATAAAATGTTTAAGATAACCATTTTGTTCACCGTAATTGAAAGGTCCAGAAATTATGTCTTTGAGGATGGTAACCCCCACAGCCCTCTGGGCAAGGGTTGTAAGTCATGCCCTGGGAGAATATAAGGTATATATAGAAAGGGTAATCGTATAAACTTTGGAGGGGGCTCAATAGATTCGTAATAAGAAGTTCTAGCGGCTCTTTTAAGACCCAGAGTGATCGGACGGTGGATACCCTCCACTACACCTGATATTTTCCCGAAAAGCATCTGATAGAAATTTTGAGATGGCCATTTGTTGCTGTAGAAACTTTGAAAACAGCTCATTCGATTAGAGATTGAAAGGGCCAGTGTCCTTTTTATTAGTTGAAGGTGATTGGAAGGCAACTACCCCCCTCCCTCGCCCACCATTTCCCCAAATATATCGAACCAAATTTTGAGATAGCCATTTCGTCCAGCGTGATTGAAAGGACCGAAATTATATCTTTGAGGATGAAACACCCTCCCCACCCCCCCGTTAGCCCTTAGGGCAAGGTAAGTTGTGCCCTGGGGACATATAAGGTACCTATGGAAAGGGTGAAATTATGTCTTTGACAACCTCCATACCTTCTCAAGACCAGGACATAATTTGCACTTTACTGAACAAAATGGCACTGGATTGTCAGTATAGAATACATATACTGATATATATTCCTTAAAGTTTTAATTATTTTTAATTTATTAAAGTTTAAAAAGTTAGAACATTTTAAACGTATTTTGTTTGTTTAAATCATACAATAAACAACTGATTCAAGCTCAAAAGCAGCAAAAAATTACATGAGTAGCACTGACAGCCCTCATACCTTCTCAAGACCAGAACATAATTCGCACTTTACTGAAAAAAAAATATATTTAAAGTGTTTTCACTTTGTTTTTACTTGTTTTGAATGTTTTTACTAGATATATGAAGGAGGAGTCCTCCTTGCATTCCAAATACGGCGCGAGTTTCTGGTGCCCTTTTTAAGAGTAACAAGAGATTGGATTGCAAGCAGACCTTCTCTCAAGCCCATAATAATTCATTCTCAACCTTATCTTAGCAAAGGCGGTTATAACATAATCTATCCAAGATGGGATAGTGGAGAGTGTTAGCCTGTCTCTTGGTCCCTTTTGTTAACTATTTAAAAAAAAAAAATTAATTACGAATGGCACTAGATATAGTAATTTCCTTTAAAATGAGCCATTGAACAACTCTGTACGATGTTCCAGTGCCAAGCTTTGTGTGGAAAAGAAAAAGATGGCGTTTAGGCAGAATGCTGTAGTAGCTGCCACTTTTCTTGTTTTTCAAGCCAATATATTTCCCTTGCTGTTAAAGCCAAGGGAAAGAAAGTTCCTTATATAGGGTTTTCGGACACGGCGGTTCTAATGGTGTACTTTTTGTTTTGATCTGACTCAAACATTTTTAGGAGTTATGGGTTATTATATTTCTTACCATTGGGCGTGGTGGTCTCTTACTAGGTTGCTAGCTACTGCTGCAACCCGGATGAATGTATAAAAACTTGAATTTCTTCATTGCTAATAAAATCAAAAATCAGTTCTAGGTTTTGGAGCGTTCTAGATTTTAGAACCTCGGATAGGAAATTATGCTCTTCTAGTATTTGTTAGTTGTGTCAAAACAGCCAAAAGGAATAGCAAAATCTCACCTGGAATATGATAGTAGCACCCTTGACCTAACATAAAAGGAATGCATCTAATCGTTTTTTTTTACTGTAATACTATATGTGATTTTTAGTTCATCATTAGAAATAACGATTTATTATTATTACTACTTTGGAACTATTAATAGTCTGAGTGAACTGTTCAAATATGCATTTAATTTAATTGCACGTCACATAAAATATAATCGTGATAAAACTCTTTGGTAGTTTCTTTGAATGACTTTCTAATTTTTAGCCAACTACAAAGCGTAGCTAAATTTTGTTGAAGAAGTCCACATAGAACATCCATGACTTACATTATTATTAACTAGTCTAATTCAGTAACCACCATAGAGTATTTCTGAAATGTTAAACGAATATTATATTTGATTAGTCAATCAGCGAGATGCAACAAGAGAACCAGTTGTATGGTATAAAATTTAATGGCTTTAACATGTTTTAAAGATTCTATAGAACAAGATACTTGATGTAGCTTTTGCAAAGGACAAAAACCCTGCGAAATATTTAACTGATATTGATTGCGTGTTTTGGACTACAGTAAATTTGAATGCGAAAATCCTATTAAAAAGAAGACGAGACAAATAAAAGAGAGGAAAAATGCAACTCCTATTATTGGGCTGAATCTTTTTCTAATATTAAATTTAAAAAAAACAAGTTTTTTTAACTGAAAGTAAGGAGCGACATTAAAACTTAAAACGAACAGAAATTATTCCGTATATGAAAGGGGCTGTCCCATCCTCAACGCCTCGCTCTTTACGCTAAAGTTTTTTATTGTTTTAAAAAGTAGAGTTATGAGAAAGAGTCAAACTTTAGCGTAAAGAGCGAGGCGTTGAGGAGGGGACAGCCCCTTTCATATACGGAATAATTTCTGTTCGTTTTAAGTTTTAATGTCGCTCCTTACTTTCAGTTTAAAAAACTTGTTTTTTTTAAATTTAATTTCTGATCGTTTTTTAGTTAATGCAGCTTTTATTTTGGCTCACCGTCATCGAATAAGTAAACAAAATTTGCATAAAAATTTTACCCTTCTTTTGCTAAATGGCTGTCTCTAAATTTGGTTCTAGCATAATTTACAAATTAACTTACGTAACGAACTTCTATATTCGTATATTTTTCTTCTGGCAAAAAATACGTTGCAGATATAGTTGCAGATTTTTGCAGATATGAGATTGAAACCTATGTAATAGGGTTTTGTGATACGTTAAATCTGACGGTGGGATTTTCATTAAAATTCTTTCACTAGTAGGGGAGGATTCCTCCCTCTTTAAAAAATCGGGTTAATTTTTTGAGGCTCGTAGCCTTTGATGAGTAATACTAAACTAAATAAAATTTATATATTTAGAATAAGCATTATAAGCCCATTCTTTTGATACATTTATTGACATCAAAATTCCGTTTTAAAAAGTTTCGATTACTATTGAGCCGTATCGCTTGTTTTTTTTTATTTTTTTTATTTATTTTTTTTTTTTATTACGTATATGAGGGGGGTCTCCCCTTATTCAATACCACGCTCTCTACGTTAAAAGTAAAAAAAAAATTTGATTCACAAACCCTTGAACAACTAAGATCGTTTAATTAGTATAGATAGATCTTTTGAAACCACTAAAAAAAACCTGTAGCGTAAAGAGCGAGGTATTGACTTTGGGGAGAACCTCCTCATATACGTAATAATTTCTGTTCGTTTTAAGTTATAATGTTGCTTCTTACTTTCAGTTGAAAAAAATGGATTTTTTTTAAATTTAATTTCTGATCATTTCTAAAAAATGCTGGGAAATCCGGCGCACCCTTCATAGTAATGTCCCTTACCCCAAAGAAACATCTGCCACGGAAAGATTCTCCCGAGTAACCCCCTCCTCCAGCCCCCCCCCCCTACCAGAAAAAAATCCTTCCTGAAAATGTCTGTATACTTCCTAATAACCAATACAATATGTAGGCAATGGGCAAAGTTCAGACCTTGCAGCCCTTCCCCTGGGAACTATGGGGGATTAAGTCATCCTAAACAACATAGTTATAAGATTGTCGACTATGCTGAACAAAATGACTATCTCAAAATTTTAATTGGGTGACTTTGAGAAAAATAAGCGTGGGAAGGGGCCTAGTTGCCCTCTTTTTTTTTGGAGGGCACGCATCGTGATCTTTCTCCGAGCAAAAAATGCAAATTTCCAACTTTTTGCAGATAGGAGCGTGAAACTTCTTTAATAGGGTTCTCTGATAAGCTGAATGTAATTTTCGTTAAAGTTAATTAAAAAAATTTGCAATTAAAACAAAATTTTATTGTTTAAAAAAAATTGAGTTGTGAGAAAGTCAAACTTTAGCGTAAAGAGCGAGGCGTTGAGGAGGGGACAACCCCTTTCATATACGGAATAATTTCTGTTCGTTTTAAGTTTTAACATCGTTCCTTACTTTCAGTTAAAAAAAACTTGTTTTTTTTATTTCATTTGTTTTAATTAATGCAGGTTTTGATTTTGGCTCACCGTACATGAATAATTAAAACAAAATTTGCATATTAATTTTACTTTTGTTTGGTTAAATGGCTTTCTCGAAACTTGTTGAATTTTGTTTACGAACGTTTTTATTAGTAATAAATATACGTAACTTACGAATTAACTTACGTAACGAGCTTCTATATTCATATATTTTTAATACATATATTAGGGGGCTCGTATCATTGTCACTGTCTTATACTTTAAGAGGTAGTCTGAATTTTGCTACGATTCTTTAAAAATGACTCTTTACTTACCATGGCCACTACTTAAAAAAGATCTATTTTACGACAAAGCTAAAAAATACCAGACTTGATAATCAGGGTCGTGAATAGAAGGTAAACCTAGTCATTTAGCTAATACTTTTTTGTCCTTGTTATGCTTTGATATTACTCCTAACTTTCGTTTGAAAAACTTGTTTTTTTATGCTTAATTTCTGATTTTTTTTTTTAATAATGATGGGAAATCTGACGCCCCCTTCATAGCAATGTCCCTTTCTCCATGAAAACTTCCTTCATGAAAAGATCCTCCCATATAACCCCCGACCCACCCCAACCCCCCACTACCAGAAAAAATTCCCCCTGAAAACTTCTGTATACTTCCTAATAACCAATACTATATTTTTATATTGGGTAAAGTTCATAACTTTCAGCCCTCCCCCTGGGGGCTTCGAGGGATTAAGTCATCATAAAAGACATAGTTATAATATTTTCGACCATGCTGAACAAAATGGCTATCTCAAAATTTTGATCGTGGGACTTTGGGGAAAAATGAGCGTTGGAGGGGGCCTAGTTGCCCCCCATTTTTTGGTCACTTTAAAAGAGAACTGCAACTTTTAATTTTCGATCCAATTAGCTTTCCCACGATATTCTAGGACCACTAGGTCGATACGATCACCCCGGGGGAAAAAACAACAAAAAAACAAATAAACACGCATCCGTGATCTTTCTTCTGGCAAAAAATGTAAAATTCCACATTTTTGCAGATAGGAGCTTGAAACCTCTACAGTAGGGTTCTCTGATACGCTGAATATGATGGTGTGATTTTCATTGAGGTTCTATAATTTTTAGGGGGTCTTTCTTTTTTTTCAGGCGCGTAAATTTTGATAGGTAAGATTAAACTTGATGAAACTTATATATTTGAAATCAGAAGTAAAATCTGATTCTTTTGATATATCTATTGGTATCAAAATTCCGTTTCTTAGAGTTTCGGTTACCATTGAGCCGGGTCGCAGGTCACAGTTCGTTACCACGAACTGTTTGATTAACAGATACTAATTAGGTTTTCTGAATTCAATCGACTACACGTTGTCGTATCTCGTTATTTTTCTTTGTGATGAATATAGGAAGTGCTGCTTTATGTCTATTTTGACATTTCCTGTTGTTTTCTCTTATGTTTTTTCTAGGTAAAGTCTAATACTGCCTATTATACACCCCTTCCCCCCTTCACTTGAAATATGATGATCCCATAGGTGAGACAGCATAAATTACACATTTACTAGCTCGAGGGAAAGGGAATGAAAGTTTTTAAAGGGAAAAGAATTGAATGCCTCGAAGAAAGAATTTTTGGGGCCGAATCTGCTAGAAATTGAGACAGAAAAGCATTCTATTTCACTTATGGGTTTCTTTTCCTCATCTTCCCTCGAAGTCTCATTATTAATTTTTCCTAAAAAGTGAATTTCTAAATCTTGATTTGCATGAGCACTGCACAGGTTTACAAGTTCCCAGAAACTGGTTTCCAGTTCCTGTTTGTGTTTTCAGTTCCACTAGGCCCAATGGACAAGGTAAGTTGACGTTAGTAAGAGTCCTCACATTTTGTCTAATTCATGACCGTTAAAATGCTGAATTTATTTAAAGTTATTTTCACTTTGCGAAGTGCTTCTTCTTCCACATTCGCCTTTACGAGAAGGAAAATGAAGTCCGTGTTCTTGTGTAAATTATGGATAAAAGCTATAATTTTAAAATTGCAAAGAATTACTGGGTTTTCTAAACACACTGTATTGGGATCCCGGCTTCCTTTGCTTCCCTTTGTCAGGCAGGTTGAATATTTTTCTATTTACTATTTAGCTAAATGTTTAAATCCCCAATGTTTTGCCTTTACTCTATTTGTTTCACTGTATCTTCACAGGGATATCTGCTCCACCAGCTTCTTAATGGAAGGATCATTGAAATTTGTTTATAGTAGTTAGCACACTGGTGTTGACTTAGTAAACAGCAAGTATCTTGCATTTATTATTTATTTGCCACTACGTACGGGGGGTTTGTCGTAGAAACTTAGGAGGGGGCTTGTTTGATTGAGCATCAAAAGTTCTAATGCTCTTTTTAGGGATGTAAGGTGATTGGAGGGCAATCAGTCCCCGCCCGTGCCCTTTTGCTCCCGGAAAACCCAGTAACCCCCCTTGGTATTGGACCAAATTTTAAGATAGCTATTTTTCTTATGATTGTCTGAATATTCAATTTTTATATATCTCCGGGGATGACATGGTGCACACAGCCCCAGGGTCAAAGGCCTTAAAATTATTAAAATCACCCATTGCTTATTGATAGGTTATAATAGAAAAAGACGGAGATGTTTGATCATGGTTCTCCGTTCGACTTGAAACTTCCCTGAGCCAATGAGACTGCGAGTTTTGTCGGGGGGGGGGGGGTTGAGGAACTGAATTTGTGTCGTATTCGAGATTACTGTTCTGAAGCCCTTGGATGAAGATAAGCCCGATGTAAAAGACAAAAAAAAGTGTGTTCTCGAAAACGGCAAGAAATTATGTATTTCAGTTTTGGAGCATAGACCTAACGAATTTTTGTTTCAAACGTCTTGAAACATATATCCGTAAGTTCCAGGGCCAAAACAACGTACAAAAATATTAGATTGTGGTATGGGTATCCTGAAAACGGGCAAACAAACCTAGTTTGCCGGTTGGCTCGAAACTTGTATCCATAAATTTTGGGACTAAGGGACCTCAGGGGACTGACAAAAACAGTTTGTTCCCCTAACAAATGCTCCCGAAAAAGGGGCATTTTTATTTCTCTGATAGCCAAAGATTGGATCTGAAAGGACTATTTTCCGATAAGCTTGAAGTTGAAGAAGGAGGCTTCAAATTTTTGGGGATGGGGAGAGGCTTGTGTTGGGTTAGAGAATTTAAGGTGAGGGGTCCCGAAAATAGGCCAAGCGATTTTTTGTATCTGATTTTTTTTTGAAACTTTGATGTGTTAATCAGTGGGATAGGGTTACTCAAATGCACAAAAAGACAAGGAAGAGGCAAGGGCCCCCAAGGTTGGACTCAAACAAGGACGAACAATTTTTGCCTTGAAACTGAAAAATTGGCTTGAAACTAAAATCCTTGAGTCGAAGGATCCAGTGTACAGACAAATGAAAAAAAAGTATTCGTTAGCCCGAAAAAGCGCTAAAAGCTTTCTTCGGATGGTTTGAAACTTGCATTCTTCAGCTCCCTGGTCAAGAGACCCCAATGGTAAACAAAAAAATTAGATGGGGACTCACGCCCCCCCCCCTGAAAATGGCTACCAAACTTTTTTTGCGCTCGGCTCGGAACCCTGATGCTCGGAGTTGAATAATTAAGCAAATTTAGGATTGTTTTTTAGAAATTAGTATTACAGTGCAGTGACGCGTACTAATGGGATGTTTATGGCTTTATGAAACAAGCATTTTAAATATGTTCTTAAAAAAAAAAAATAGTGTTATTATAGATAGCATTTTGATTACTATTTTTTTCGTTTTTCAGAGCTTGGTTGGACAGAAACCCTTTATTGGTCGCGTCCGTAGTATACACTTACCTACGACTTATGGAGGACCATATGTATCCTAACCTCCACAGCCTTCTTAGAAAAGAAGCTTCTTTCATCTCATCATTAATCAGAGAAAGATTTGGTGATTGTATTTCTATCGGAAGAGATTTGGTCCGGGCCCTTCAAAATGTGGCAAGATTACAAGAGTTTGAATCTATATGGAAGGATTTGCTGTGGAACCCCAAAGCCTTAGCTACAAACTTAACAGGTAAATGAAGTTCCTACTCTATATTGCGTCTCAAACATTTTTTTCCGCAGAAGTCAATTCACAGGAATGATTTTGTCTGCCTTGTTACACTAAATGTTCTTTCTATTTTTTTTTAAATATAAAAAAGATATACAATTTAAAAACAGAACACAAAAAAAACAATCGTTTGAATGAAATCACACGATTTGTCTTATTGCATGTCACCAAGTTTTTGTGATGCGTTCTAGAGAAAGATATGAAAGACATCTCTATTCTAACATAAGCTTAATGTAGTGTAGCCACGTTACATAATCATCTTCTAGAAGAACTTGGTGTTCAAGATTATGCGTATTAGATCGGATTTTAAAGCAATAACATATAGAACATAATGTTTGAATTGACTATATTTTAGTTTTGTCAGCGTAGAACGATATGCTGAATATGGGATTGATAATAATATTTATTTATCATTTTGGGGTGTGATGGGGGGGGGTCCTTTCTTTTGGTATCTTTTTTTCCAAAAACATTTTTAAAATTGAATGCTTTCTTACTAACTTTCCCCGTCCTCCCCTTCAGTTGTCGATGTTTTAGTCATAGTTGCTGTGTTAGATGCAGCCTTGTAAAGAACGAACTCCTGCCGATCTAACCGAAAACTTAAAAACGTGTTGAAAAATAACTTTTCAATATAAGAGTCTGAGCTGCGAGTAGTGGATACCAAATAAAAGCTCTAAACAGAAAACTGCTTCTTAGTTGAAACTCTTTTTTGACATTTTTATTCATCGTGGTTTCACAGCTCAGAAGTTTAGACTGTTTTTTTATTTTTAGAATTTACGTATGAGAAAATACAGAATAAAGAGGAAAAGAATTGGTAGTTTAGCAAAATTATCATAAAAAAAATCAATAAATTCGGATTGATAAAGGAGAGCGTCTACTCACTAGACTAGACTCAGAATTAACAAACGAATGCATGTGGCCTTTTTATGAAATTACGAACTACCGTATTACAAGAAGTGGATATTAAGAGTAGAAGCACTCATCTATATCCTTCCTTGGATCCACATAATCTCACTGCATTTAAATAGGGCATGATAAAACCTCACACTAGGTGTGTCACATACTGTTTTCTTCCGATATCTTTGCAATTCTTTTCGAACAGTGTTATCTTTTTTAAATAAAAGGAACCTGTTATACGTGTATTTTTTAACTTCGATGTACAAAAATATTTGGATGAATGACAGTGTTTGCTATGTATGCGGTTTTTTTTCTTTTTTTTATGTTTGCCTAGGGAGAAAAAGCATAGCGTTATGCAAGTAGTAATTGATTATTTCACTGATGAATCTCACACAAAATAAAACGAATTTCTTGGTGATAAATATTTTGAAATGGTAATAATTGTCTTTTCTTTGCGGAATTTTCTGTATAGAGTAAACTAATCCAATGCACTTTTTTTGGCTAAAGAAACGCCAGTTTCTTTAAGCATGTTCAGGTCTTCGGCCCTCACAAATATCGCCTCGCACACTTGCAACTCAATTATTTGCTCTGGGATGGGGTCAGTGATTTGAATCTCTAAGCCTAGCCAGAGTCCATTCACCTGCAAATTGGTACCTTAAGAGATTCGGGGAAGGTAAACAAGATGATTCGGGGAAGGGTGTGCGAAAACACATGGTAGTTTTTCTCCAATCCTCTATTGCAGTCTCTTGGCTGAAGGGCTAAGGCACAGAGATCAGCACCACCGGTAGTTACTGCAAAGTATAGTGTCGGATCCTTACATTTTTAAAACCTTGAATCATGATGTCAAATTTAGAGAGTATGACATTGTTCAGACCAAATTTCTGAAGCTTTATCTTCCAGTAAAAAAAAGAGTATACCTCCTTTTTAGGAATGCAGAGGAAACAAACAGCCGAAGCGCGTTATAGTTCAGATGGTCTTTCTTTCTTTGCTCATTACAGAATTACAACTCTTGTGACCCACTATTTCATAGAAAGTTGCTTCTTGCAATGTGGGCTGAATGAAAATGTTATGTCCTATTTCACCGTGATAAGCAATACTAAATACTAATAGTTTCAAATGTTAATTTCATACCAAATATAGTAAAAAAAACTTTATTTTTAAAACTTAACAGTAAAAAATAGTAAATAGTTGAAAATCAGTTTTTCTTTGTTAAAAGAAGGCATTTATGACCCTTTTCTTCTATGAAGCTTATGATATGCCACATCATTTGATGTGTTTTTGTAATTCTGAGCTTCCAAGTGTGAATGGTTTCTTTGGTTACAAAGAATTACCAATATAATCATTAGGACCCCCCCCCTTAAGAAAGTGCTCCCCGAGCTCCCTTCCACTCTATTTGGTCCAATATGAAAACAATATGATAGCACTGGACTTACCTTAGACCTTGTTCCTCCTTAGCCATTGGTGGCGCATAGGGCGTCGACGAAGCCCTTCCACTCGTCCCGAAGCATTGCTGCAGCGGTGACATAAAGCACTGGTCTGCAGGGGGTTTAAATTTGCAAAATCAAGGTACAAAACTTAATTCTCGATTTTGACCCCTTGTGTGTTTCCAACTAGTGAAAAATATTTCTGTTTCAATGCTTATTAGAAATATAGGTGTTTTCTTATGTTTAGCCTCAAACCAATCAAATGATATTTTCATGTGGTACTTATATAAGTTAGAGAGTTCCTTTTTTCAGAGATATTTTGTCTAAATTGTTTCTTTTGGGTAGCTTTGAAGTTGATGAGTATCATATATCTAGAATTGCTGAAAAAACATGAAACTTTTAAGCTCCTATATGTCTCTTATAAACTTAGAGCGATTAAAACTTTATTTTCGTACCAGCAGGAATGGAATAACCCCCTGGGAACAAGTTCCAAAAAGCTGTTTATAAGCACTGTAATCCTCATCAATGGTATTTTAATGTGGTATGTCATTGTCTTCACTCATCGTTCCTAAATGGAAATAAATATGATTATTATTTTCTCTCCAACAATTTATCATAAATTTAATTTTATTCAGGTGTATCTCAACTGTTATCTTCACGTACGTCGCGTCATTACTTAGTTTCTCGAGTTACTCCTGACATGGAGAAGAAAATACTGTTTCTGACATCTAGTGTGAGGTTCGGCAACCACAAACGATATCAAGATTGGTTCCAAAGGCAGGTAATAGAAGATACGTTCATGCCTATCTCCTTTTTTAATGATAGGCAGCGCGAAATTTTCGCGCTGTCTAAGTAAAGAACGATGTTGGCACAATGCATTATTTTTTTTTCCATACCAGGCCACTTCGTATCGAAGGAGTTTTCGTAGAAACTTCGAAAAGGGCTCATTCATTAGGAAATTGGAGTGGCTAGTGCCCTTTTTAATAGTCGAAAGTGATTCTACGCCCCCCCCCCCCCCAAGCCCATCATTCCCCCAAACACATCCAATCAAAATTTTGAGATAGCCATCTTGTTCAGCGTAGTTGATTTCTATATAAAAAATATTTTTTTGATGAGGACACTCCCCCACAACCCTCAGGGCAAGGGTTTTAAGTTATGCCCCGTGGGAATATAAGAACGATGTTAGCACAATGTATTATTTATTATTTTTTTCCTTTAGAGCTGGGCACTTCGTATCGAAGAAGGTGTCGTAGAAACTTCGAAAAAGGCTCATCAAATTGGAAATAAGAGTGGCTTATGCCCTTTTTAATAATCAAAAGTGATTGGGAGGTAACTAACACCCCTTCCACGCCCACCATTTCCCGAAACACATCCAATGACAATTTTAAGATAGCCATTATGTTCAGCGTAGTTGATTTCCAGATAGAAATTATGTTTTTGAGGAGGACACTCCCCCACAGCCTTCAGGGCAAGGGTTGTAAGTTATGCCCTGGGGGCATATAAGGTTTTTATAGAAGGAGTGGTCAATTTAAAAAAAGGGTCATTCAATTGAAAATTCAAAGAGCTAGTGACCTTTGTAATAGTCGACAATGATTGTAGGGTAACTAACCCCCCTCTCACGTCCACCTTTTCCCCAAACACATTCAATAAAATTTTGATGTAACCATTTTGTTCAACGTAGTTCCAAGTTCTTTACATAAGGTCTTGACGATTATAGCCCCCCCCCCCACAGCCCTCAGGGCAAGGGTTGCAAGTTATTCCCTGGGGGCATTTAAGTTTTCTATAGAAAGTCTTGTCGTAGGAACTTCAAAAAGGGCTCATTCGATTGGAAATTGAAATGGCTAGGGCCCTTTTTATTAGTCGAAAGTGATTGAAAGGCAACTTACACCCCTTCCACGCCCACCATTTCCACAAACATATCCAATCAAAATTTTGAGATGACCATTTTGTTCCACGCAGTTTAAAGTTCAGGGAATTGTATCTTTGACCAGGACACTCCCCCCACAGTCCTCAGGGCAAGGGTTATAAGTTATGCCCTGGGGACTTTTAAGACTTTTATTGAACTCTTTGTCGTAGAAAATTAAAAAGGGGCTCATTCGATTGAAAATTCAAAGGGCTAGTGCCCTCTTTAGTTGTCGAAAGTGATTTAAGGGCAACTAACCCCCCCTCTCACGCCCACCTTTTCCCCTAACACATCCAATCAAAATTTTTAGATAGCCATTTTATTCAACGTAGTTGAAAGTTTTGGTAATTAGGTCTTTAAGGACGACAACCCCTCCCCCTTACAGCCCTCAGGGCAAGGATTGTAAGTTATGCTCTGGGGGCATATAAGGGTTTTATTGAAACCGTTGTCGTAGAAACTTCAAAAGGGCTCATTCAATCGGAAATTGAAAGGGCTAGTGCCTTTTTTAATAGTTTAAAGTGATTGGAGAGCGACTAACGCCCCTCTCACGCCCACCATCTCCCGAAACACATCCAATCAAAATTTTGAGATATCCATTTTGTTCAAAGTAGTTGAAAGTTCATGAAATTAGGTCTTTTAGGATGTGAACCCCCTCAGAGCCCTTAGTGCAAGGACTGTAAATTATGCCCTGGGGGGATATAAGGTTTATATAGAAAGTTTTTGCAGAAGTTTCAAAAAGGGTTCTTTTGATTGGAAATTGAAATCGCCCTTTTTAACAGTCGAAAGTGAGTTGAGAGTAATAAACCCCCCTCTCGCGCCAACCATTTCCCCAAACACATTCAATCAAAGTTTAGAGATAGCCATTTTGTTCAACGTAGTTGAAATTTCTGGAAATTATGTATTTGAGGATGACAAACCCCCCAGAGCCCTCAGGGCAAGGGTTGTAAGTTATGACCTGGGGGATTTTTATAGATAGAGTTGTCGTAAAACTTCAAAAGGGACTCATTCAATTGGAAACTGAGAGGGTTAGTGCCCTTCGTAATAGTCGAAAGTGATTGGAGGGTAACTAACCCCCCTCTCATGCCCACCATTCCTCCAAACACATCCAATCAAAATTTTCAGATAGCCATTTTGTTCAACGTAGTAGAAAGTTCTGGAAATTAGGTCTTTGAGAATGACAACCTCCTCCCCCAGCCCTCAGGACAAGGGTTGTAAGTTATGCCCTGGGTGCATATAAGGTTCTTATTGAAAGTGTCGTTGTAGAAACTTCAAAAGGGCTCATTTGATTGGAGAATGAAAGGGCTAGTGCCATTTTTAATAGTTGAAAGTGATTGGAGAGCGACTAACCATTCACGGCCACCATTTCCCCAAACACATCCAATTAAAAGTTTGAGATAGCTATTTTGTTTAGCGTAGTTGAAAGTTCTGGAAATTAGGTTTTAGAGGATGACAACCACCCTAACAGCCCTTAAAGAAAGGTTTGTGATTTATGCACTGGGGGCATATAAGGTGTTTATAGAAAGCGTTGTCGTTTCAAAAAGGGCTCGTTCGAGTGGAAATCGAAAGGCCTAGTGCCCTTTTTAATAGTTCAATGTGATTGGAAGGCTTGACATTTTTATAGTAAAGATCGATGTGGGTATAATGTATTTTTCGTTGTTGTTGTTGTTGCTGTTTAGAGCAGGGCAAATTGTATCGAGGGAGTTGTTGTAGTAACTTTGAAAACGGTTTAATCGATTGAAAATTGAAAGGGTTGATACCCTTTTTAATATTCGAAAGGAATTGGAGGGCAACTAATCCCCTCCCATTTGCCCATTATGTTTTAAAACTAAATGTTCCCTTAAGAATAAATCAAAATGCACTGTGTTAATGCTAATTCCCAATAAGGCAACTCAGCAGTATTCCAAGACCGTCTGGAGGCTCCATGTTCGAGTATTCTTGGCTACTTCTGTTCTTAAAATTTAACCAAATCAAAATAGCGTCAGCGTAAACAAACTTTAATAAAAGATTAACAGATTTTTTTGCGATGGGTATTAAGCATTCTATTACAGATCTACAATAAGAGTTATGAAGCTAAATTGAACAGCTTTGTTCGTGTCCAGATTTTTAAGAGGGTGTACGTTGTTTAAAATTGCTGAAAAATTTTATGCAGAATACATATAGAAGGCCAAACCTTAAAGTCTTGAAAAAAAATAAAAGGTTTAAAGTATTATTTTCTTTTTCCCTAAAAAGACTATATCAATATAAAACGAACAGAAATTAATTAAAAAAAGTTTTTCCACAAAATAAGTTTTTTAAAGAAAAGTAAAGAACTCCACTAAACAAAAAATGAGCAAAAATAAAACCAAATAATCTAATAAGCGTGAAACTACCACAAATCAGCATCAATAAATAAATGAAAGCCAAAACGAACAGAAATTACAAGAAATAACCCAGTCAAACTCAAAACGAGCCGAAATTAACATAAGTTCGGCTCAAAACCCCTATGTCTTCCCAAGGCCAGAACAAAATTTGCACTTTATAGTCTAGGACCCAGTCTCTGAAAACTGACACAGGTGTGGTCAGCGAGATGACCGCGAATCGGAGGTTGGACCCAACGTAACTGACCATGCTGATTCCGGAAACGACCGCTGTATTGTTGAGAAATGCTAGCGTGTCGTTGTAAGACCAAAGTTTTAGGTTTCTTCAGCTTTTAGCAACGAATAAAATGTGTAAGTGTCAAAGTAAAGCCAGAAATGCATCGATTCTAGAAACCTGATACAGGAAACGTTGCGAATTCACCTCGCAGCAGAGAAGAGGAGAAACTGAACAGCTAAGAAACTTTTAACTCAAAATGAAACAACTAAAAGAACAAATGACTATTACATATAAGAACGAATCGTCCAAATTTCAAAACTCGTCTTCCGAGGACTCATCGGCCGATTCGTTACATTTTCCTGCACACTGACACAACAAATCACAGCCTCTGTTCTTATCAACACACAGGCAGGCTCTAGAGCAAGCTCGGCAAAGGCAGTATTCGGGACTGGTACCTTGTGGGAAGGGATCTCCCCCCATTGGAACTGGACAGATTTTGCCTTTCGAAAAAGTCCAGCCGAATCAAGTAGGGTCAACTGGCGAAGGCCTTGGCAAGTTTGCTTCCAAAAGGAATTTGACCTGTAGCAAAGAACGCATAGCGTGAAAAGAAAAAGCGTCATCTGTCGGAGGCAAGTATTTCAGTTCCCGTTTTCTCGGGTACAGGTGAATGCGCAAATCAATCAAAGACCGGAAGTCACCAAGGTCTTTGCCGTACATTGCTACGACTACCTTTCGGCAGGCAGATGTAAATTCTTCCAAAACAGCTTGGGCATCGTCACACCTTAGCCTCAAAATCACGTTCCGGATATCCTCATAGAGGTTCCATCTTTCAACTGCTTTCATAGCTAACTTTTTGCCCTTGCCATAAAAATAGCTGACGGTATCACACCCAGTCACACAGTGGACCACTGGCAGGTAACTGAGCAAACTGTTAGGCAGGACTTCACAAAGCAGGTGAATTGGCACAGAATACTTCTAAAAATTCACATATATGGCACGACTAACCAGCTCCTTCTTTTCAAATAGCTGACAGCAGTGATACAGAAGTCCAACAACTATGTCAGTGTCATTTGCTAGTACAGCAATCTCCTTGAAGTTTCTCCCTAGAGCATCAAGGACATGTAAAATTATTTTTGTGTCCGCTTCTTCATGGTTTGAGCTGAGACGCTCTTCGTAATCTTCTGCACTCACATTTGCTGAAAATTTCGCAACTTTCATCCGATCTGAAAAGCCTCCCGAGAGATACAGTGTCACACCTTGCTTGACGAGATCCACAGACCCTTCACAAATCTCAAAGAGAACCTCAAGGAGCTGACTTTTTGTCTTCGAACTCGCCAAGATGGAGGTCCAGTTGGACAGCTTTGAATTCCTTCCCAGCAATATTTGTGCTCTAGCGTTTGCACCTCTGTGCTCGTGGCAACCGCTGCTGTCTTTCAAGCTGACATGATTTCCAGCGGCATCTCGATACCCGAATAAACCGTCATATCTGTCAGCTACAACGTGAATTTCTCGCACATCCGAAGAAGCATACATCCACTGTTTCAACATTCTTTGGGAGTACGTTTCCACTGTTTCGAAATCACTAGGGGGATGGCTTCTTAAATAGGCCATGGAATCAATAACCAGTACATCTGCACTAGAGCAAGAATACTCAGGCCAACTCTAAGCCAGCCTTGCACCTGATATAATCCAGTAATGGTGACTTAGCTCCACTGCGAAGAAATATGTCGCCCAAGTCACCACTTCTTTCAAACAGAGCTGGGGAATACGGTAGAAGTTAATAAGACAATAAGTCCTTCAAACGCTCCAACCCACCATCCATCGCTGAATCCACACTTAGCAGCAACCGTTTTACGGTCTGAAGCTCGGCAACGATCACAGACCCAAGTATGCCAAGTATGCCAAGATATTGAACAGCAGTGGAGGAACAAGATCATTTGCTGCATCGTACGAAAGATTAACCGTACTTCCTGAAGACTGATACGTTTGGACACTCTCTACCATTTGAGACTTGAGTTTCAACATCAAGTAGTGAAAATGTCTCCATCTTCCACCTCAAACGTATCAGATTTGCCACTTGCTCCAGTCAAGCTAGGGCCAGATTCAACTGGCACTGATTGCTCGTCCACAGATGCCTCAGTATCGGTCTCACAATTTTCCAGATAGCTCTGTGAGGCAACGTCCGAACTGGTTTTGGAACTTTCATTTCCGTCACTATCTTCTTCAGACGACTGCACTACTACAATTGTCTCTTCCAACGACGTTATCAGTTCTCTCACTTGGGCAATAACTGCACCTGGTGAAGTAACTCCCTTCAGATAATAAAAGGATTTGCCACTAGATACGTACTTTCCAAGTGTCTTGCCAAAGCGATGCCCAAGATTTCTCTTCATTCTCTTCATGCTAGATCTGACCAAAGCAAAGCCACTGCTTTCTAGGACCTCCTTTAGTTTAACTTTAAGCTCAGAAATGCAATACACTCTGCCCTCTTGCATTCTAGATCCAACGTCTTGCAAAAACTGATCGTATACAAGTTTAAGAGGATCATAATCTCCAAATTCATCCTTAAGCTTTGACGCCATGAACTTTTTGTAGCACTTCATGTGGTAAGAAGTACTGTGGGCAAGTAAGTCGTTACCTGCACATCTCTCTAAAACTTCTGGATTAGAAGAGATGAGTGTCTTAGCTTTTTCCTGCACTTTATGGCAGACGTCGGAAGACTCGAACTTGCTCATTTTGTTCTGTTTATTCTTCAAGTCTTTTTCTTGCCACAGAACAAACAACAGGAACCATATGAAAATGAGCTCTCTGTGGAAAACAATCTTGTTCTTTTCCTCGAACTCCCTGGTCTAACGTTTTCTTTGTCTTCATGGTCCTTAGAGCTGAAGCTGTGGAAAAAATGCCACTGACAGCAGCTAGTACATATACTGCTTGGTTTGACAGCTCTGAAGCGTTTGCAAAACCCGGTCAGAACTTTTCATACTTGACAGCTTCTCGTCCGTTTCTGTCTGGCAGATGACACATTCACTGAACTTCAGTCTTTTAATTTTCTTTGGACTTGAGCCATACTGCAGCTTCTTTGAAATAATCTGTTCCATGTCTGAAAAGAGCACACAGATCAGTGTAAAATAGACGGCAGGCACCTTTTCAAAACCCTAACACCATTTCTATGATTATATATTTCACCATCATGACAAAAAAAAGGCAAAACAGACAAAAAAAAAAAAAAAAAAAGAAGTGAAAAGTTGAAGCCAATTATCAATTTTTGAGATAGCCAGAAATATCTGGAACTCCCTAATTAAAGTACAAAAAATGAAGTTCAAAATGCCGGTAATTAATCAACCGCCAGAAATAGCTAACACTAGTGTACGCCTAGTTAGGATATCACGTGGTTTTTCTCAAGTATTTCTTTCTCCTTTCGGCCAAAACTGTTTTTGATTTTAAGAATTAAAAGAGAATGGTCTGACGGATGCGACAGTCTCATGTTTGTTGGAACTTTTTGGTCTGTTGGACAGATGAAGTATCCCAAATTTGGGTAATTTTTTTCTATGAAGTTGCTCACAAGAATAGGCCTCTTCCAGTAGCGGTGAGTTTTCAGGACCACCATGTTTACCTCCGATTCCTGTGTCTGGATCCAGTTTCCTGTTTACAAAAGTTTCCAGGAAAGTATTTCATGGCAGAATACAAGCATGGAATCCAGTTTACGATAGTCGCTTGTTAGCTTAACACTTACCAACCATCCAAGAAAAAGATTGGAGCTGCAGAATGCACATCAAAACAACTAAAAGATAATTAATTTCTGCGAATGCTCAGACCTCAGTGTCCTTTTCCCAAAATCCAGCTCTTACCAACATGGTATGAACACAGAGCCAGACATTTGAAACTGTGTTGGGCACGGAAACAAACATGCTCCAAAAAATGCATTCAGTAAAGAACACAACCATGAGATCATTTGAAAACTGACTCGGAACCACAGTTTATAGAATTATCCAGTAAGTTTACCGCAGATCATTTCTGGTCTTCATTCTCGGTGCGAACAAAAAGCTCCTCCCACTTATTCATGATGAAATTTGTGAAAATAAGGATTTTTTTTCTTCTAATAACTGGTGGAATAGGTGTGATGGTTTCAGGGGTGGATCCAGGATTTTTTTTTGGGGGGGGGCCAAAATAGGTTGATCCGATAGACTTACGTTAGGTTTCACTTTCATAACACAGATATTTAAAAGTCATCAAAGGTCTGGACCCTCTAGAGGGAGGAGTGGAGGTAGGTACTTCAGAATACCTTCCCAGAACACATTTAAGCCTGTAGACCCATCCCTGAAAGTTTCATTTTCCTAACCTAACCCCTACCCAAGATAGCCAAAAGTAGCTAAAGAAGAATTTTACCAAAAAGAAAGATTGATCTACAGGCTAGGGTATGTCCTGGAATGGTATTTTGAAGTACCTACCTCCACTCCTTCTCCCACTAAGGGGTATTGAAATTTGCCTACATGACAGGTAGAACCTATTGAAATTTGACAAAACAACTCTTTGCCTTAATTTTCAGTTATTGGTTTCTTTTTCTCTGGCTTTAGTTCTGAAAATATAATTCCTGTTATTTGAGTAGAATTTTAAGCCATATTAATGTTGTTTTTTTAATATATGAAATGTATTTGCATATCTTTAAAATCTTAATGCTTGGGATTGAGCAAAGTTGTGAAGCTGAAAATTTTGTTGTTTTAATTCATTCAAGCAGAAGATCTATTTTGCAAGGTTTCACTCAAAATCAAAGGCCAGGACCCTCTAGAGGGAGTAAGGTACTTCAGAATACCTTCCCAGGACATACTTTAGCCTGTAGACCCATCCCTGAAAGTTTCATTTTCCTAACCTATCCCTTTTCCAAGATAGCCAAAAGTAGCTTAAGTAGAATTTTATCAAATGTTGGAGCTATGCCCCTGATGGAAACAAGGTTAAAAAAAAAAAAATATCAATTATTCCCCCTTTGTTAGCGTACTGTTTCTAAATGTAAGAAATAGTGCTATTACAACTAAATCCTGAAGCATGTCAATACAACTGAAACTTTTAAATTCCTAAATTTATACTTTCTCAGCATGATAGTTGTCACCCAGACAATACCCCTCTTATTCTGATTGGGTAAATTTTTGGCAGTTCATATTATTGACTTACATATAAAGTAAACATAGTACATGATGCCTTTTTTATGCTCTTTCCAAATATAACAATCATTTTTTTTCAGAAATAAATTTTACCCCCACCCCTATTAATACTATTTCAGGGTATATATTTGCACATTAGGGCAGTGGGGGTAAAGTTTATTTCTGATACAAATGAGATGTAAGTTTAAAACTTACCCCCCTCCCTCTAATGTGCAAATATATATCCATTGAATTGGTATATATAGCCTAGGGGGGGGGGGAGAGAATTCATTTTGACAAAAATGATTATTATATTGGTTAACAGCATAAAAAGGGCATCAAGTAGTATGTTTACTTTATTTGTAAGTCACTAATTTTATAATCGGTGAGATAGGGAATGATCATACAGCTAATTCTATAAACTGTGCTCGGAACTGAACAGGAAGCTGATGCAAAAGGTTGTCAACCCCTGAAATACTAGGCTACTATGCTATAGCTATAGCCTACTACTATGCTATAGCCTACTAATACTAGGCTACGCTTGCTAGATACACTACACTTGATAAATCACTGATGAAGCCTGAAACACGCTGACAAATACTGATATATGCTGGATGTATGAGATAATGAAATTAGCTTGTTGGCTTTTGTGGGATCATTCTATCCAGATACTTTCCCTCGACAATAGCGTTGCCTACTTAGGGCATGTATCTTGTACTCTCAAGATGGCGTTGCTAGCCGAGAAAAAAAGTGAAAAGGCAACTTTGAACTGCTATAGCTGCTGATGCTAGCATCTGACACCGGTATAGCGGGCCTTCCCGGGATCAGCAGGTCATGCTCTGTCCTTTGGTACAGAAAAATCTCGGTCATTTCACTGACCACTCACAAACTGAAATAGAGCACTATCCTTCGGGTGGGTCCCAAATTATTACTGAAAAAAATACAAATGAATGTGCATTGTCAGTTTGATATACATATACTGATATTTAGTAATCAAAATGTTAATATTATTTGATTTATTAAAGTTATAATAGTAAAAACGTTTATATTTTCTTCAGGAAAGTGCAAATTTTGTTCTGGCCTTGGGATGGCATTAAGCTTCTTTATACGCAAAGCTTCTTTGTGTAATTTTTCTAGATTTTGTTTTATGAAACAAAGACACAAAGGGGAAGTATCTATCAAACTCTAGGGGTCAGTTCTTCCCCTCCAATTGGTATCCCTGGCAAGTGTAGAGGCTGGAAGATCTTATTCTAATTGTAAGTTGCTTGTATTAAATGCCATGTAGTTTTGCAAACGACAAAATCAAACCAAACCCAAAATACAGATTTCGACGCTTGTAGAAAAACACATATAAAAATAAAGAGTCCCGGGTAATTTTATGGATTAGCTTATCTTGTACACAAAAATCCTAATTTCTGTAATAATCGCTTACTCTTTTTTTTGCAGGGTTTGTCAATAAAAAAAAAAAAAATATTATTAGTCGTTAATCAAGCGCCGTTATAAGTTTGAACCATTATTGAACTGCTCGTTTTAAGTTTGAATACCAGATGACCGAACTTCGCTCAGTAAAGCGAATTTTAAAAATAAAAATGGTGTCTAGCGAGTTTCTCCCAACCATTGAACCCCCCCCCCCCCCCGGGGAAATTAAACCCATGAAAACTCAATCTCTCCATGTTCTGATTTACGCAAGGGAAAATCTTTTTGTGTAATTTTTATAGATTTAGTTGTATTGACATTCGTTTATTTTTTGGCCAGTCGGCTCGTGAATTGGTGTCCCCGAACTATGCAAAGTAAATATAAATTTACTTTACTTAAAATCCTGTCCGAAGTAATAATACTTATAATTGAATATCTTGCTAAAAAACCTTTCGAATTTCAATTAACCTGTTCTGCCAACTTAAATTTATGCAATGCAAAATTAACTCAGATCGGAACCTCTGATAATAGTATTTAAGTCTCCAATTTAGGAAAATTATAGAAAAATATATTAAGGGCGCTGGGGTGGGGAAAACAAATTTTCCCAAAGTCGTTACATATTCTGATCGTACTTTTTTCGCCGGCCAGAAAATTTTAGTGTGTCAATTTTCAGAAAAAATATCGAGTCGTTTTTGAGAAAAATTATGCAGAGGGCGGGAGGCAAATGTGGGCATACAGTGATATTTTATTTTCCTGTGAACTGAAACAAATTACGAAACTAGCTGTGAACATCCCTAACTTCTTTAGAAATAAACTGCGATTCCCATTGGCCGCAAGAGGTTTGAGGATAACTAGTTCATAATTTTGATGTTTTAGTATGTCGGATATTTAGCTTTAATGGCTTGACTTGACTTTAACCTCCAGCCGGATTTTTTTTCATTTATTTTTTATTTCAGTATTTATCGACACCAGAATCACAAACATTGCGGTGCGACTTGATACGCTATATAGTTGGAGTTATACATCCACCCAACGAAGTACTTTCATCGGATATAATGCCACGTTGGGCGGTTATTGGCTGGCTTCTCACCACGTGTACAGTTAGTGTTGTTACAGCTAACTGTAAACTCGCCCTTTTTTATGATTGGTTCTTTTACGATGTAGAAAAAGATAATATAATGAATATTGGTAAGACAATCTATACATTTTCTCTGAATTTCCAACGTTTTGTTAATTACTTTTAGATTCGGTCTGTTACTTACAGAAAAAAACTTCCCACACAGTTCATTGAAAATTAGACGATACATTATGCTAAGAAGATATTGTGGTTCTAACAGAGACTTATATTTAAGTTGATTTGTTCTTCGTTTCTATCTTGCCGGTGCTGTACTCTAATATGGCACATCTAAAAAAAAAAAATGATTTTGAGACTTTGGGATAATACATCGAAGTGTTGCCGTAAATTGTTTTTCAATTCGCTTTCCTGTAATTTTCTTTCAACAACTAACGACATTGCTTTGTTGGCCTTAGGTGGTTTTGTGCTGCAAAGAACCGTTTGTATTTTTTTTTCTACCACGCACGTATAAAATATATCTAGAAAATATTGCTGGAAATCAAATGTTTTGTTATGATGGTTGTGCTGTTCCAGCTCCCCCCAAGAGTGGTACCCTGGTACCACCCCTGACGCTAGTGTTGATAAAAAAAAAACAGCATCGCCGTTTCTTGAATATTTTTTTGTCAGTGTCATGATAAGGCAAATTATTGTAGTTGGCACAATTTCTGTAGTAATAAGTGTCTTATCTCAGATTCTGAAACAACGCGCAATTACGAGGCTTGAAAAAATACCAAATGCTAGATGGTGTTAGTGGTTTAGGTCCTAGCGCCAGTTTCCACTCTTATAAGTTGCTCATACTCTTTGGTGCCATCCTCGGCTACTCCTTTGGCCTCTTTGGCCACTATCACTAGCATCAACGTCTTCTTGTTACTTTATGTTGAGATTCTTTTGAGATAAAAGAACTGCTCGTCCCATTGAATCTGTTTGAAAATTATATTTGTTGTTTTTCTTCTCTTGATTAAAGCTTTTACGTGGTTGAACTAACATTTTCAACTGGACAAGGTAAATGTTAGGTTTAATTACATGACTGTATGCTATTCATTACAATTCAAAGCTTAACTTCGTGTAATTTCTCTTAGTCTTTCCTTTCAAGGCTAAAAGAATCATTGGTACTTCTTGAGTCAAACCAGCCACTTTTTGTTATTTGTTATTATTCTTAGTATCGTTTGATGATGATTTAATCTCTTGAGCAAAAGTTTTGAAGAAATCCTATTAGGTTTCTAGTTTTATTTTATCCTGCAGTTAATTGACTATCTCGCTCAAAGGTAATGAAAAAAACAGAATTGATTTTGTTTTGGAACAAATTCATCCCTAACTTGATTTGGGGGTGAATTAGGGGAAATTAAACAAGGCGCACAAAGTAAGTTAAATCGTGAACAGGGGAAGAATTGGTTAAGAAACACTCCCTTTTATGGTGATTGTTCGCACGAAATAAACTTGAAACCATGCATGAAAAGTAGGTTGCATTTACATCAGGAGGTTGCCCCAAAAATAGAATTTATCAGAGGCAACGCTGTAGTAAAGGCCATACGGCTCCAATGTTTTATTATTTATTTTTTTGTTTTTCCCTGAGGCACTTCATATGGAAGGGTCGTCGTAGAAGCTTCAAAGGGGGCTTATTCGATTGGAAATCGAGAGTTCTAGTGCCCTTTTTAATAGTCGAAAATGATTGGAGGGCAACTAGCCCCCCCCCACGCCCATCATTCCCCTCAACACATCCAATCAAAATTTTGAGATAGCCATTTTGTTCAGCGTAGTTGATTTCCAGATAAAAAATATATTTTGAGGAGGATACTCCCTCACACCCCTCAGGGCAAGGGTTTTAATTTATGCCCTGGGGGCATATAAGGTTTTTTGGAAATTAAAGAGCTAGTGCCCTTTTTAATAGTCGAAAGTGATTGGAGTGTAACTATCCCCCTCCCCCCCCCCACGCCGATCATTTCCCCAAACACATCTAATCAAAATTTTCAGATAGCCATTTTGTTCAGCGTAGTTGATTGTTATCCAGATAGAAAATAAATATTTGAGGAGGGCACTCCCCCACAACCCTCAGGGCAGGTTTTAAGTTATGCCCTTGGGGTATATAAGGTTTTTATAGAAGGCGTTGTCATAGAAACTTCAAAACAGGCTCATTCGATTGAAAATCAAAAGGCTAGTGCCCTTCTTAATAGTCAAAATTGTTTGGAGGGCCAATAGCCCCCCCCCTCGCCCCTCATTCCCCAAAACACAACCAATCAAAATTTCTAAATAGCCATTTTGTTCAGCGTAGTTGATTTCCAGATAGAAAATGTATTTTTGAGGAGGATACTCCCCCACAACCCTCAGGGCAATGGTTTTAAGTTATGCCCTGGAGGCATATAAGGTTTTTATAGAAGGTGTTGTCGTAGAAACTTTAAAACATACTCATTCGATTGGAAATTAAAGGGCTAGTGCCCTTTTTAATAGTCGAAAGTGATTGGAGTGTAACTAGCCCCCTTCCCCCCCCCCCCCCACGCCCGTCATTTCCCCAAATACATCCAATGAAAATTTTCGGATAGCCATTTTATTCAGCGTAGTTGATTTCCAGATAGAAAATATATTTTTGAGGAGGACACTCCCCCACAACCTTCAGGGCAAGGGTTTTAAGTTAGGCCCTGGGGGCATATAAGGTTTTTATAGAAGGCGTTGTCGTAGAAATTTCAAAACAGGCTCATTCGATTGGAAATTAAAGAACTAGTGCCCTTTTTAATAGTCGAAAGGGATTGGAGGGCAACTAGCCCCCCCCCACGGCCCTAATTTCCCCAAACACATTCAATCAAACTTTTGAGATAGCCATTTTGTTCAGTGTAGGTGATTTCCAGATAGAAAATATGTTTTTGAGGAGGACAATCCCCCACAACCCTCAGGGCAAGGGTTTTAAGTTAAGCCCTGGGGTATATAAGGTTTTTATAGAAGGCGGTGTCATAGAAACTTCAAAAAAGGCTCATTCGATTGGAAATTCCGAGGGCTAGTGCTCTTAGTAATAGTCAAAAGTGATTTGAGGGCAACTAACCCCTCTCTCACGCCCATTTTATTAAACGTAGTTTTAAGTTTTGGAAATTAGGTCTTTGAGGATTATAACTCCCCCAAAGCCTTCAGGGCAAGGGTTGTAATTTAAGGATTCTCCGAATCCTTCATATTATTTCTTATAGAAGGGATGCTCGTATAAACTTTAGAGAGGGCTCTTTTGATTAAAAATTGATACTTCTAGTTCACGTTTTAAGAGGAAAAAGATATTGAAGGGCAGCTAGCTCTTCATCCTCGTCCCCGCCCTAAATGTATCAGCTAAAACTTTTTAAATAGATATTTTGTCAAAATAGTTCAAAGTTCTGGTAGCAAAAAACTCCACTTTCGACACAGCCAAACATTGCCCCGGGAGAGGCATTCTAAGTTATCCCCTGTAGCACCACTTATTATGATGGGTGTATAAACTATGGAAAGGGTTTTGAACGCGGAAAACTAAGAAGACATCTAAAATATTTGTCCAATTATATATATAAAATACATACTCTGTGATTGGCACAAAAAATCCTATTAAGGTCAATTCCAAACAGTCGTGATCCTTTTGTGTCAGCAAGTGAAATGGTCTAAACCCCCATATTGGGGCTATTTTTTCAATCCATTCATTGTTGTCAATCGCTGGCCACAAGTTATGCTAGCTGTCTATTGTTCATAAATAAGGTTTCTATCAAAGAGATAATCGTATCGCCTTTGAAAAAAGCCTCATTCGATTTAAATTGAAAGTTCTAGATCCGTTTTTTAAAGTCAATAATAATCGGACAGTAAGCACCCCCCCCCCATGCCATAAAAACTTGAAACTTTTTGCAATCAAAAACGAACAAAATTAATTAAAAAAACTTTCCGAAAAATAAGTCTTTGAAACGAAACTTAATGCCATTTTAAACTTAAGCTCAGGAGATACAAATACCTGTTAAAATTCAAACTCAAAACGACCAGAAATTACTATTAAAGAATAAATGAAACCCAAACGAACAGAAATTAAATAAACAATCATAGCAAAAAACATATAACAAGTAATAGTATAAATGAATAAATAGATCTTAAAACGAGTAATGCTTAGATTGAATATGAAAATCAAACTTAAAACGAAAACAAATATTTGGCTATTAAAGTATAAATGAAAATTAAAACCAACAGAAATTAAATAAACAATCAATGCGAACAAACATACAATATATTTTAATGTAAATGACTAAATAAATCTTAAAACAAGTGAAACTTAAATTGAATATGCAAATCAAGTTTGAATCGAATAAAAACAACTGCAAACAAGAGTTTGGGTATCGTCTCACTGCAGAAGCATAACAACTGCTGTGTCATTGGCGTTTTACTGAAAACGAGTTATATTACAAATGTTTTCTTTTGTACTTAATATTGAAAATAAATATTAAAATTACAGTAAAATTTTGAACTGATGAGCTTTTAGCAATTAATATGATTATGCGTCAAATATTCAGCTTAATTTATTAGTTCTTTTCAAGATTGGTCAAGACAAATATAGTTTCACTACAAGCAAAATTTGGATACTGTCCCCTTCTTTAACTGTAAAAACCTAAAGCCTTCTGTGTCATTGGTGCTTCAATGAAAACGAATTACTCGTATATTACAGTTTTTTTCTTTTCAAGTTCTTATAGCATTAAAAAGGAAAATAAAAATTAAAATGAAAAAAAAATCTTGAACTGATGGATATTTCCACAATTAATATCATTATATATCTAATAATCAATTTGATTTTGTTTATACTTTCCAAGACTGTTCAAGACTCGTATAGTTTTGCCATTTTTTTTAACTCTGCCATTTGTTGTAACTAATCGTGTTAGTTTGTTATGAAAACATTCTATTGCTTCTAGGCATTTCCATTTGAGCGGAAAACTGCACCTCAAACTTTGTGCAACCTGCATTTCTTGCATGAAACACCAAAATATAATAAAATGTCAAGTTTCGGAGTGTTCCACCACTCGCAAGCAAGTGCCATTGGTATTTTTGAATCCGCATGGTCAATTTAGGGGGTGGAGGGTAGGCTAATTCTTGTAGCAGCCCCATTCCGTCGTGGTATGGTTCACATTTTCAACACCTAGCGTCCGGACTATCATATAATCTACCAAGCATACAACTACCCCAAATCAGTATCAATAAATAAATGAAACCCAAAACGAACAAAAATTAAAATAAATATTAGAGTCAAACTCAAAACGAGCATAAATTAATGTGAGTAGGGTTCAAAACCCCTATGCTTCCTAAAAACCAAAATATAATTTGTGCTTTACTGAAAAAAAAATTCAAATGAGTTTACTGAAAAAAATGTGCATTGTGAATTTTATATATATATGCTGATGTTTATTCCTTAAAATCTTAATTAATTTTTGATTTCTTAAAGTTAAAAAAGTGAAAATATTTCAAGGAATTGTTTTCAGTAAAGCGCCAATGACGCAGTATGTCTTAGGCTTCTGCAGTGAGACGATACTCAAACTCTGGTTTGTAGTGATTTTTATTCGATTCAAACTTGATTTGCATATTCAATTTAATTTCCACTTCTTTTAAAATTTATTTATTCATTTACGTCAATATGTTGTGTATGTTTTTTCTCATTGATTGTTTATTTAATTTCTGTTTTTTTAAAGTTTCATTTATGCTTTAATAGAAAAATATTTGTTTTCGTTTTAAGCTTGATTTTCATATTCAATCTAAGCATTACTCGCTTTAAGATCTATTTATTCATTTATATTGTTACTTGTTGTATGTTTTTTGCTATGATTGTTTATTTAATTTCTGTTCGTTTTGGGTTTCATTTATTCTTTAATAGTAATTTCTGGTCGTTTTGAGTTTGAATTTTAACAGGTATTTGTATCTCCTGAGCTTAATTTTAAAATGGCCTTTACTTTTCATTGAAGAATTTATTTTTCGGAAAGTTCTTTTTAATTAATAACGTGAAACGACGTATATTACTAAGTACTAGTAGTAACGAAATTGCAAAAGTTGAATATTGGTAATCCAGAGAGAATACAGTTACTCTCATTATTTGTCAACCGTAATCTTGATTTTAATTTCATGATTGATTATGGGGCTCTTCTTTCGTTTAGCTTATATTGTGGACGAGCTTTTCCCAAAACTAAGTAAAATAAATGCAATTACCAATACTTTTGAATTAAAATTGGTCATTTTATGACACTGGAAAGTAAATTTAAGTAGAAGTTACTATTTGCTCATTTAACACATTCACCATCTGTTTGCGATGCGGTCTAAGGATAGGGTTTTAGCCATTTCCACAAACGCGTTTTACTTTTTTCTTTTAATTCTGTAATACTCCACTTTCGGCAAAAATAATGTTTATTCATTCCTGAGCCTTGTTTGAACAATGAATCTAGGGGAACAATCAAGCGCGCATCCAGGATTTTTTTTGGGGGGGGGGCACAAAAAAACGCAGCAAAATTTATTTAAATGCATTTTTGTTACGTTTTTAAGAGTCGTACAAAAATTACTCTCCCTCCCTGTTCATTTCTGTTCAACATGTCAATCCTTCTGTAAGATAGCTTAAGGGATTGGAGAAGGGACACTCCATCTACAGTCTTTCGGTTATTTTGAGGCCTAAATGATGCCTGTGCCAAGTTTTTTTTCGAGTGTGACCCAGTTTTATTAGTCTTTAGGGTACCATAAATATATACTTTAGTCGTCCTATCTTCATAATTGGACATTAAAGATGGGATGTAGTTTGTACTTCCTTTTCTTAGTAAAAAAATTTATTTCGGGCTCTTTTCCAAATTCATTATACGTAGTAATAGTATCAATAGCGTCTGAAATGTCAAAATGCATTTTACAAATCTAGGGGGGAGTGAACTGGTCATTTTTTTTCAATTAGTCAAAGTACTAACACTTGCGCTATAGTTCAACCGTGCAGAAATGTGATCAGTGACTGAAATATGCATTTGTCTGTTAAATCACACGGAAATACCACGTGTAACAAACTCAGTAATCTGTGTATAGGACTGAAGAATCCCTCTGGCTAGGAAATTTGTCTAGCAAGGAGGAAACTTTAGAAGGAGTTTAGTTGTTTTTTTTTGTAATCTTTTTTTTTTAATATATTTAAAAATGATCATCTTGCTATTTATTTTGAAATCATATCTACTTTCTTTTTTACCTTTCCTACACTTGGTAAATGGAAACGTTGTCTATATCTATTAGGATTAATAACAGAAGACATTGAAAGATGTCACTCGATCTTAGGAAGACTCAATGACGCAATTATTCTTGCTAGGGAGTATTATGCTGATTCATCAAGATAAAAATACCCTTCGTTAATCTATTCAGCATTTCAAAAAGTGTTAATTGCCCGGAGATACTTTGCTCCGAATAGTTCCTATGAATTTTGATGAGAAAAGATGTAACAGTGACAGGCTGACTTTTGAATAGAAATTTAGTATTTCCTGGTATTTTTATTTTATTTATTTTTTAATCTTTAAGTATGGAAATCGAAGAAGAAAACTTTTAGTTTCATTATTTCTGTGTTGAACGAAGGGATTCTGTTCAGTTAACGCAGACGTCACTGCCTTAACCAATATTAGGAAAATGTTATCATCTATAATAAGTGTTTCCATAGATTCATTAATATTTATTTTGGTGTTTGGCAGCCAATGCAAGGAATCCATTGATATGAGCGTTATCGATGACAATTGAAGTTGGGTCTTCTTACATTAAAAATGCTAAGCATCGGAAGAAGTCAGAGCAAAGTGTGTGACTACACGTTTATGCTGCTTCCTCGAAAAAGGAAAAAAAAAATCCCTTAGAAAATGACGAGTAGAGAATGTACTTATAGAAGACATTGTTTGAAACCATATCAAACGTTGTTGTCTTTATAGATAATACTTGATCTTTTTGGGACTAAAGCCAGCCCCGCTAGCCCTTTTCTGGATCTTCTGAAGGGTTGCCAAGTGTGTTTTGGGAGCCCCAGCATAAATACTGCAGCCATAGAGACAGGTATGGTTTTAGTCAGTAAACAAATGTTTAGCATGGCTAATTTGTTTACCATTGCAGCAAAATTAACAACACAATCGTTAATACGAATACAGCAGAAAGGATCACTTATATATTATGGGTCAGTAAACAAGATGCACAATGAAAAGAAATGTGTTTAGAAACTTTGTTATAAAACATTTTAGCGTTTTTGACGAGAACTATTTCAATACAAGCAAATTTTAGTGCTTCATATTTTATAATATTTTTTTAAAGTTATGAAGTAATACTTCTATAGCTTAGTAGTGATACAGTTTGAGAACAAAAATCATTGAAATAAGATATAAGTGAGGAAGTGATAAATTACAGTCCAGACAACATCTTTGTTCAGCCCCTTAGACAAAACTCTAAAAAGCTGATGAGGTCTGTTGATCTTAAATCATTGTTTGAAATCGTAAGTGACGTGGGTTGATTTCGCAGCATAATTTGGCAATTTCTTTAGAATGAGGATTTTAAGTATATGAGTGACTAATTTGGTCCAATATCAACTCTAAAACCCAGAAGTTCAATAATTGAGCAAAACGATGTAACAGTTGATTGGTTTGGAACCTTATCTGCTCAACTATGAGATTAAATCTCGTCCTGTTTGGTGGGGCATACAGTTGGTGAATAATATGCTTTTTTCTCAGCAGGCTATTTCCTTAATCTGCAATGTACTATTTTTATTTAATTAAAAAAAAAAACTTTTTCCACAAAGAAAGTTTTTCAAAGAAAAGTAAAGAACTCCATTAAACAAAAAATGAGCAAAAATAAAATCAAATAATCTACCAAGCGTGAAACTACCGCAAATCAGCATCGATAAATAAATGAAACCCATAACGAACAGAAATTGCAATAAATAACCGAGTCAAACTCAAAACGAGTAGAAATTAACATAAGTTGGGCTCAAAACCCCTATGCCTTCCCAAGGCCAGAAAATACTTTGCTCTTTACTGAAAAAAATATAAATGTTTTTACTTTTATAACTTTAATAAATCAAATAGTATTAACATTTTGATTACTAAACATCAGTATATGTATATTAAACTGACAATGCACATTCATTTGTATTTTTGAAAGTAAATTGCAAATTATGTTCTGGCCTTGGGAAGGCATAGGGGTTTTGAGCGACAACTCTATCTATAAATACCTTATATGCCCCCAGGGAATAACTTACAATCTTTGACCTGAGTGCTCTGGGTGGTCTGTCATCCTTAATTACATAATTTCCAGAACTTTCAACTTCGTTGAACAAAATGACTATCTTTAAACTTTGATTGGATGTGTTTGCGGAAATGATGGGCGTGATAAGGGGGTTAGTTGCCCTTCAATCACTTTCGACTATTAAAATGGCACTAGCCCTTCTAATTTCCAATTGAATGAGCTCTTTTTGATGTTTTTACAACATTGCTTTCTATAAAAGCCTTACATGCCCCCCGGGCATAACTTACATCCCTTGCCCTGTGGGTTGGGGGGGGGCGGGTGTGTCATTAATAAAGACATTAGTCCCAAAAATTTCAACAGTATTGAACAACATGGCTATCTATAAATTTTGATTGGATGTGTTTGGGGAAAAGGTGGGCGTAAGAAGGTGGTCAGTTGCCCCCTAATCACTTTCGACTATTAAAAAGGGCACTGGCCCTATGAATTTCCAATCGAAAGAGCTCTTCTTTAAGTTTCTACGACAAAGATTTCAATAAAAACTTACATGCCCCCAGGGTATAACTTATAATCCTTGCCTTAAAGACTTTGGGGGCAGTGTCCTGCTCAAAGGTATAATTTTCTGAACTTTAAACTGCGTGAAACAAAATGGCTATCTCAAAATCTTTATTGGATGTGTTTGGGGAAAAGGTGGGCGTGAGAGGGGGGTTATTTGCCCTCAAATCACTTTCGACTATTAAAAAGGGCACTATCCCTTTGAATTTCCAAGCGAATGAGCCCTTTTTCTAGTTTCTACGACAAAGATTTCAATAAAACCTTATATGCCCCCAGGGCATAACTTGTAACCCTTGTCCTGAAGACTGTGGAATAGGGAGGGAGTGTCCTGCTCAAAGGTATAATTTCATGAACTTCAAACTGCGTGGATCAAAATGGCTATCTCAAAATTTTAATGGATGTGTTTGGGGAAATGGTTGGCGTGGAAGGGGTCTTAGTTGCCTTCCGATCACTTTAGACTATTCCAAAGGACACTAGCCATTTTAATTTCCAATCGAATGAGCCCTTTTTGAAGTTACTACGACAACGCGTTCTATAAAAAACTTATATGCCACCAGGGCATAACTTACAACCCTTGCCCTGAGGGCTGTGGGGGAGTGTCCTCCTCAAAAACATAATTTCTATCTGGAAATCAACTACGAACAAAACAGTTATCTAAAAATTTTGATTGGATGTGTTAGATGAAAAGGTGGGCGTGAGAGGGGGGTTAGTTGCCCTCAAATCACTTTCGACTATTAAAAAGGGCACTAAGCCTTTGAATTTCCGATCGAATGAGCCCCTTTTCAAGTTTCTACGACAAAAATTTCAATAAAATCTTATATGCCCCCAAAGCATAACTTATAATCCCTGCCCTGGAGACTGCGGGGGGAGTGTCCTGCTCAAAGGTATAATTTCCTGAACTTTAAATTGCGTCGAACAAAGGGCTATCTCAAAATTTTGATTGGATGTGTTTGGGGAAATGGTGTGCGTGGAAGGAGTGTTGGTTGCCTTCCAATCACTTTCGACTATTAAAAAGAGCCCGAGCCATTTCAATTTCCAATCGAATGAGCCTTTTTTGAAGTTACTACGACAACGCGTTCTATAAAAACCTTATAGGCCCCAGGGCATAACTTACAACCCTTGCCCTGAGGGCTGTGGGGGGTGGTTTGTCATCTTTATTTCCATAAGAACCTATTTCCAGGACTTCAAACTACGTTGAAAAAAAATTACTATCTCAAAATTTTGATTGGATGTGGTTGGGGAAAAGGTGGGCGTGAGAGGGGTGTTAGTTGCCCTCCAATCACTTTCGACTATTGAAAAGGGCACTAGTCATTTGAATTGCCAATCGAATGAGCCCTTTTTGAAGTTTCTACGAAAAAGCTTTCAATAAAAACCTTAAATGCCCCAGGGCATTACTCATAACCCTTGCCCTGAAGGCTGTGGGGGAGTGTCCTGCTCAAAGGTATAATTTCCTGAGCTTTAAACTGCGTGGAACAAAATGGTTATCTCAAAATTTTGATTGGATGTGTTTGGGAAATGGTGGGCGTGGAAAGGGTGTTAGTTGCCTTCCAATCACTTTCGACTATTAATAAGGACACTAGCCATTTTAATTTCCAACCGAATGATCCTTTTTTGAAGTTTCTACGACAACGCTTTCTATCAAAAACTGATGTGCCCCCAGGGCCTAAACCCTTGCCCTGAGGACTGTGGGGGAGTGTCCTCCTCAAAAACATAAGTTCTATCTGGAAATCAACTACACTGAACAATACGGCTATCTAAAAAATTTTATTGGATGTGTTTGGGGAAAAGGTGGGCGTGAGAAGGGTGTTAGTTGCCCTCCAATCGCTTTCGACTATTAAAAAGGGCACTAGTCCTTTGAATTGCCAATCGAATGACTCTTTTTTCAAGTTCCTACAACAAAGCTTTCAATAAAAACCGTAAATGCCCCCAGGGCATAACTTATAACCCTTGCCCTGAATACTGTGGGGGAGTTTCCTGCCCAAGGGTATAATTTCTTGAACCTTGAACTGCGTGGAACAAAATGGCTATCTCAAAATTTTGATTGAATGTGTTTGGGGAAATGGTGGGCGTGGAAGGGATGTTAGTTGCCTTCCAATCACTTTCGACTATTAAAAAGGGCAATAGCCCTTTCAATTTCCAATAGAACGAGCCCTTTTTGAAGTTTCTACGACAACGCGTTCTATCAAAACCTTATGTGCCACCAGGACATAACTTACAACCCTTGCCCTGAGGGCTGTGGGGTATTGTTCTCCTCAAAAACATGATTTCTATTTGGAAATCAACTACACTGAACAATACGGCCATTAAAAATTTTGATTGGATGTGTTTGGGGAAAAGGTGGGCGTGAGAGGGGTGTTAGTTGCCCTCCAATCACTTTCGACTATTAAAAAGGGCACTAGACGTTTGAATTGCCAGTCGAATGAGCCCTTTTTCAAGTTTCTACGACAAAGATGAGAAGGGCACTGACTTTTGAATTTCCAATCGAATGAGCCCTTTTTCAAGTTTCTACGACAAAGATTTCAATTAAAATCTTATATGCTCCAAGGGCATAACTTATAACCCTTGCCCTGAAGACTGTGGGGGGGGGGGGTGTCCTGCTCAAAGGTATAATTTCCTGAACTTTAAATTGCGTGGAACAAAATGGCTCAAAATTTTGATTGGATGTGTTTGGGGAAATGGTGGGCGTGGAAGGGGTGTTAGTTGCCTTCCAATCACTTTCGACTAATTAAAATGGCACTAGCAATTTCAATTTCCAATCGAATGAGCCCTTTTTGAAGCTATGACAACGCGTTCTATAAAAACCTTATGTGTCCCCAGGGCATAACTTACAAGCCTTGCCCTGAGGGCTGTGGGGGTTGTCATCCTCAAAGACTTAATTTCCATAACTTAACACTACGTTGAATAAAATGGCTATCTCAAAATTTTTATTGGATGTGTTTGGGAAATGGTGGGCGAGAGAGGAGGGTTAGTTGCCCTCCAATCACTTTCGACTATTAAAAAGGGCACTAGCCCTTTGAATTTACAATCGAATGAGCCTTTTTTGAAGTTTCTACGACAACTCCTTCTATAAAAACCTTATATGCCCCCAGGGCATAACTTACAACCCTTGCCCTGAAGGCTATGGGGAATTGTCCTCAAAAACATAATTTATATCTGGAAATCAACTACGCTGAACAGACTGGCTATCTCAAAATTTTGATTGTATTTGTTTCGGGAAATGGTGGGCGTGGAAGGGGTGTTAGTTGGCTTCCAATCACTTTCGACTATTAAAAATGGCACAAGCCGCTCCAATTTCCAGTTGAATGAGCCCTATTCGAAGTTTCTACGACCACTTCTTCGATACGAAGTGCCCTGCACTAAAGGAAAAAAATAATAAATAATACATTGTGCCAACATCGTTCTTAAATGCCCCCTGGGCATAACTTAAAGCCGTTGCTCTGAGGGTTGTGGGGGAGTGTCCTCCTCAAAAACATATTTTTTCTATCTGAAAATCAACTACGCTGAACAAAATGACTATCTCAAAATTTTGCTTGGATGCGTTTGGGGGACTGATGGGCGTGGGGGGGGGGGCTAGTTGCCCCCCGGTCACTTTCGACTATTAAAAAGGGCACTAGCCACTCCAATTTTCAATTGAATGAACCCTTTTCGAAGTTTCTACGACAACTCCTTCGATACGAAGTGCCCGGGTATAGAAAAAGAAATAGTACATTGTGCCAACATCGTTCTTTACTTAGGCAGCGCTATAGCGCTGCCTAAGTAAAGAAGTGCCTTTAGAAGTGGTCATATAGTACAAATTACCTTCTCGTTTATTTGCCCAATTAGTCACTGTCTGTGTATATGTATAGCACTAGTTGCAATCTAAACTCTATTTCAAAATTAAATGTTTTAGCGCTCGATTCTCTTATTTTGTCTAAAAGTTCGATATATATTTTAACTTGAATTTAGCAACAGATTTGTCAAGGGGGTGTAGCTCAGGGATAAGCGCTCTCGCTTAGTGTGCTAAAGGTGTAGGGATCTATACCTTCCGCTCCCAGTTATTTTTTTTATATTTATTGCTACAAGTCTTTAATGTCTGTGACAGAAACTTTGCATTTTGTAAGAACATAAAGTTTTAAAACCAGTAAAACATATTAAGTTTTAAAACAGAATAACTAAAAAAGAGGTTAAAAAAAGAAATTTTTTTAAAGGAAAGTAGAGCTATGTTAAAACTTGTGACGAGCAAAAATTAATTTATATAATAATTCAAACTTAAACAGAAATTACCAACATAGGTGATGCTCTAAGGTTGCCTGTTGTAAAGAGCCATAAACATTTTCCGTATTATTTGTCATTATTATTTACTCTATTTTTCCCCCAGAGATACTTTACATGCAATAGGTGTTTGTTGAAACTTCACAAGAGCTCATTCGATTGAAAATTAAGAGGTCCAATGTCCTCCTAAAGAGTTAAAAGTAACTGGCATTTTTTTTCTAGTATTAAGTGCATTAGCATAATAGTCATCAGTTTGTTTTCGTAATCCATGACTCCCTACCGCTTGTTATTGATAGTGTTCTTTCCTGAACTTACCTTGTAAGTGGGTGTTGCTCCCAGATGGGTCTAAACAGGGAAGGCATATGTGAGTTTTTGTTAAACATGTGCCTGATATATCGTTTTCAAAATGACGCAACCTTTTCTACCCTTGATCTTATGAAGTAATATTGTCCTATTAAGGATTGATTGAGAATTAGGCACAACTTTTTAACATAGGAGGATCGGAACCAATCAAGGTCGGCACTCCGAGAAAGATCAGCTGGGAATTAAAATCCAATTAGTAGAGGTTTGCCAACTCTCTTGATGGCTTCGTTTGAAGGATGAAGTTGAGATGATGTAGTGGGAAATAATCAGTTGCTTTGTATTTACTTCATTGAAGCGACAACCTAAATGAAGCAGAAGCAGAATAGAGAAGTAGAAAAAGATAATTATGTAAAAATCAAAGGATAGTATTACCAAAATATCGGAATTATTTGCTATGGAAGGGACGCGAAGACCAAAGAAGCAACTATATGAGCTTAGTGGGCGGTTATGAAAGGCCCTGGGTATTTGGCTAGATTTCAAGGGTTGACAAGACAGCCTTTTTTCTGTGAAATGCTGATGGTTTTTTTCTTGTTTTTTTTTGTTCCTACATTTGTAGCACTAGGTACTTCTTAAGTGTATGATTTGTAGCTACTATTGTATATCGCTCCATCATGAGGTTTTAAATGACTGTTGAATCTTCTTTTGAAGGAGTCAGTAGAGAAGCTTTCAGGGAAAATGTGTCCTCAAAGATCGTTTCAGATCAAACTGCAACGTCAAATGTAGCTATTTTTCATGTACTGTATTCTCGACATGTCAACCTTAAGATAATTACGGACGAATCGTGTTTCTTCATGTTTGTATTGTGGGGTGCATAACACGAGAAAGCTCTACAGAAAAAGGTGGAATTTATGCACTTGTCGAAAACAGCCATCGACGCGACATGAAACCTTTCACTAACAGACTGGAGAGTCATAGGTAACGAGTTAACCTGCCATATTAGCCTTTCACTGGATCTTTTTGAAGAGGTGCCAGCAAGTTTTCGGAGCACCAGCATAAAGTGGACATTAATATTCAGCAATGGGTCTTATGCAAGACCTGACAAGTGGGATGATCAAGCTCGGTTGTGAAAGGTTTCGCATCGAAGACTGACCTCCAGCTTTCTGGCGTAGGTGGTTTTCACTAGACCGACGTGTGTATTCCAGAAATATCTATGGAGAAGTCGAACCCTAAGAGGCAAAGCTCGTCGAGTCTCTTCATAGCATCATTCGTGAAGATGAAGCTGGGATGTATGCCTGGCTCGTTCGATCGGGTGATGAATAGCTCGTCTGTTTTCGATGCATTGAATTTGGTTATCCGTGTATCGGACCACAATTTTCAAAAGATCTGTCTGGAGGGGTAGGGAAGCTTAGGCTGGGTTCTCCTGTTTTGGGACAGCTGCATGTGTAGGTGATATCAGCAAAGTGATGCAGAGTTTTGGTAAGGTTGAGGTCTATGTCATTTATAAGGAAAATTGCAGGTACCAAAATTTTTCCCTGGTGTACGGTTATCTTTATTGGATGTTCCGGGATTTCAGTAGCTAATAAATTGATGACATATGTTTCTATACTCTGTATTTTAGGTCGTTCAAGTTTTTTGTTTTCTTTCAGAACCAGCTATACTGCTCATGGTAAATTCCATGAAATATCACCCGCTAACGACGGTGTCTTTGCTCGACTTTTTATGTCGGATAACGCCAAACTTTTATCCATCACTATCTGACCGTGTGAGACAAGGCATTCAAACATCATTGAGGCAAATATTGAAAAAGGGGGTGCTGCCATCTTTAACTCCGATTGTGGACAATCAAAAAATTGAAAGAGATCTAAAGAGCCTGGCGATTGAAATGTTCCCAGAATTTCTCACTTCCAACGACGGTGAAGGTATGTACTTTAAACAAAGTCTTATTTATTGTAAATATAATTTGTGTTGAAATATGTCAAAGGTTTATTTATAACCACATATTAATTGGCCCGTGGACCATATATCAATTAACTACCCTAAGAGTCTGTTGGACAAACAGCCTAGGGAAACAAACGTGGACAAACATGGCAAACAAACGCGCATGACATCTATGATATTGCTGCCCTTCAAGATAAAGGTTGGAACCAATATTTTCTTTTCGTGTGTGTTTCAAAAGTCTTACCCTCTCTGACAATTGGAGTAGAACTATGACATACCCTAGGTCAAAATTTATTCTTTGTTGTTGTGAGGAATTGTACCAGGGAACCGAGCTTCACTCGGTGAAAAGAAGCAGTTTTTTATTCTCTTTTGCAAAAACAAATTTAGTTATATTTTATTTTATTCGCTGTAGAACGGAAAACCATTAGGGTTTTGAACCTCTGGATAATTGTCACGTCATTTATACGAAAACAATTTTTCCAAAATTAATTACAGCCTTCAATAAATTTTCCAAAAGTCGTGTCTTATCTAGATCGTTTTTCACACTGGAAAAGCAACAATAATCACCGAGCGAAGCTCTTTTCTCTGGTATACAAATTAGTATTATAATTTTTCTGCCGCAATGTGTAGTAGTTAATGCGAAGCAATTAAGAATCGACTAACTTCACAGCTATCAAACGGGAATGTTTTTTCTCTAAAAGCTTGAGAATCAACTGATTTTCCAAAAAAAAAATTTATTTTGGGAACTCCTACTCATGCTTAAGGCTTTTAACCTTCAAGGAGACGATTTATTAAAAATATTAAGGGTACTGGGAGGGGGTAAGGGGAATTTTCCCAAAGTCGTGAACTGTCTAGATCGTTTTTTTTTTTTTTTTTTTTTTTTTTTTTTTTTTTTTTACCGGAAAATGGTGGTATGACAATTCAAAGAAAAAAGAATTATGCTGTTTTCGAAAAAAAAATACAGATATATGTAAAATTATTGCCTGTTTAATAAAACAGATTTGAATGGCTGTTTTGATGCAATTAAATTTTATTTATTTTTCATATAACCTACAGCACTGGACTAAAAACGGCAAATTACCAGAGAGTTTGAAAGTTTTGGTGTCCTGAGGCTGAGGTAGATTTAATGGAGGCCCGCACCACCCGGCTTGGGCCAGTTTAATTTTGCATAAGATAAACTTCATCGAAATTCTAGCCAACCCCTCCGCCCAAATCTGACTGTTCCTTCCCTTGACTGTCAAAACAATAGTCACTATTCTTCAGATTAATTTGGTATGACGTATGTCTGTGAATATAAAATAAGTGTCTTTAAGGTATACTTGTATCTCTGGTTAAGTACCTCTACAATGGACCAACAAATTGGGATTCCATGATATAGCCTGTTGAGCCCATTTTCTAAAGTAGTTCAAAATCATTGCTGTTGATACAATTTATCGTCCGAATGTATAGTATTTTTTGTTTTGTTTCAGTTCATCGACTAGACGATGCAACCATAGCAAGAACTGATTTCGGTTCACCGACTCCTGGTGATGTTCTTTCCGACATAATGGAAACAAATCACGGGTCAACCGTTCTAGATGAACCAGTTTTCAGTGACGACGAAGAATCTTCTGACGAATCCAAATTAAAAGTTCAACAAGGTAAAATCAAATGCAAGAAACATTTTCTAACTTGCTTACCATTACTTCCGTATTATTTCTTCTAAAAGAATTTTCTTTTGGAAATGTAGATATGTAGAATTATTGCTCGTTTAATAAAAATGATTTGATTGCCTGTTTTGATGCAATTAAATTTTATTTATTTTTCATATAACCTGCAGCATTGGACTAAAAAGGGCAATTTACCAGAGAGTCTGAACGTTTTGGTGTCCTGAAGCTGTGGTAGATTTAAGGGAGGCCCGCACCACCCGGCTTGGCAAGGCTTAAATAAATTTTGAAATTTTGCCAATTTATATCAAGTTCTTTTTGGATGCCTTAATTTGGGAAAGAAGAAGAACTTGAATTTAGTTTTCTCGTTTGTAGGAATAAAAATGAATCAGTCAACAGAGCAGTCTAGTTTTAAAAAGTCCTTAGTTAAAGTGACAGTGTTAATAGTAATAAGGATGAACAGAACTAAGAAAGAAATAGCAGTAAACTATTGTTTCAGTTTATCAACTTGTGTTTCCATATTTTTCAGATTATATAGGCTTACTTCCAACATCCCTATTGCTAGTAATAACTTTCTGTAATCTGCAAGAAATAGAATTGTTGAAAGAAAAGGTTTGTTACAATTTCTATAAGCGTTTTGAATGGAAATTAAAAAATGGGACCTTCAAGTGTAAACTAAGGTTTCAAACTTCAAAACAAAAAATTTTCCGCAAAAACTTCTCTATTAAAATCAGTATTTTATATGCCGCAAAGCAAACAAGATATCATGTCAAGTGAACTTCATCAAGAAATGACAAATTTTCCGAAGAAAAAAGATATAAGGCTTCCTGTTGAAGAGAAGAGCACAGTAGTGGAGAAAAGGAATGTCTCTAAATCTACTAGACCTTCTAAATTGGAACCGGATGTCAAAAAGTTGCATTTGGAAAGTGACAATTCAGCTCAGATGGACAAAAAGACCACCAATTTCTCGAAAATTAAAAAGATGACTGGTAGTAAACAGGTTGATCCATTCGAAAAACTTGACAATGAGTTGCGATAATTGCCAACAGACTATTCAAATTTTACAGATCCCCAGAAATGAAGAAAGCAGTAAGAGAATGAAGATAAACATCTTATATGCCACATGGCATAAATTACAACCCTTACCCTAAGGTCTTAGGGTGGTTGTCATCCTCTAAGACCGAATTTTCAGAAATTTCAACTACGTTAAACAAAATGGCTATCTCAAAATTTTGATTGGATGTGTTTGGGGAAATGGTGGGCGTGAGAGGGGCGATAGTCGCTCTCCAATCACTTTCAACTATTAAAAATGGCCCTAACCCTTTTCAAGTTTAAGTTAAATGAGCCCTTTTGAAGTTTCTACGACAAAACTTTCAATAAAAACCTCATATGCCCCCAGGGCATAACTTACAACCCTTTCCCTGAGTGCTGAGGGAATGTCATTATCAAATACCTAATTTCCAGAGCTTTCTACTACGTTGAACAAAATGGCTATATGAAAATTTTGATTGGCTGTGTTTAGAGGAATAATGGGCGTGAGAGGGGGATTAGTTACCCTCCAATCACTTTCGACTATTAAAAAGGGCGCTATCCCTCTCAATTTCGAATTTAGTGAGCCACTTTTCAAGTTTTACAACAACTCTAACTATAAAAACCTTATATGCCCCCAGGGCATAACTTACAACCTTTGCGCTTGGGGCTCTGGGGGGTTTGTCATTCTTAAATACGTAATTTCCAGAACTTTCAACTACGTTGAACAAGATGGCTATCTCTAAACTTTGATTGAATTTTTTTTGGGGAAATGGTGGGCGTAAGAGGGGGGTTAATTACTCCACTTTATTTTGACTATTAAAAAGAGCTATTTCAATTTCCAATCAAATGAGCCTTTTTTGAAATTTCTATAACAACTTTCTATATAAACTTTATATGCCGCCAGGGCATAACTTACAAGCCTTGCACTGAAGGCTCTAAGGGGGTTATCTTCCTCAAAGACCTAATTTCAAGAACTTTCAACTACGTTGAACAAAATGGATATATCAAAATTTTGATTGGATGTGTTTGGGAAAATGATGGGTGTGAGAGGGGCGTTAGTCGCTATCCAATAAAAACCTTATATGCCCCCAGGGCATAACTTATAACCCTTGCCCTGAGGGTTGTGGGGGAGTGTCCTCCTCAAAAAGATATTTTCTATCTATAAATCAACTACGCTGAACAAAATGGCTATATCAAAATATTGATTGGATGTGTTTGGGGGAATGATGGGTGTGGGGGGATAGTTGCCCTCCAAACACTTTCGACTATTATAAAGGGCACTAGCCCTTTGAATTTCCAATCGAATGAGCCTGTTTTGAAGTTTCTACGACAACGCCTTCTATAAAAACCTTATATGCCCCCGGGCATAACTTAAAACCCTTGCCCTGAGGGCTGTGGGGGAGTCTCCTCCTCACGAACATATTTTCTATCTGGAAATCAACTACGCTGAACAAAATGGCTATCTCAAAATTTTGATTGGAATTGTTTGGGGGAATGACTGGAGTGGGGGGGGGGCTAGTTGCCCTCCAATCCCTTTCGACTATTAAAAAGTGCACTAGAACTCTTGATTTCCAATCGAATGAGCCCCTATTGAAGTTTCTACGACGACTCCTTCCATATGAAAGACCCTGCTCTAAAAAGAAAAAAATAATAAATAATACATTGTGCCAACATCGTTCGTATATGCCCTTAGGGCATAACTTAAAACCCTTGCCCCGAGGGTTGTGGGGGAGTGTCCTCCTCAAAAAGATATTTTCTGTCTGAATATCAACTACGCTGAAACATGGGTATCTCAAAATTTTGATTGGATGTGTTTGGAGGAATGATGGTCGTGGGGGGGGGGGAGGGGCTAATTGCCCTCCAATGACTTTCGACTATTAAAAAGGGCACTAGCCACTCCAATTTCCAATCGAATGAGCCCTTTTCGAAGTTCCTACGACAACTCCTTCGATACGAAGTGCCCGGGTATGGAGAAGAAAAAAGAAAAACAAATAATAATACATTATGCCCACATCGTTCTTTACTTAGGCAGCGCGCTGCCTATGATTCACTAATAAAAAGCCTGTGGTTTTTTCTTATTTGGAATAGTAAGAGACAAACCTGAGATAATGAGGCCACTAACTAAGTCCAATATGTGCCATGGTTTGTTCTTCACTAAGTTTCAGCTAAGTTTGCAGTCATGATACCAACGAAACTTACATAATTCCCATTTATAATTAATCGATCCTTTATTTAATCTTTATATACAGTAAGCCTCTAAGCTTACCAGAATCCTATAGCAAATTGCAGATTTATTTCAAGGGTCAGCAAAGCCAATCGTAGGGCTAAATCGTTCTATTTGTCTGGGAGGAGAAAACTGAACCGTATGATCCCTAGACTTTTCTGGAGACTGACGTCATCACCTTCATTATCATTTTCATATTTGCTGTCGTCATTTCTGTCATGGGGATTATTATTGTCGTCCCTTTACTGAAATCCTTACTGTATTACAAACATGAAAAAGCCTATGGTTTTTTCTTAATTGGAATAGTAAGAGACGACCCGGTTACAACCTACTATTATGACATCATTGATCAATCTTTAACATGAAATTATAATATTATTTTAGTTACTATGGACTGGAAGTTTGTTATTTACTGTGATACGATTGTTACGTCATTGATCAATCTTTAACATGAAATATGCAGTTTTTCGAAAAAAATTATTGTATTTTAAAAATAATTTGTTTTAATTACATAAGGTTTTTAGCCCCATTAATTTACTTTAAAATGAGCCATTGAACAACTCTACGATGTTCCAGTGCCAAGCTATCTGTGGAAAAAAAAAGAAAAATGGAAAAAAAGATGCCGTTTAGGCAAAATGCTGTAGTATCTGCCACTTTTCTTGATTTTCAAGCCAATATATTTCCCTTGTTGTTCACGCCAAAGGACAGAAAGTTTCCTTTTTAGAGGTTTCGGACAAAGCGGTTCTAATGGTGTACTTTTTGTTTTGATCTGACTGTTTTTTAGGAATTATGGGTTTTTATATTTCTTAACATTGGACGTCATCGTCTCTTACTAGGTTGCTGGCTACGGCTGCAACCCGGATGTAAAAACTGTAACCATAGTAATTGTTTTAGGAACCAAGTAACATTAATGAATCAATCAGTTGTTGGAGATGGAACATTGTTATTGAAAAATTGGTGATCAAGTTCACATAAACATTTTGCAGTTTTCACAACAAACAGAAACATCCATCAGAAAAATGAACATCTATAATGGTTTTTAAAGGGCGAATCTGATCTATATCATTACAAAAATGTTATGTGTCGTACAGGAAAACAATCTTTTTCTATAAAATACATAGTGTTTTTAAAAAATTCTAATAGAAAAGGGACAATATTATTTTGCTTTAAAATTGCCATAATTTCTTTGTCATAGTATTTTTATCTTAGAGCGACTGTTAGGCTCAGCAAATGAATCGTCACAACAGTGTTTCTTTTTTTTTGTAAACCAGCTAATTCCAAGGCCTACAGGTTTTTTAGTTGTCGTTCGAAAAAATATCTTTTATGATATCTTTTTATTTCCAGTAAAGGGTTCAAAGAAAGGTTGAGAATGAATCGGCCTTGGAATAACTTTTAGCATGAATGTTAACCTGATTTACCGTTGCTTGTGCAATCTTAAGTTCCATGTTAACGTAGCTGACAGAATTATCGGCGAAGCAAGACACTTTGGAAACAACCAGTACACTTGGAAGCAAAAATTTGCTTTTGATTCTCGGCCATCGATTTAATCTTGCAACCTTAAACCCCGCAAAATAAAAAATGTTATATTTCCAGGGGATTGTTTTTCTAAAATAGAGAAAAACAGTTATAGCGTGTTCCTGAAAAGATAATCTTTCTGAAAATCACTGTGTTCGCTGAAACCAAATTTACTCTTTATTTATTGACAGTGAATAAATGCTGTTACTTTTAACATGCACCATGTATACAAGCTAATGTTTATTACTTTGCCCAAAACATAAAACCACACAACAAATACTTTTATTTCTAAAAATGCAGCATGCTTAAGCTACGGCTGCGTTATTCTACCTCAAAACAGTACCTATTATTTGTTTTTGACGTAATTGGTGATAAGAATAACTTGATTCTGTGTTAATCACCTTTCGATTGCTTCTTAAGTACTTCACCAATAGTTGCGAAACTGTGGCATTGCATTATTATTTATAACTGTTGTGTAATCGTCTCCATGAAGAACAATTCTCCTCTTCTCAAATTTCTCATAAACAATTTAAAAAATTGACCAATAAGTACAAGTATGCATCCTTTGACCTACCACTACTGCTACTAATAATCCTTGAAGCACCAAACTGACCGAGGCTAACACAGTTGCCACACTCCTCCATTTCTAATGTATTCAAAGCTTCCTTCTTTACACCTTCCAAGGACGTTCCAATTTCCCTTAAATATTTCCTTACCAACCTCCTCCCACCCCAGGGACTACCTGCTCGTCGTTTGGCCCTAGGTGAATGTCCGAAAAGGACGAGCAAGTGAAGTTATCCACGCGATCGATCTTCTGGTTACCCATCACGACCTCTTCACCTTCACTTATTCCTATTCTAAGCCTCTTGCGTTTCTTAAGATTAATTTCAAACTTATTATTGCCCCCTGAGCTCTTAAAACTTCCAAAAGATCATTCATTTTGCGGACATTTTTATCTAGGACACTCGAATCATTACATAATCTAAGCGCAGGAAAAATTTTTACCTTCCCATTTAATTCCATGCTCTACCATAACCTTTGTCTTGTTCTTTAGGAAATAAGGCATCAAAATGATCCTTATAAATTGAGTTGGGACCCACCCCTGCTTAATTCGTGATTCAATGCAAAATCAGCTGCTAACCTCATTTAATTTCCTACCTTAACCCCAAGACATTAGTTTCTAGCAGATTGTAGCATTTACTTGCAATGGTGCCCGCGTCTGCCGCCAATCAGACAGGTTGAAAATTCTTGCATGACTCCGGTTCAGACAGTGGTCCACATGCCTACTTTTGTACTGACCGTCAAAGATGGCAGGGTTGGTGATCAGCACTTCGACTCTTCGTCATACTGATTGAAAACACTTCCGTGATGTCTCTAAAAAAAAGGTGCTATACGATAGCAGAATTTTCTACAAAAAAATATGGTGGAGGGAACACATATCAGTTTTAAAGTTGTTCTATAATTTGAGCAAAAAAAAAATTCCATATTAAAAACTGGGTGGAGGACGGGTGTCAGAAAAGCCACGGGCTCATTTTGATGATTTGGAGAATAATGTTTCCAGCAAGATTTATCATGCTTAATTTCTGGAAAAAATCTAGACGGGCAGGAGGCTTGAAGGGCCATTGATCCACAAGATCTTCTAATAATACGGTAATTCTTACGTGATTCTGGGACAAATGATCACTATCATAGATGACAACCCTTTCAAGCCCATGGAAAAATTTCTTCTTTGGATCTCTTAGTTGTTCTATCTGTTATCCTAAGAAGATGTTTTGGCAACGGCTCCTGTATATCTTAAAATTTCTAGATTTTAGTTTAACCTCAATTTGGAACTGCTTGTTAACTTGAACGGAGCTCGTCTGCTTGAACGAAAGCAGAATTATGGTTGAAAAAACGTTGGCTCTCTAAACCCGTCTAACAAACTCCACTTCTGGCTCAAGAATGAGCAAGAACTATCCTGGAGCTTTGCTTTAGATGGGGATCCATTTCAGGTTGGGGTCCAATTAAGACTTCTGCAGATTTTTATGTTTGAAGTTTTTAAACTTAATTAAACATAGTACAAATTTTAAAGTTCAAATAAAATTTTAGAAAAAGTAGCTCTAGGAATATTGTAAATATTGAAGCATTGCATTTGTCAGGGAGCGACTAAAAATAAGGTGCCCGGGGCCCACATGTCTTTAGTCTCTGTGTCTACTGCGTCTACATAACATAAGTCTTATTAATATTATTTCTTTTGTATGGTTTCCCATGCCACCATGGCTGTTTGTTTTGATTGAAGGTAGCTTGATTCCTTGAAATTTGTGATATCAAAACAGCCAAATACAAGAATTTGAGATGCATCTTATGCACTACGAACAGTGTTGATTTAGTGTTGTCTAGTTCTTATAACCCAGAATAAACTTTTTGATCTTTTTTTCTACAGTAACTTCGGAAGTTAAAGAGAAGCCAAGATCGAGTCCTGTACCTAAAGTATCAATTTCAAAAGCTCCTTTGCCTTCTTTGAATCAGATCTTAACGTCAGTTGTTTCAGACCAAATAGATTTACCTACATCTATGGCAGCATTAGAAGGGCAGCCCTCTCTTACCTCATGCATTGAGAAGTTAAGAGACGAAGTTGATGACGAAACAAGGTAATCAAACAGAAGTTTAGATTAAAATATACTCACAACTTAATTTGAAAGCTTATTTGTAATATTTTACAAGGCCAAATTCCTATCGGATCTTACACGTATTGACACGTATTGATTCTGAAGTAAATTCCCTTCTTAGGTGATATTTTGTTTTCATTGACTATGCAGCCGCAATCAGATTTGAATTGTCGGTCTTTATTCTTGAATTTTGGTCTTTGATTTTTTATGCCTACTTTCGCTACCCAATGCACCATTTAAAGTATACCAAACAGTTCGTGGTTACGAGGTTTTAGTAAGAAGTAGCACTGCTCAATAGTAACTAAACTCTTAAAAATAGATACATAAAAAGAATCGGCGTACTATGTTGATTCCAAATATATAAGATTCAGTAAAGTTTAGTGTTACATATCGAAAGCTACGACTTCGAAAAATTTGCCTGTTTTTAGATAATGGAGGGGAAACCCCCTGTATTTTGTTTGCTAGAAGAAAGATCATTGATGCTTGTTTGTTTATTTATTTTTCAGGCGTGATTGTATTGAAACAATAGTGCTAGAATATCGGAAGAGGTCTCATTCAAATGGAAATTAAAAGTTCTAGTGCCCTTTTTAAGTGACCAAAAAGATTGGAGGGCAAATAGCTCTTCTTTCACGCCCCTTTTTCCCAAAAGCTGTCCGATCAAATTTGAGATAGCCATTTTGTTCAGCATAGGTGAAAGGTCCAGTAGCTACAAGTATGCGTTTGGGGATAACATGACCCCCCCCCCCCCCCCACAGCTCTTAGGGAATGATCTGTAAGTCAAGAAGTATGTCTATTGTTTACATATAGTATTTATTATTGCGAATTATACAACGATTTTTTTGGAAGGGGGAGTGAATTTTCTTCTAGAAGAATTTTTCCATGAGGAAAATTTTCCCGGGAATGGACTTTCGAGGGGAAATTTTACACTGGATAAATCTGCCAGAATTTCAACACGAAATTCTTTTTGTTTGTCTTACTTTTTCTTTGTTGACTCAATTTTATATGTTGAGATGTTAAGAGGAATTACTAAAGGAAAATTTTCACGGGGTTCGAATTATCCAGAGGATCTTTCCGTAGGGGAGTGGTTTTCTACTAGTGGGAATTTGCGGGGAAAATTATCCACGGAGGGGGATTTCTGGCATGATTTGGAAAACATTAGGATACCAAAGTCTTTTTCAAATGAAAGTATGCTGTGAAAAATTTTTCAGGCAGAATCGTGTGCAAAAAAATTTCCGGGGGAAATTTTCAGCGAGAATGGAATTGCCTGGGGGAATTTTCCTGGCGCAGGGATTTTTTACGTGGGAGGAACTCCCGTGGGGGAGCGAATTTTCCATGGAGGTACAGCCGAATTTCCTGGCATTAATTAAAAAACGACCTGAGAATAAAATAGAAAATCAAGGTTTTTCAACTGAAAGCATAGAGCAATATCAAACTTCAAGTTAGCAGCAATTATTACGTATCTTAGAGGGGTTGCCCATTTCTTAAAACCTCGCTCTTTACGCTAAAGTTTGACTTTTTGTACCAATTCTTTAATAATGACTTCTGAAACACAAAGGCCGTTTAATTAGAACAGTATGTTTTTTTTTATACTGATAAAAACTTTAGGTAGGGACAACTACACTCGTATACTTAGTAATCTCGGTTCGTTTTAAGTTTTGATGTTGGTGCTTCCTTTCAGTTTATTTGATTTATTTATTTTTTTTTATTTATTTTTTTTATTCAGCTTTGCAGATCTGAATCTTTTTGTAGTAGCTTTCACCATTGGATTGGCCTGTAGACCTTTTATGATGGTACTAACGTCATTGAAACTGACGCCACCATCAAATAGTTTTGCTATGACGTCATTTATGGTTGTAATCATATGATAATGACGTCATTCATCATACGAAGATGCCCTACTACCGACAAAGAAAACAGTTAAAGTACTTGGAATACTTTCGGTATATATATATATATATATATATATATATCAAGTGATCAATATTGCTGCTGTAAAGAGCCACAAGAATAATAATTGAGTTCATTATAAACATTCTAAGTAAATAAATTAGTCTGTCACATTTTACATAAACCAAGATTTATACAGAACCCTGAAATTTTTATATGAAGTCACCTTATGTGCTGAGTTAAGATTTAACTTACTTTTGACTTATCGCTCTTGCTCATCAAGGTCGCCAGCGTAGAGGGAACTGGTTGAGAGCGTTGTCAGTCTTCTCCAAGCAGCCCTTTCCAGGGCTAAGGATGGGGCCTAATTTGGGTCGATGTTGCGGTTAAAGAGGCGTTGATTTATAACATCAGCCCATCTGGTTTGCGGCCTCCCTCGAGGACGTTTCCAGACAATCGAGGGATTGAAGTCCGATATGATCCTTGCAGGGGTATTTGGTGGGAGGCGGAGTAAGTGTCCGTACCATCTTAGAGAACGAGCTTCTACACGGGTGGAGAGTTTCGCTAGCTTATTGGTCTACATGATATTATTGGTGTAGGTCTTCCCATAGCGTTCGAAATTATGGATTCAAACCAGGTGTTTGGTTAAGAAGGACTCGAACTTTCTGAGTTCCTTAAAGACTATTGGCCATGTCTCAATCGAGTGTATTCCGATGCATAATATCGTAACGTTATTGAAGTGGATTTGAGTACAATGTCTGATAATTGGTTTCTTGGAGACTGCTCTAGAAAGCTATCTGAATGCAAAGTTTTCTTTAGCTAATCTGGCTGAGATTTCGGCGTCAAGTGTGACGTTTGATGATATAATTGATCCGAGATATGTGAACTGTCTTACCTCATCAACAGCTTGGCCATTGATCACAACAGTTAAGGGTGACGCCGATGCTGTCTTTTCTATAGGCATGATCTTCGTTTTCTTCCAGTTGACTTGCAGCACAACTGCGGAGGCAGTTGAGGAGATCATCTCAATTGAAGACTTAAGCCGGTCAAGATATTTACTAAAAACGGTTAAATTGTGGGCAAAACCAGAATCAGACGAATTTCTTCTAGCACAACTTAGGCCGAAGTAATATGTAAAGGGCGTCTTGTTCAAAATGTGGTCGGTGATACAGTTAAACAGGTCAGGTGCAGCAGCGCATCCTTGTCGTACACCATTTTTGATGGAGAAGGAAGAAGAAAGTTTCCCGTTAACAAGGACGGTGCTTTGTTTGCTGCTGTAGAGTTCTTTAAAGAGGCTGACTATCTTTGTTGGTAGGCCCGAAGCCCTCAGGATTAGCCAAAGGAACTTTCTGTCGACAGTGTCAAAGGCAGAACGGAAGTCAATGAAAGGTATGTAAGCCTTCTTGCTGAATTGCAGGTCTTCTCCACGGTCTGTCTGACCGTATGAACCTGTTCAGTCGTCGATCTTCCGAATTGTTTGGGGTGGCGCAAAAGCATTTAGGAAACCTATTGCACGTTTCATCTGTAGTACTGCAAGTAATTTTCAAGGAGGAGAGAGTAAGACGATATCACGGTGGCTGCTGCAATCTGTCTTGCTGCCCTTTTGCTTAAAAACTGGAACGAGGATTTCTTTCTTGCTGTATGACGGTGTAGTTTCAGTGACTCAGATTATGCTGAACACCATCTGCAGCCAAGGTATCATTGCGTGGCCGCCCGTAGTAAGTAGCGGTGAAGTGATGGCACAGGTGCCAGCCACTTTATTGTTTTTTATTCTCCTTGCGGCCGATGTAATATCATTAGGAAAAAAGTTGGCACCGTCGGGAGCAGGGGTAACTTCTGTATCAATAGGATCAAGCCTTTGGTCAATGCGACCGGATAGATCCGAGTTTATCAGCTTATTAAAGTGTTTCTCCCAGAGATATACACATTGAGAATGATCGTATATAGTTTCTCCTTTCGCTGCTTTCAGGCTTGTGGATGTCATCGCATGTTGGTCAGTCAGCTCGCGCAGGATCAAGTCTTTCTTATCCCTGTGGAGCAAGGAATTGCGTAGTTTGTTGAGCTGTCTGTAGAGTGTCATATCTCCTCTTAATCTCGCTTGCCGTCTCTGCCCAATTATTTCAAACGTCTGGTTGCTAACCCACTCTTTCTTCTTTCGTTGCCTGGAGCCAACAACTTCGTTAGCTGCTCTGAGAACATTGTCTTTGAAAGTGGTCCATGCTGACTCGCTATCTGAACACAGCTGGAGAGCCTCGAAGTGGTGAGAGACTTCAGCTGCAAACCACTCGCGAACCGATGGATCTTGCTTCAGCCGAGAGGTGTCTATCTTCATGGGGGATGAAGAGTTACTCTTATTGGCCCTCAGCCGGAGTTTTATCCTTGCAGAGACGAGACGATGGTCGGCATTGCCGAGCTCGGTACCTCTGTATGTCGGTGCATAGCAGGTAAGAACAGTTATCTTCCCGTGCTTGCCCTCGATTCTCGCTCTCAGTATACGTGATGAGATAGGCGAAAATGACAATAAGGTTTTCCGAGCGAAACTGTTGAGAACAAGGCCAACTCTTCTTTGGGGTCCACCAGACCAAAGCAGTGTCCGGCCTTCTCCAATATCTTCTTCGCCACTTCCCGTAAGGTGGGTTTCTGTTATTCCTGCGATCGTCACTTTGTATATTCTTAATTCTTTTGCTAAAAGAAGCATAGAACTAGGCTGGTTCAGTGTCAGGACATTCCATGCCACCTTGGTCAACGATGTTCAAAGGGGTACGTCCTTGGGCAGGCATGGGTCCAATTGGGAGATTAGGTTGGGCATCCGTCCCTTGGTGCATTTAGCTCTCCGATGGCGAGCCCGATAGCCAGTGGCACTTTACGACATATCTGCAATCGCAAAGACTGCCGGTAAGCAGCCTTTGGACGAGCACCATTAACGTTAAGTTAAGATTCTTCCTCGAAAATGAGGGAAGAAAGGAATTCTTTCGCCCCGTTTGTCAAAGTTACACATTGAATCAAACAGTTTGTGGCAACGAACTGTAAGTAAGGAGCGACTCTGCCCTATAGTAACTCGCATGTTGACTTTCCAACTAAAAAAGGTGCCCCACTTTTACATTCTTTTTCTATCCTGAAAAGATTTGGTTATCCAACTGATGTGTAAAAAAATCTGTATAATGAAGTTAAATTACACCTTCTTTTGAATGTGCATGCCCAGCTCGGTATTCGAGACTGAGGAAAGATCAATCAGATAGACTTGAGACGGTACAAAAAAGAGCTGTAAAAATTATACTTGAACATAACTACTCAACATATGATGATCTACTGAAACTACTCAACTTGAATTCACTTGATAGTCGTAGACATGAGTTGGCACGCCGCTTTGGACTAAGTGAATAATTTCAACATAAAATTAAGTTCTAAAACGCTTACAGGTATATTCCTGAAATAAACTATATCAAACATTTAATGTTCCAATAAGGGACGAATGGTTTACGATATCACGAGAGGTTGGGTAAGTTATTAATTGTGGGTAAGGCTTTTTGATTTGTCGGTGTCTAGATGTCTACGATCAACTAAGGTAATACCTCAGTTGGGCTACCATATCTGTTCAGGTTGGAAAAATAACGTAAAAGCGGGGCAATGTTTTTAGTCAGACAGTCAACCTGCGAGTTCCATCTGAAATTTTGTCAAAAAGTATTCCAGGTATTTTAACTGTTTTCTTTGTCAGTAGTAGGGAATTATGAGAAGTGTGACTGTTTAGGAAGGAAAAATTCATAAAAGAGCTCTTAAGTTTCACTGACAATCAGTCTTACCTGTCCTAATTTAGCTTTCTAATCATTAAAATTTTTCCTCAAGTCAGACTGTTCGGTAGTCAGTGGGCTTAGTCGCAGTGCTATGGCAGTTAAGTCATCAATAAATTTAAAATGCTCCCAAATTGTTGTTAAAATCAGTTGATCGAGGTTTGTATGGAACTAGGTTGCAGCTACTGCTGCACCCATGATCTAATATGAGTAAATCATAAGGCTATTCATTATTAAGTCGAAGATTATCTCGTTTCAGTGTACTGAACCATTTGTTTATTTTCGATATGTAATTTCTAACACAATATGTTTCTGCTAACTACGTTTTATCAAACTTTTTTTTGTTTACCAAGTTTTAAACAACATGTTTAATGTTTGCTACCTTTTTTCGCAATTTCTCAACAATATCTTGAAAGGTATGCGGTTAATTTTGACATAACTACAGAAAAGATTACCAAATTTTCATAGCTGTATAATGGAAGTAATAAGAATATAGGAGGCCCTCATAAAAAAAAAGCCACATAAGTGCTTCCTATGCAAAAAAAGTGATTTTCCTTGAAGTTCAAGCCAGGGTACTGTAATTCTCATGTATAGGGTTTTCGGCCATGGTGATTCCGATGGTGCATTTTATATTTCGGTCCCATTAGATTTCAAAATAACTAATTTGAGTTTCTATCAGCCGAGATTCGTCCTTTACGTGACACTGACTCTAAAATGGCAATATTCAAACTTATTTCATGACAATTCATATTTACGGAAATAAATTAATTAAGCAAGGAAGACTGCACTTTCATACCGATATAATTTTTATATTTAAATTGGTACATTTTTTTACACACAAAAACCTGAGATAGTATTACGTGTTGCAACCTTTTCAAGCTTTAAATTTGAACTTATATTTAACGTTGCAAAAACAAGTGGAAAAAATTGCAGGAATTTATAACATTAAGTTTTCCGATAAAATGAAAAATTTGAAATGATTTTGGAATAAGTTGGATTCATATTGGAAGAAGATTTGACTACATCCCTGATTTTAAGAAGGTTTTGGACTATGGTTGTACCCAGGGCTGTACCCAGGATTTTTTTCTGGGGGCGGGGGGGGGGGGTAAAAGGATTTTTTTCGGGGGAGGGAGATTACAAAAAACTCAAAAAATTGTTTGTATTCATTTTTGTTACGTTTTTAAGAGTAGGACAAACAATTCCGGGGGGGGGGGACCCCCTAACACCCTCCTCCCCTCGGATACAGCCTTGGTTGTCGCCAAAGGAGGGCTTTCGTGCATGTAGCCCACTCCCTTCCCCGATATGTAGATGACTATTTTAAAAATGCGAACTGTTTGGTGACTAAGTCTACCTAAAACTGACTTTCAAAATTAATTCACCTTTCCCCAATCAAAGCACAATACTAAGTATTGGGTACAATACCCTGTCTAGGGGATGGTCACAGAGCACTCTTATTATTTTTTCTTTAATCTTTCGACTCGTTTTCAGATTATGTTCTCTTATTAGGGCTTTCTAACCTTCCACGTTTTTTTATCTTTTCTGTCGCTGTCTCTCAGGAAGAAGTAATTGAACAATGGCTCTGCAAACGTCTAAAAAAAAGTATTTTGATAGCCTGCGTAGTTACAATTATTTTGGTCAAGTTAGTATTTTGAAACTGGAGAAAGCTCAAGTAAACCAAATTAGACCTGTTACTAAAAAACAATAGATTATATGGTTATTTGTGTCGTAAATTGAACTTAATTATTTTTTCAGGTGTGAAATAGTGGAAGAATTAGTACAATTAATAGTAAAAGACGAAGTTGATTCAGAGGAGAGATTAGCCTTGGCTGAATGTGTTGCTGTGATACTATCTCCACAAATGGAATGTAAAATTTATCCAGAATTACCAACTCCTGAGTAAGCTCTATTCTATCTTCTCTTATAGCAGATTTCAATGTCTAACAGCGAAAATTTTTCGTCCTTAGAATTGGAAAAGCTAGCAATTTTTGTATAATTTGTCTGAAGCTCCTGTAATAAAGTGGGAAGAGCTTTGAGGGATCTAGCGCTCAGTAGTGCCGAACTGTACGTAAAAATGGTCTTTACCAATAGTAACGAAAACTCAAAAAAAGGAACTAGGATAAAAATGCACATATCGTAAGAATGTCCTTTCATTGGGATTCCAAATATATAAAGTTCAATATATTTAAAGTTGATCTCTAAGAATTGTTAGCATAAGAAACATTGCATAATTTTTAGAAAAGGAGAGAGCACTCCAAGGAAAAGGGGATTTGAGCGAAAGTTACATAATCAAATTCAGCATTTCCAAGGACCCTGTACATCAGGTCTCAAGATCCTAAATGCAAAAAAAGTCCGAGATTTTTTGTTTATTCCGAGAAGTAAGACACACACATGCGTGTTTTTTTTGTTTTTGTTTTTTCGAATTTTTGGTGGGAATAAGGGGGAAAGGTTTCTTCAAGTATTGTTATCTTATCGAACCAATGATCATAGAAAGATCGGGAAAGGGCTCACTGGAATGACAATTTATAGTTGTGGTGCCTTTCTTAAAGTAAAGACCTTGTCGCAGCAAATTGCTGTTCTCTACCACTTTGTGCCACAAACGAAAACTTTAGCCAAACAGCTAGGGCCAAAATTACATCGAGTAAATTGCGATATTGCCATTAGGCTCAGAAGTATTGAAAAGTAATAAAGATGGCCCATCAGTTCCAGAGATCATACTTTTACACGGTGTTGCATCCCTCAATTACGATACTAGCATCCGGTTGTAATCAACAAACTTAGAAACATTGAAATACGGACTTTTGCAGAAGTAAAATACCGTCTGTGAAATTTTGCTCCGTGGATGACGGTTATACTGCGATATAAATTATGCTAGTGATGTGTGGATCTAATGATGCTTAAGGTTAGTTTTTCAACAAATCAATTAGACAAATATTAGCAAAATTTAAATTTTCAGGTTATACCCAGTATGCTTCATTCACTGCTCAATTGTGTTCAAATATCTGAATTGTTCATAAAAACCTTCTTTTTGTCTTTAGCATGTTGGTAAATTAAAGTTAAAGCATGCCCAAGTAAATAAAAGAAAAAGGATTTATAGAAATACTCTAGCTGTTAGTTGATCAAGGCTTTCGTTTTGAGGGGCATTTCCGCGGGGTTTTGATGTGATAGACGCAAGTAATAAAAAGGGAATATTAGTTGTGATTGATGATTGTTTGTTTTGATTAATAATTCAGAAAAGGCGTGTCGGCATGAATTGTAGCTTCATATCTAAAAAGACTGAAATTCTTATTTACTTCTCCGACTAGATTCTAATATCCAGTGGAATCGATTTTTTTTTTTTTTTTTTTTTTTTTTTTTTTTTTTTTTTTTTTTTACGAATTTACTTCAGTAAGTTACGGAGTGGGAAACCTAAAGCGCTTTCTTCTTTCGACTTTATCTTGGGTGTGTGTAGAATTTATAGGGGGGGGGGGCAAAAGAATATCTGTTCGTTTTCTTATCAAATTACTAACTAATTAATATGTGTAAGTTTTTCTAATGTCAGTTTTTGCTTTTATTATGCTTTAATTACCTGGTTAATCGTGCGTATTGAAAGATATTGGGTGACAGATTTTCCATGGGATGTAGCGCTTCTAGTATTTGTAAAATATGTACTTCAGTTTAAGCTGATTATGGACCCAAAGTTTTATTCGTCAAAGTCGGAAATCCTTAAATACCATTTTTGTTGGAAATCGAACACTATTTGTGAAATATGTACTTTATTCGTTTTGATTTTGGACTCGTATTTTGCAATAATAACTTCGGAACTGAAATCAACTAGATCAGAAAATCAAAAATTTCGATTGAAACCAATCTATGGGACTGAAATATACACTCAGTGTATTTAATTTGAGGCAATCATATTACTGTTTTTAAAGATTCGCATTTAATCATTTCTGACCATTCCCTAAATAATTTTTGAATGGTCTTGGGTCGAATGATACAACATTCAGCGTTCTATGAATTTCGGGTGGGTTGTGGTGTTAGAAGAGGCACTGGTACATGGGCCCGCTTCGGACCCTCCAATGACATGGATCGAAAGTGATTGCACAACTTTGATATCAACAGTGTTATGTGCTAATGCCTGTTGTGACACGCTTAGCTTTATTTGGTTTTCTCCTCGAGGCATTAATCTCGGATATGTTATCTGAAAACACAGGAACTCTTAAATAACAAATTTGGTAGAAACCCTTTTTTTATAAATAGGTACCGTTTGTGACCAGTGGTTTCCAACCGATTTCGGACCATGCCCCACCCGAGCATTTCTAAAACCCTGATCCCCCCTTGATATTTAGATTTTATTATTCAAATTTTTACGTGTATTCATCTGAAAGAAACTTAAAAGGCTATTAACTTGGTATCTTTTGGGATCGTCCTCTAGGCATATATTATACTGAGGAAAAATATTGCCTGAATACAACACCTTTTATACTATGTATAACATCATTCCAATACTATCATGTACATTTTTTGCTCATTAAAGCGTTTGAACGTGACGTCATTGACATCAAGCTTTTTTTTTTTTTTTTAATTAAGTCCTTAAAGTATAGTTAGCCGAAAGGTGCATGACCTGCCCATGACCCACCAAAATATTGTCGGGCCCCCGCGGTTGGACCTGCGCCCCACGTTGGGAATCACAGATTTAGACAGAGCCATACCATGGTTTAAATCATGTTTTATAATTAAGCTGATGTCATTTGAAGCAGTTTGCAAAATATTCCCTGAGGTTCCTTGAGTTTGAATAGTTACAGCACGTGTATATGTACGAAGCCGGAGGTATGGGTTGCTGGTGTTTGAAGCAGAGTATTTCTATCCCACTTTAAGCACTCTAATAATGCAGACTAAGTTTTTTTCTTTTTACTTTGTGTATAAATAAAAACTGATCGGCCTGTGTTTCTTATGATGTTAACTACAGTATATGTCCAATAATTCGTAACGGTTGGTCGATTAGTTTTGGAATGCATGCAAATTTAGTTTAAAAGACAATTGACAGTGAGGATCGCATCGAATCGTAAACGAAATGACGTGCAACGACCGAGAATCACAAAGAAAACAAGATTATTACAACCAAAATGATTACTGGAGAAAAGGCTGGAATAGAATCACTCATTATTTTAGGAGGCATTTAAAAAAAAAAAAAAAAAAAAAAAAAAAAAAAAACGAAAATGTGCACTGAAACTATGATAGAAGGGGAGCCTGGCTAAACAAAAGGTACATATTTACCCTTCAAAAGACACTTGCAAAAATATATACAGTAAAATTTAGAGCGGAAGATCCACAAAGGAGAATTGGACTGCATTGGAACAGATGGACAAAGGAGGATGGACTTCTTTTTGCAAAGTTTCAAGATCACAATCCTAAAAATAAATAAAACAAGATCAAACGGAAGAAGAAAGAACTGCTTCCTTTATTGAAAACGCAACAAGCGCGTACTTCAGTGAGGGATAATCCATACATGGTTGTCTAGTATCAAAAAAAGACAGCCGACAATCAACACAATATCCAAAGAATTGCCATGGGTAGCCAAGGCCTGGATTATTAAGTTGGAATATCATACGAACAATCAGTTCAACACAATTTTTGTTTTTATTTAAAAATTTGTTGCTTTGCTGTATTTTACTTTTTACGCAAATGGTTCGATTGGTTTTGCTATTAGTACTCGGTAATTTGTTTCCATTCTTTTCGTTTTCGAATAAAATTAAATGTAATAAACTTTGTTTTTCAGATCTCTGGAGGAATCTACGAGTTCACCGTTTCATGTATTATTCCGTGCTTTGTGTGAGATGACGGATGATGACCCTGGAAGAGAACCTTTATTAGATTTCCTAGCAAGCCTTCACAAAGTTCAATCTCGAATTGCTTACCACCTTCTTTATTTTTTAAGAGCAAGGTAGGTCTTCATTTTCCATATGATTTTAGCCTTTGCCGTATAGCTGCATTCAATTTAGACCATATATTATCCAAAGTAAGTTTCTAACTCGCAAATCCTATTGGAAAATCACACTTTCTGACATCTACAGTTCGGGTGCATTGTTGGAAATTTATACTGAAAATTCTTCTACCGATAAAAATGGTATTAATAAGATGTATGTCAGTGTAAGAAAAGATGAAATCATGTCCGTGTTAAGTCCCAGCTAATTTGGTACTATATACTTACTTTCCCTGTGACTTGAGTAAAAATAAAATGTCATTGGTAATTTAATATGACAATAGTATCTTATATGACGGATTACCAAGATATGTATAGCTCTTCGCTAAATTGTTCAATGGCACCACGTTTTTAGCTTGACGAAAATTATCAGATTGCCAAGGGGTTGGCAATCTTAAGTGTTTGATTTGTTGGTGTTTTACACCTGTAGGTGTAAGATCAAGAGGTTTTTATGTTAAAGATGAAGTGGTTCTGATTATTGAAAATGGATATTATCAAGTCCAAATATTCAGCTTTGCATTCTCATGCATTTGCTTGTTTACAAAAATAAATCAAAGGGACTGCCCTCTATCTCCTCCTTCTGCGTGCAGGTGTGCAACATGTAACGATCGAAAATCCTTTATTCGCATACATCGATTTGGTCAATTTATTTTTTTTGCAGTCAGGCGAAACCATTAGGAATTCTTGTCAGTCATAGTCAGAAAGTCTGGAAAATTTGCGTCACATTCTCATGTTTCAAAGGCCTTTAGCGTGTTTATTCTCAAGTTGATGCTTGTATCTTTGAGCGAAGCTAAACAAGTTGCAGAGTCGATAAAATCAAAATATCAAATGGTTACACGTCGTTCAAAAGAAAATTAGAGGTTTCGTTTTAACGTAGGGTATTTTAATAGCAAATGCCTCTTAACAGGCTACATTGACAACGAGGATTTGGGGTTCAACTGTCTCAAGCTAAAAAATTACATCTACATATCTGCATGTAGGTTTTAGAATGTAGATGGAGATTCTCCCTTCCCTGTGTTTGGACTGAATACTATGACCTAAAATGTACTTCCTCTCCTCAAGAAAAATATAGATACATTCGCCAACTTTTGAACAGCGGGTTATTTATTTGGGTATACGTTTCAACAGTTGCGTAATTTCATATTTTCTTCCCCTGGGATTTTTTTCAAAACGCGTTTTTCAACTTTTGGTTATTGTGGGGTGTGGTTCGCCTTTTACTAGGTTGCAGCTACTGTTGCAGCCATGATTAATGCACTAGGCCGCTTTTCATTTCAAGCTGACGGCATTTTCGAGTGGTTTCAGGCTTTTTTTTGAAATAACCATAAATTCGTTTCCGCAATAAACTTTTACTTTTAAGATTAACCGAAATAATAGTTACCATTCCTGAATCACAGTTAGATGGCACTTTTTTCCCTTCAGGTATTTTTTTTTACGGGTTTTTCAGCTTTTGGTTACTATGAGCTGTGATTTGCCGTTTGCTAGGTTGCAGCTGCTGCTGCATCCATGAAACGGAATGTATTTCCCTTGACAGGTCCAAAAACCCCGAAAACTTGATTTGTAATGCTACGATTTTTGTTACACGGGAATTTTGCGAGAACTCGGATTTCTACCTCACTATCGTAGGAAGGCTCCCACTAACGTGAGTTTCAGCCTATGAACTGTGATTTGTTAAGAAAAAGGAGAAAAAAAAACATTTTATCATTAAGAAACGTCTTTTCCCCTTGCATTCCTCCTTCTTTTCTATTCTTGTTTGAGTGATTGTAGCGGATTAAGAACTAGTTGCGTCCCTGAGCAGTGACGTAGCCATGATCTCACCTGGGGAGGGGGGATCAGTCTATCTATTACACAGTCATAAAAGCAAGAGATAATTGATGATCAATCAGTTGAACAATTTTTATTTCTTAACAGACAACAAATGAAGTAAAACGATTATTGCAAATATTATGACTCATTAGCTTACCATCTGTAAGTCGACAACGCAAAGAGAAAATAAATTATACAACATTATTCGAAGTAGAGAAAAACAGAAGAGAGAATACAGCGAATAGAACTAGAAAGAGTTGGAAAGGAAAAAAGAGGTTGATTTAGAATTTTCAGTGAAAGGAGGGCGATTTTCTCAGCGACCAACGCCCATTTTTTTCTTTTCTCTTCAAATATCTTAACTAGAAAGTAAATCATTTTAAATAGAAATATGAATATTATGCTGCGAAGCCTCAACACTCCTATAATCTATTATTAAGAATTGTCACTTTCCGACTTATAAGTGACTAAGACTATAAACTTGAAGTGGCAAAGTTTTCAAATTTAGTATGAATGTTTTTTTTTTTCTCATGTACCTTTCTTTCATGCTCTCGTTTGGATGATTAAGATGATTTCCAATCATTATAGGGAAGCTTTTCCAATCATCATAGGGAAGCTTTAAATTACCTTGTTACGACCTCTCAATCCAAAAAGTTTTCAGTTATAAATATAGACACACTAGTTACTGGACATTTAAACCACACTAAGAGACCTCCCCCCCCCCCCACTCCTACATTAAATGCAAAATATCTAATGTTTACTTCATGGCTGCGGGGCCTGAAGCGCGGGATAACTATGACGACTTCTGGTTTAATGCGAAAAGCGTCTAAATGATGCTGAAGTAATAAAAAAGAGAAATGAAGGATAGGAGAGCAAGGAATAAAAAGAAATATGCATTGAAAGCGACTTAACAGCGCTAATTGTATCGGGAAAAAACAAAGTTTTTTTTGTTTTTTTTTTAATTTGATTGCATAGTTTCCATCAATATCGCATTGTAAGGACATAAGGGGTACTTCAAGGGTTGGATCACAATTTCCAGCCATGTTTAGCCATGAGACCCCGACTACATCCTATTTTAGCCTTGAAGGAAAGATTTGAAGTAAGCGAAAGTTACTCAGTCCGCTGGTAACTTTTTAATTTATAATTTTGATTCGTATCTTACACTTGTTTCCTCTTTCTTTTCTAGTCGATCTGCAGAGGGTCGTTCTACAGTCTATGAGGCGTTTTGCCAAGCCAGAGCGACTCCTTTAATGGAAGCATTGTATGCCGACATGAAAGTAAATAGACCTTTTTATTGTTTTAGTGCATATCTGTAAACACTAGGAGCTTTTCCTAGAACTTCTTTTCTTCAGCCATCCTGTTGAAGATGTTGAGGGAAAAAAATATGTAAAAACGCACAAAGATTTGAACTCTGTTCAAATGCCCTATTTCCAGCCTTAACTCCCCCTACGTACTCTGGTTAAAAACCACTGGCGATCCCTTTCAAACCAGCTATCCATTTGTTCAATTCAGAATGGTGTTTTGATCGAGTTTTTTGGGTGAGTGACGGTGCTAATTTCTTAATGTTATGTTGTAGGTTTTTCTTTTTTGTTTTATTTTTTATCCTAATAGCAAAGCGAAATTACTCTTAAGAATGAAAGTAAGAATATGTAAAATTGCTTTAAACCATAGGCATTTGCTAAGTTTGTGTGTGTTTTTTCTTCTTCTTGATACTGATATTCATTTGTCCTTGCCTTTTCATCAGTGTTTTTACAACTAAGGCATCCTTGGAGAAAGTTAGAGTTTACCTCTTTATGCTAATTGTCTCTCTCTTGAATGGCCAAAAAAAACTAGTGATAAATGCACTTTGGAGGTCATTTTCGACAAAGTCGAGCTTCTTCAATTCTTTGGCTGCTTATCCTTCATTTTATTATTTTATTTTAAATGTCAATTTTTTAAGCATTGATCTTGCTTTAAATTTCAATCAAAAATGAGTTATTGATGAAACGTATCTTAAATATGGACAAAATTTTCATTAAATGATTGAAACACTAGAACTTATCTTAACACTAGACCACTTAGGACTTAACACTATTGACTAATTTAAGAGCTCAGTATTAATGCAATTTAAGCTGAATTGCTATTAGTACTAGTAACAACTTATTCTAACACCAAGCAACTTAAGGCTAATTATCTTTGAGGCTTGAACTATCTTAGAAATATTATCTCCTACTCATTATGTATTAACATCTGCAAATATTGTGCTATAGTGCAGTGGGGAGGTTATTCCTAATGCAGTACTATAGTAAGGAGGATTTTAAGTAGTTTAAAGATTTTCCTCCACAACAAACCAATGAAAGCAAATTTAAGTGAAGGGTGGGGTGTCTTTTATTTTTACTATTTCTTCTTTGCAACCAAGACGATTATTTTCTAATAAGCTGTCTTATGCTTCTCTGTTGACAAGTTTTTCATCTCTGTGTTTTTCTTTCTTTGCTTTTCCTTCTTTTTATTTCATTGAACCGCTATTTTCCTGGTTCTAGGTGTGTCAAGAAGACGATGTGCAACTGTTTTGCTGGCTTGTTCCTGTATTATATACATGGTTTCCTCTAGTTACAGTGGGGAATTCTCAGCTGCTTCGACTAGTCGTTGGAACGGTGGATTCGGTACAGTTAGTGGATCTCATTTCCTTAGTTTTACAAGGAAGACTCGTTATCCTTCCCCCAGATAGTACCTTGATCTCTTTATTAGGTGAGGCATTTGGAAATTCTTTAGGGTAGCATAGTAGTAGAATCACGAATCTTTCTTCCTTTAATCTTACATTTCTCTCCCTTTTCTTCCCCTATTTATTTTAGCTTCATCTGCTCTTTGAAACGCACTGATGACAAAATCGCGGCTCCATGATATGGCCTCAAGCCATTCTGCTATATTTCATGCGAAAGCCTTGCTCAGCTTGGGTTTGAAATCTTGATCAGTCTTTTGAACCAGGTTTATTCTATATGTAGTAGTTCGAAACAATGTGGGATACCTTTTTCTATACATTACTATAATTAATTGAATAATGTATGTAGTGTTTAAATTGGTCGCTAAACTCCTGGATGATCCTTAAAGCCACAATAGTCCCGAAAAATACTACCTTTTTCCATGGGCGCCCATATGGGGGTGCAGGGGGGGGCTACCGCCCCCCCCCCCCCTGGGTGAATGATGTTGCTTTATTTGTATACTTTTGTGCTGAGATTTCTATTATATAGCATTAAAACTGCCAATTAGACGAGGTTTGCCCCCCCCCCCTGGAATTCAGCTTATGGACGCCCATGCCTTTTTCTGAAAATACCCCTCCTAATTTTCACTGTGTTTGCTAGCCAACACGTTTCCTTTTTGGTCCATAGTTTTTGTTTCTATTTCATACTTAGTTGTAACCTGTCACTCATCCTTTCATCTTTTTTCTGTGGCGAGAAGTATGTTGCTTAAATGGCGGTTTGTCTTAATTTGGAATTTTAAATCTAAATTCGCGTGAATTTTTGTCAGAAAATCTGCTGGAGTCTGTTGTATAACTGGCTTTTGATTGATTATCAGAATTTTTGTTTATCTATTGATTTTACCTTCTTTTTTTGTCTGTGTTTTTTCAATTTTGTGGTTGCAGCGATAGCTGTAACCGAGTAAAGAACGAATAATTCATAGGAAAAATTTCCCTACAAGGGTATTAAATCCCCTTTTGGCCCCACCAGATTATGATTTATTATAGTACCCCTTTCACCACATGGATGGTAAAAAAGAATTACTGAAAGGTATACTGGAAAACTTTGATCTTGATATGTTTAAGATCTTGGATGGTGTGATTGACGGATAGGTCAGTTCCAGAAAAACTACTACAGGGCTTATATGGTGAAGTAATGTGGGATCTCATTTAAGAGCAGTTTTTAACAAATTTGGTTTAAGAATTTATATATGGAGACTCAGTTTGGGCCAGTGTGTTTTAACTGTATGAAATAAATAGGTTGAAATGTCCTGAAGTACTAAAATACACTCCTATGATATACTATATTCCCAAGATGGTTGAGGTTAAGGTTTGGTCTTCGTTAACCAGCAATAAAAAAAGGGGGCAAACCATCTGATTCTGCGCCATAGTCTAAATATTTACTTAGCAAAAGTCGAAAATAGTTGTGTAGCTTTTTTTACTGTACAGGGGTGCGGTAAAGAGCTTTACTCTTGGCTGCGCTGGAGTACAGAGCATTATGTATTGAAATATAGTCTTGAAAAGGAGAAAGAACTATAGCTGTCTTAAAAATGATGCGGATAGAAAGAAAAACAGGTTTCAGACAATCTTTTATAAGAACCTGCCAAAACACTTGATACTGGTCCGAGATGGGGTGCATAGCTAAAATAAAATTGTTGCTCAGTGGTGGTTATTTTCAGCTATTTACGATGTATAGGAAGTTGATCTATAATCTGATCCCTTTTTCCGACCTCCACAAGTCTACAAAGTTCTTTCTTTCAGGCTGTTTTGTTCCTATTTTTTAAAATTTGGGTTGACTCTGTATACAATCTAGGCTTTTTCTCTTGATTTTTTGAGACATTAAAACTAAACCAAACTCAAAACGACCCAGATTGGGAAAACGCTTAGTTCAACGATGGTCATTCATGATATAAGCTGCTTAATAGGGTTGCACCACATTGCTAAAACTAGTTTATATAGATTAAACATTAAGAAGAAGAAAGACTCAAGTCCAAAACTAAAGAAAATGTGTTTTAGGCTCAATTTCTTCCAGGATTGCTTGGGTAATGCTTTAGACCAATCTAAAGAGGACATTCTAGGTTGAAAATCCGCTATTCGATTTGTGGGATCAAATAGGCTGTTTAAAATCAATGCACATTTCCTATAATATGTTTTATATACAATTGTTTCAGTTTTTGGCGGCCCAACGATAATTAGATTTTTGAATTTTTTAAGGATCGCCGAGTGTATTTTAAAAGAAGGACTTTTAAATTTTCTCTTAGAAATCTCCTATCCCGAAGCATATTATTTAGAACATCATCTTCTCTTTTTTTTATTCTTTGGTTAATTTTTTTGCATGATAGGAATTTGCAACCTAGACAATTGCTTTTATGTCGACAAAATTAACCTAAAGAAGATGAAAGATTAAGTACCATTTCACAAAGAAAATAAAATCTCAGTTTACGTATAGTAAGATAGAAACTTTCAGTAATTGACATAGAATATTTTGAACCGCTAACATATGCTGAAAGTGTATTTAATGACAGCCAAAAGAAAAAATAACTTATTTTTGAAGTTGTCAAGGTATATTGTTCTGTCTTTTCTATGCAATTCTATATATTGTTTTTTTATACCGTCGCATTCAACTCTTGATTTGAGGCCTGTTTTTGTTGTTCCAATTGTTTAGGAACGCAGGTACCATCTGATGCACAAGTTCGAATACTCCATGCTTTTGAGTAATAAACACCGTTCCCTACTACCCCTCGCCGCCGCAATCAACCGAAACACGCCACAAGAACAAGCTTGAACCAGTGCACTACAGAACTAATCGTTTCACTAATTCATTTTTTCTTTTTTACTAGTGTGATAAATCGTGCTTAGTGCTTAGTATGTTGTAAAAGCGTAAATTAGTTGTGGCACTATTTGTGACAACGATAGCTATTTTTATTAAATGATCCATGATTAATAACAATTTTCCAGCTGTCGAGTCCAATGGTCATATCCGATATTTTCGCACGTTTGATATAATTGCCAAAAACCGTTTACTAAGCTGTTCTCAAAGACAAAATCAGCATGCCAATATGAATCTGGAGAATCAAACCCCAATTTAACAAAGATTTCACTTCTGATCCTCTCTTTGAGAATAGCTCAACAAAAGGCTCTGGACTGCCATTTACAACATATTTACTTGACGGGTTTTCATCTTGGAAGCCTATATTTCCTTATTCGTCTTCTGTGTGTAATCAGTAAGCTGAAAATCCTTCTAATTCAATTTTGGCGGAAACTAAACCCAATTTGTCAAATGTGCACTTTGTGTTTTTGGTCCAGGTCCAGACCACATACTGTGGTTTTAAAGATTTTCCATCACTAGAAACCATAATCTGGATTTCATAAAGAGGTTCTCATTTAAGTTGTAACATCTCCGCCTTTCTATTAATATTATCTTGGTCACTTACCCATGCGACTGCACTTATCATAAAACTCCTGGGTGTACTTTTTTGTTAATCTTAATACCGTTCAGATTAAAGCATTTTCGAACTGATGCTGTGTGGGGGCGTGGGTTCATACATGGTGCTGAACGAGTGACAAGCTTCCCTCTGGTTTTCAGCCGACAGAAAGAGCAACTTTTACTTTGGGATCAAATGAGTCCAACTACAAACTATACGAAGTAACTGGTATTATACGAACTCAAATACGAACCACTGTTCTTTATGATGAGAGGGAAAAATACATGGAAGGCATTTCGCACTTTGCTGATTGAATCAAGGCTACTGTGTTGACCATAATGTTCGAAAATATTTATAAAGTGTCCAGATTTTAAAAAAAAGTAATAGTAATATTGGTTTCGCTTTTTGGATAGTCTATTTTTATTTGTATTTTGTTGGATTTGTTGGCTTGCTAGGTTTCATTTCAGAAACTTTAATTTCAGTGAGATTTAAATTTCACTGTCCTTAGTACTTGAACTAGAGTTCGGGAGCATTTTTTATATAGTTTACCTTATTATTTATTTTTTTGCTGGAATCTTGAACTTGATACAATAGCACCCTGATTTCGTTTACGATAATAAGTTTCGTGAACAAGTGGGGAAGAAGATGCATTGACCTTGGTAAGCTACGAGCTTCGAAAAATCTACATTGGAGTTTGAAAGGCTAGGCTTTCTAAGAGTATACATATTGTATAAGTTGTGGAGATTATAATCTAGATCCAGATCCTAGATGTTTTCCTAGATCTAGATCCTAGATGTTTTTTATAATCTAGATCCAACGCTATTCAACAAAACTAACAAGTCACAACATTTCAAACATAAACTTTTCTTTGAAAAAAAGCTGTTCTTCTTATAGCATTCAATTTAAAAATCAGATAATGGAATTTGTTAATTGAATTCTTAGAATATTTTGTCCATCATTTTGTCAGTTTAAAACACAAATTACCAAAAAAAAACTCTTTGTAATAAAATCTAATTTCTGCTAAAACCATTGTTTCTGCTATAAAGCTTCAAAGCTTGTACAGTTCAAAATCTGATGCCATTAATATTATTTTTTATTATTATTATAAGAATCATGAGGGGGCTATGTTTATTCTCACGCAACCGTGTTTAAAAATTTTCATACCTCAATCCAACCTCATAAAACGATTACATTTTGTATGTTCTATTAGCCGAAGAGAAATAGCAACTGACAAGATTAGTAGCATACAAGGCCATATCCAGGGTTTGGGGATACAGGGTTTGTACCCCCCCCCCCTGAAATTTTAACCCAACTTGTATAAATGTAACAGAAATGCATATAAACAAATTTCTGATGCGCTTTTTAAATTTTTGTTTTGCGTAACCTCTTCCCCCCCCCCCCCAAAAAAAAAAATCCTTTGTGTACCCTTGGCGGCATGTATTGATAGAGTGATCGGTGCAGCAATAATTTTTTTTTGGGGGTGGGAGGTTTGTATTTTGTTGTTGTTCGTTCATTTTATATTGATTATTCTTGTTACTTTGATTTTGTTTAATTTAAGCTTCGTTTCTCAGATTCCAGTTTAAGTTGGGACACGTTTGAGCAGATGGCGTTGTGGCAGCTTGTAGCTGCTCATGGAGTGTCACTACAATCTTTATTACCACTTATACCATTAGTCAAATATCCAGAGAACTCAGAAGCCATTACGTCTTTGTTAATAATGCTAAGGAAAGAAAGGTATGTTTATTCCAGTACATTTCATAATTCGTAAAAAAAAAGAAAAAAATCACTGCATAAAATTTAGCCTTTTTATTCTTGGAATCATGCATACGTTGAGCCAAAATCTTCGGGGGGGGGGAGCACCAGAAGACTTTTCATGGAGGGGAAATGGGATAGAAAATCTTAAATTAGTGTTGCGATGGATTGGTCTATTTGCGGATTCACTACCATATATTTGCGATTGTAACACGCCCTTGCTTTAGACATTAGTGCTCCCAGTGGCACACAGGGTGTTGGTGAGCACCCTCAAACTTACCTTCAAATGGGCTGCCATATTGATGTCCTCCGAATCTGGGATGAGACTCGACAGAAGTGCAATGAACTCGTCGCTAGGCTCACGTCAATTCAAATAGTAGGTAAGTATATTAGACCCAAGCACCTGAAAACAAAAATACACATAAACAACAACTTCTTAAGTAACAAAACAATCAAATCATTTCATCTTCCTTCTTTTTCTCGTGTAATTCAACCATGACTTCCTGGCCGAGGGTTTGACCTGACGAACAGAACGATTGACCGTCGCGCTTCTTCCGTAGCTATTCGGTTCTGCCTGAATCGGGTCTGTGGCCTCTGCTTCTTTCTCTTTAACGCCTACCCTCGGTGTGGAGGCTCCGCTGCAACGGCGCCCACAGTCTCGTGGGAATTGTCTCTATACTGAGAGCGTGACTATACGCTCTCCTTTTACAACAAGGCAATTGAGTTCTACCAGCTCTTGCCGGTAATTGAAGAAGGGCCCAAGTTTTGTGTCTAGGTCCTTTTTATTGCTTAGCCAGCCTGCTTGTATTGTCTGTATCAGGAGGTTCAGAATTTCGTCTTTTGCTGTTTGTTGGCGTATTTGGACTAGCCTTTGGCTTGCTACGGGTATAGTTCGAAGGATTGAGTGAACCACAACTTCCAAGTCCACTTGTGACTCCATGTCTATATCCGCAAGATGCAGGCGAGATAGGGCGTCCGCTACAGGAATGGTCTTTCCAGATTTGTATCTCAGCTTGATGTCATATGGCTGAACAGCCAACATCATTCGCTGTAGCCTTGAGGGGCCTTTTGTATTGATTTCCCAAAGATCTACTCCAGACGCTTGTGGTCCGTGGTCACGCAGATGGTTCTTCCAAACAGATATTACTACACGAATGGTCCCATCTGCTCATTCAGTGAATCAGTGATTCGTTTTCTTTGTTGGTTCAGTTTGTTATAGTTTGTGTCTTCTTTTTTTTTGCTTTTTTCTTTTAAGTGCTCCGTCTTGTTGTATGTTAATTTGACGGGTTTTTCAATAAATAAATAAATAATAAATAAAATAAATTGTTGGAATCTTTTACAAGTAAATGTTATTCAAAGCATGTTTTTTTTTCAATTTGTAAATAACGCTGTTCCGTCTCACTTAAAGAGCGAGATGCAAAAACGACGGTTGCTCCATCTGCTATCAGTAGTGCGCCCAGATCATGCTGGGAGGCATCTGTAATCACCTCGATCTCCTTGGCTTCCGGTTCGAAGTATGAGAGGTTTTGATAAATTGCATCCTGAATCTCTCTTGGCATCCCCGTGGCTTGGAGCCCATTCGAACTTCTGCTGTTTCGATAGGTTTCAAAGGGGTTTATTCAAAGTCGACAGGTTGGGGATGTACCTGGGTAGGTAAGTATACATTCCTAACAACGTTTGTAGTTCTTTTTGGTTTTGGGGTGCAGGCATGTTTTCTAACACCTTGGTTTTCTCTGGATCTGAGGCGATGCCGCTCGTTGTTAGTCTGTGTCCAAAGTAGGTGATGGAAGTAGTATTGAAGACACATTTCTCTCTATTGAACCGCATTCCTTTGTCTCTTGCGGCTTGGAGTACTGTTCTCAGCTTGGCGTCATGTTCAGCATCGTTACGGTCCTTGCCTGCAATATCATCAGCGATCAGCTCGATGTCCAGTTCCCCAAAGACCTCCTCCATCTTTCACTGGTATTCGTCTTGCGTCGAAATCAGTCCAAATGGGCATCGATTCAATTTATACCGGCCGTACATGATGTTGAATGTTTTCAAATCGGAGGATGGTTCGTCCAACACCGTCGATCAGTATCTATTTCGGGCATCCATCTTAAAGAATTTCTTGGCGCCTTTGCACTTTGCTGCTACTTCATCAAATAAGGGTATAGGGTAATGTGGTCTCTCAATTGTTCTGTTTAGGTCAACAGGGTCTTAACAGATCCTGCGTTACTCGTCTGTCTTTTTTACCAGGACCAAAGAATTCACCCACTGTGTTGGCTTGGTCACTTCTTCTATAACCCCAAGTGACTCCAGCCTTTCCAGTTCCTCTTTGAACTTAGCTTGCAGAGCAAACGGAATTTGCTTTGGTGGTTGTACAGTAGGGATTGTACCCTCTTTCAGATGTATCTTACAGGTTCCAGCCAGTGTTCCTATGCCCAAAAAACTTCACTGAATTAATCTAAAAGGTGTTGTACTCCTAGTCTAATAGGGGCAGGACTGTTTATGCTGAGGACAAAATTGATCAGCCGAAGCCGTTCACTTGAATGGCGGCTGAGGATGGGTGCTCTATTCGTGCAGACCACATGGAAAGTGTGGATCTGGGGATTTTGGCTCTTGTACTGAACTTTTAGGTTGACCGTCCCCAGTACCTTCAGCTGTTCTCCAGTATAACTGGTCAGCGTTTCCGCACTAGGCAACATTGCTGCCTCTTTTGCCGGTTTATTAAAGTCTTTGACTAGTAAAATGTTGGCCTCTGCACCGGTATCGATCTTGAACGCAACTTCCATATCATGCCCTATCAGCCTTGTTAGCGCATAAGGCTTTTCCGTCTTTTCTTCACTGAAGATAGACTCAATCATGAATCCCATCCCTTCTTCAGCTTCGCTCCTCGTTTCAAGTTCGTGTACCACCTTGCTCTTGCACATTTTGGCGAAGTGGTTTGTCTTCCTGTACTTGCTGCACTGCTTCCCTTTTACTGGGCACCTGTGGCTCCTGGAATGTGGGACACCACAGAAATAACATGCAGGGGAACTTTCCTGTCTTTGAACCGCTTCCACCTCCTGTTTTATTGGAATTTGAGACTGTTCGCTGAGCATTAGTGCTTGCGTCTCTTGTACAGTTCCTATAGCTCGACTGCACTCAATTGTTCGAGCCAAAGTAAGTTTGGCTCTCTCACTGAGCAGCCGCTCTTGAATTTTTGCATTCTTGACTCCAAAGACCAATCGATCTCGAACGAGCTGGTCTTCTGGAGTTCTAAATTCACAGTATTTTGCTAGCACCTTCAACTGAGTAACATATGATTTAATGGTCTCTCCATTCTTTTGGTTTCTCTGGTGGAAAATCTATCTAGCAAAGATGGGGTTTGCACTTGGTTGAATATAGTTCTCAAACTTATCCAGATAAACTTTCGGCTTATTTTGCTATGTGTCGGTTAAAGTCCAAGTGGAGAATATATCTTGCCCTTTTTCTCCAGTACAAATCAGTAAGTACGAGCTTTTGACTGCATCTGTTTTCCCACTTAGTGGACCCGAGAACATGAGCTCACAATGTCTTCTGAATTTTCTCCATTTGGATTTGAGATTGGGGCTTGACCAATTGATTGCTGGAACTGTTGTGCTATCCATGTTGAACTCTTGAAACTTCTGCTTCTGACACCATGCAATGGATTCGTCGCTAGGCTTACGTCAATTCAATTTGTAGGTAAGTATATTAGACCCAAGCACCTGAAAAACAAAAATACAAATAAACAACAATTTCTTAAGTAACAAAACAATCAAATCATTTCAAGAAGAGCTCATCTTTCAGGTCCGTACGTATTACGAGGCATATTCCTTAGTCTTCCTTGGTGATGGCTGTCTTTCGGTTGCTGATGGAGGCGTATTGTTGGAAGTTTAATGTCCGGTATGAAAAGAATATTTCCAAGGTATTGCCAACTTCTATATCACCAACGAAGGCGAGTTCTGGTTGGCTTGTGTGGGTACGAATCTCAGCGTTACTGACGTGGCCACTCCAGCGGATCCTTAGGATCCAGCGAAGACAATTATTCTCAAAGGCAGGAATGTGTTGCTCTTGTTGTGCAGTTAATTTCAGCATTCCATGGAGTAACTCAGAAAAGGCAGAATATTGCTCTGGTACAACCTCAGTTTCATCTTCTTAAAGTTCACTGTGGATTTCAAGACTGTTAAACGTCTCTGAAATGCCGCTCTGGCTAGGGCTATTCTGATGCATAGTCCTTTTTCAGTGCCTCAGGAAGTTACTGTACTTCCTCAGTACTTGAAGTCTGTCGTTTGTTTTATATGTATGTAAACCTGTATGTAAACTGCTAATTGACATTGCCTTAGTCTTTGGAGCATTGGTGTATGATTGGAACTGTTCAGCTTTCTTCGAGAGTTTGCTCAGGAATTCCTGAAGCTTCTGCTGGTCGGCTCCTACGAGCGCAGCATTGTCGGTGACGTCGAATATTCTGGAGATGTTTACTGTAATTCAGATCCCATGTCCATTCACCTGTCTAAAGATGTAGTCTACAGCTAGGACGAAGAGAGGAGGTGAAAGGGCACGACCTTGCTTGGCATCAGACTTTGAAGTAGCGCGTGTTACTATCAGAGGTTTTGATATACCATTCTGTCTCTTCGTACATAGCAACTGTTGAACGAACTACTTTCTCAAGAATGCTGTAGGACCGGAAGACTCTCCCCATTGTTTGACGATCTTCTGAATCAAACGCTTTCTCTTACAGAATGTGTCAATCCGCTGTCTTACATACAGGCACCACCATTGCTGTTAAATTTTAAAGGATCTGTGTGAGCATTTTCCACATTTGAGGTGTCTGACATACAAAGGGCGTGATTCCGATTCTAATCTCCAAGTTAATTGAAGTAGCAATTGTTTGTTGTTTTTTAATTGAAAAAAATGTTATTACTAAATTTTATTTATTTGGAATACTAACAATACTTTTAAATATAGTTCACCTTATTTTATATTTTTTTTAATAGATTGTAGTTCATACCCGCAATTTTGAACTTGACCTGCCTAGTTTCGAAAACATTATCAACAATTAGATAAACATAGTTATTATGTTTCTATATGCTTTAGCGTTAATTTTTTTTTTAAAGTAAAATTCGTATTTTATAATTTGAAGGCCGAATTCAGAACTGGTTGGATTACTTCTCAAGCGACAAGTTCATCATTCTGACACTCTAGTTCCTTCTTTGCTTGCCTATTGGTCAAGACAGTATAGAGGCGCCTTGTCGGATGCAGTTGTTAACCAGTTGCAGACGTCAATATCTCAGTCCAAGCCGAGTATCAGTTCACCTTTGAAACGGAAGAGGGCAACGCAATCTGGAAAAACTAAGGATCCCGAACCTCCCCCCGAACCTAAAGGTAATTTAAATGGAATGTGTTTTGTGTAGAAGATACACCTATCTGATTCTTATTTGTTTTTGGATAGACGTGATTCTTTCTATTAATTTGTTACATAGAACATAGCTATTAATATGTTAATCACCGTTCCCATTTTATCACAACGAGATCATATTGCCTGCTTTTTTCTTTCTTTTTTATATTAGTTGTATATTTTTTAAGATTTTTAATGTCGATCATCAAGACTTAACACGATGTCTATGTATGTGGTGCTACTGGAGTGCTACTATTAGGTGAGAGGGGTTCCATTGGCATCCTCGTATTAATTAGACCTCTATATCTGTTCTCTGAAGATGTTAAAAGATAAAACATGTGCTGGATATACCTAGTAAGTGCTTCTGTATATCCTTCGGAAGTTTCTGTGAACACCATGGTTTTGAATTGTGGAAAATCACAAGTTATTAGAACGTAATCTTTCTTTCTTATCGGTAAGGGAAGAAAGAGTATATCAGTGGTTTTCGGTAAATTGAGTAGTTTGTATTTGAGGCTCTGTAGTTCCTTTGAGCTTATTACCATACTTTCAATATCTTCTTTTGATTTTGAATGAAGGGCCTCAAAGTATTCATTTTTGTATAATGGTGGACTTGAGATGCAGATTATATGTGTCCCATATCGTTTACTATATTTGTCTGAAATCCAATGAATCAAATATTTAGCCATATTATTGTTCAAGTTTCCTTTTAATAAACCCTCATAGTCGTAGAAAGGCAGCGAATAGTTGAAATTTCAAAATAAGTAAAGGGAAAGGTGATTTTTGAAGTATTTCAGTTTGTTTAGGTTATGTATCTTTGTTGTCTTATAGTAAGTTCTGAGACCCAAGCTTGTGTTCAAGATTTTTTTTTTTTTTTTTTTTTAGTTCTTTAGCATAGTATTTCTCTTTTTCGTTTAGCCTTAACTTTTTTGGGTCCTTTTGTCTGAATTCATTTGAGACCATATCTTTTCAGGGTTTAAAGTTATACCCATTAAATCACGCGTAAAGTAAAATCACGCGTAAAGTAAAATCACGCGTAAAGTAAAATCACGCGTAAAGTTGAACATAACGAAAAACAAAACTAATTAAAAATTTCCAGGTATTTGTCTGGTTTGAATTAAAAAATTGATATTATTGCTCAGACACCAAAAGTATTTTTCCAGTTTGCAGTTAAATAAAATTATTTTATTTAAAATTTTCAAGAATCATTCTAGTTTCAGCTGGCAAACCAGATTTTTGTCAAAACCCTCAAAAAATTACTGTATTTTTACATAACTATAGTTACGTGCTTTTTATAATGGTAAAAATTCTATTTTGATTTTCGTATGCAGGAAGATGTTAATAACATTTTCAACTACAGAGTTATAGAAAAACACAGTTTTTTTGTAGAAAAATGATTTTGTTTTAAAAATTATTTTTGTTAATTATGAAAGGTTTTTAAATGCCTCAATTTTCTTTCAAAGGAGCCCTTAAACAGCTCTCTGTGATTTTCCAGTGCCCCGCCAGTTACACATAAAAACCGGAAAAAAAAGATGCCGTCGATACAAAATATTCTGCTTGGAGCCACTTTTCTTGTTTTTCAAGCTAATGAATTTTCAAGCCAAGAGGCAAGTTATTTTCAAGTTACTCAAGCCAAGAGACAGTTAGTTTCCTATATAGGCGTATTGAACAAGGTGGTTCTAATAGTATACTTCTTTTTTTTTATCTGACTTTAGTTTTAGGAGTTAAGAGCCATTTTATTTTTTAATATGGGACGTGATCGTCTCTTACTAGGTTGTTAGCTACCGCTGCAACCAGGATGCAGCTACAGCTGAAACCATGATAGTTTTTCATTTATTATGAGCCAAAATTCGTTCTTTACTATAAAATGTTCTATTTTACACTAAGGATCGGTATTGTTCATGATACTGCTGTACCCCTGATACTATAAATATTTTTGCAGTTTACATAATAACAAAATATCTTATAGCGTACTTATTTTTTTTAGTAGACATAATATCTTAATGTAATCTTTATCTCCCCTTACGTTGAAATTACATATTGGTAGGTTTTTTCTTAGCTTGAATAGTAAGAGACAAACCTCAGAAAATCAAGCAGCTAAGTAAGTCGAATTAATACAATAGAAAAGTTTACCGATGATAATGATGCCACTAAAGCTAAGGCTACCACTATTTCGTTCTGTATAATGATTCTTGTGATTATGTGTTTCTTATATTATCTTTTCGAAAGATAAGCGTGTATAAATACTGCATTCACTTATTATGTCATATATGGTTACAACCTAGGTTTATGACGTCGTTCATCAAGCTTGCGCACGAAAATGCAGTTTGTTTGTAAAAACTGATTCTATTTTAAAACCTATTTTTTGGTTACAAAAGGCACTAGATGTAGTAATTTCCTCTAAAATGAGCCATTAAACAGCTCTATGATTTTCCAGTGTCCAGTTAGCTGAGGAGAAAGCAAAAAACGGAAAAAAAAGATGCCGTCGATGCAGAATATCGTATTTTATGCAAATTTTCTTGTTTTTCAAGCCAAATTCATACAAGAAAATAAAATTAAGTGATGTAATTTGTCTTTACATTTCAGCTGCGTTAGGGGCTTGGTTGCTGGGAGAGAAGGGTTGAATCGATGCGAATGGGAAAGATGTTCTCGTCAAATGCATCGGGAAATTGTTGGCATAGCAAGAGGGGGTAACATATACCTCTCCCTTCAGTTCGATTAAATAGAAAGTTCTTTTTCTCTCATCATCGTTGCCGTATGCACCGCAACCTAGTAAAGAACGAAAGTAAAGAGTGTCGCTAAGGCTTAAAAGGAATAAATATTACCATAAATGTGACGAGGGCTCACCAATTCCTCTTTATAAACTAAAGTTGAACTTGCCCAATGCCTCCTAGAAAACTCGTTGTTTAAGTTAGGAAATCCTCGAAACTGATTGTAAAGCTAAATTAAACCTGACTGCAAGTACTCAGGTCTTTATTAAACCGTTGCTCTTTTTCCATAAGTACAACAGTGGTTGGAACTCACCGTCATTGAGTAAGACAGATTACATTAACTAGTTCATTGACTCAATACATTACAGGGTGATAGCCTAAAATGTTTTAGCTTTTGAGTGTATCCATTTTCACGTTTATGATGAAGCTAAATACACTGATGCTCTAATCACACAAGCTTGTTTTGAGACAAAATTAAGTTGTATGTGTAAAAAGGGCTATGGCCATTACCCTTGAAAAGAAAAATGTGTTCTGGTTCTCCAAATAGTTACTTTTTGCATCTTAGAATAATCAAATTGGTCAATAGCCCTATCTATCTGTTTAGTACCTTTTTCCTTCTGTGTTTTAGGTTTGGACGCAAATTTAGAAAGAATGCTTGGTCATTTAGATTCAATGCGACAATGTGTTCTTGGAACAAACGGGTGCCTAGTGTACAATCTTGGACTCTCATCTGCCAATCAAAAGGTTCAAGAGAATTTCTTTTGTTTAGACAATTTACAAAATGCCTTAGCCCAAGTGCAGAGTTTATGTACAGACCCTCAAAAAGGGCGTTTTAGTGATTTGTTTGCCTTAGCAGACACCGACGTTGAAGCTCCTCCTGGGAAACGGGGACGAAAACCAGCAAAGTCGAAAGGTCGACAAATAGTTAAACAGGATTCTGACTCCTCAGATGTAAGCAGCGAGGTCAGTTTTTTTTTTTTTTTTTTTTTTTTTTTTTTTTTTTTTTTTTTTTTTAACTAAAAGTCAATAACATCAGCACTTTGCAGCTATTTAAGAGAAAATTAGGAAAAGTGCAGATACTTTTACAAAAGTCCCCATTAAGTCGTCCTTAGTGCTAGAAGAAGCACAAAAAGACGAAACAGTAGAAGAAACGAAATTGTGAAAACCATGAGAAACATTCCGTAAAAGGGAAAGAAATGACTTCAAGAGCCATAGCTTGAAAGTAAAAAGAACGAACACAACTGATTGAAAAATCAAAATTAGTAGAGCCAATCTCTCCCAAGAAAAAAAATAAAAAGGCAGCTGAATTAAGTTTTAAAAAAAAGTATTTCTTGAAGTCTTTGACTGTGTTTCTTGTGAATTTTTCCACCTTAACAAGATAAACGGGCTCACTAAAATCGTTGGTTTCACTAATGTGTCAATAGAGAATGCTGCAATATGACTAATGAGCATAGAATTCGATAAAGATACTGTAAATGACCACTAAGTTTGTATCTAGTTTGACTGTCATATCCGTGCATTTATTGGGCCTAAAGTGTGAAACGTATATTATCCCATGGTAAGTTACCACTAGGTAGCTTACACGTAAATGCTATGTTTCAGGTCAAACTTGCTAGAAAAGCTCTTAAAAGTAGCAAGATTTAAGGTTTAGGTATAAAAAATGTTATGGTTAAACCTAGTCTGTTCTTACAAGGGTGCGATTTTGGAAATATCTTTCACATTAATTTTTGGTCGACAACGTATATCATGCCTGCCTATGGATGCAGACGAGAACGTCTTTAGAGATCAACGCCATTTCTATTAACTGGTATAGCCTGAATAAACTGGGTACTTTAGTAACGAAAACAAAATATTTCCACCTTCCAAATATCGGGCTCGCCCTCGTCAATTCATCTGCTTGTTCGAGAATGTATGAAAAATATAAATTCGTCAGTCATGTATGCAGGGGTCTTCTGACCTGGATCCGTCATAATATCTCGAAATATTATGACTTTTAGATGATTTTGCACATATTTCACCTAGTTTGCCTTCTTTTCTTTTGTTTACCCCTCCCCTCCTCCTTCTCTCTCTCTCTCGAAGTAAATTAATACATACGTTGCAGTGTCCCACCACATGACCCAAGATTGCTCCTATCAGAGGCAACGCTGTAGCGTTGCCTATAATAAAGGCCATATGGCTCCAATGTTTTATTATTATTTTTTTTATTTTATTTTTTTTTCTGAGGCACTTCATATGGAACGGGTCGTCGTAGAAACTTCAAAGGGGGCTCATTCGATCGATAATCGAGAGTTCTAGTGCCCTTTTTAATAGTCGAAAATGATTGGAGGGCAACTAGCCCCCCCCCCCCCTACGCCCATCATTCCCCCAAACACATCCAATCAAAATTTTGAGATAGCCATTTTGTTCAGCGTAGTTGATTTCCAGATAGAAAATGTATTTTTGAGGAGGACACTCCCCCACAACTCTCAGGGCAAGGGTTTTAAGTTATGGCCTGGGGGCATATAATGTTTTTATAGAAGGTGTTGTCGTAGAAACTTCAAAACATGCTCATTCGATTGGAAATTCAAAGTGCTAGTGCCCTTTTTAATAGTCGAAAGTGATTGGAGGGCTACTAGCCCCCCCCCCACGCCCATTATTCCCCCTAACACATCTAATCAAAATTTTGAGATAGCCATTTTGTTCAGTGTAGTTGATTTTCACATAGAAAATATGTTTTTGAGTAGGACACTCCCCCACAACCCTCAAGGCAAGGGTTTTAAGTTATACCCTGGGGGCATATAAGGTTTTTATAGTAGGCGGTGTCGTAGAAACTTCAGAAAAGGCTCATTTGATTGGAAATTCAAAGGGCTAGTGCCCTTTTTCATGGTCGATAGTGATTTGAGGGCAACTAGCCCCCCCCCCTCTCACGCCCACCTTTTCCCCAAACACATCCAATCAAAATTTTGAGACAACCTTTTTATTAAACGTAGTTTTAAGTTCTGGAAATTAGGTCTTTGAGGATGACAACTCCCCCAGAGCCCTCAGGGCAAGGGTTATAAGTTATGCCCTGGGGGCATATAAGGTTTTGTATAGACAACATTGTCATATAAACTTCAGAGAGGGCTCATTTGATTCGAAATTGAAAGTTCTAGTTCACTTTTTAAGCGTCAAAAGATATTGGAGGGTAACCAGCCCTCCCCCCTCTAAACCCTATTTTCCCAAATACATCCAATAAAAATTTTAAGATAGCCATTTTGTTAAAAATAGTTCAAAGCTGATGTAACAAAAAATCCGTTGTTGACACAACCCACCAGGGCCCGGGGGCAGGCGTTAGAGGTCATTCTCCGGGGGCATATATGGATCTTAAGGAAGGGATGCTCGTATTATCTTCAAAGAGGGATCATTTGAAAGGAAATTGAAAGTTCTGGTTCACTTTTTAAGAGTCAAAAGAGATTGGAGGGCACCTACCCCCCCCCCCCTTCCACGCGCTTTTTTCCTCAAACCCATCCGATAAGAACTTTGAGATAGTTTTTTTTTTTATAGTTCAAAGACCATATAACGAAAACTCGGGGGTCAACACAGCCCCCCAGGGCCCAAGGGCAGGTGTTGTAATTTATGCCCTTGGGGATTGTATGGTTCTTTTTGAAGGGATGCTCGTAAAAAATTCAGAGGTGGCTCATTTGATTGGAAATTGAAAGTTCTAGTTAAGTTTTTTTGAGTCAAAATATATTGGAGAGCAATAAGCCCCCACGCCCCTTTTCCCCAAATACATCGAATAAAAATTTTGAGATAGCCATGAAGTTAAATATCACTCAAAAGTCAGATAAAAAAACTGAGGTGTCGTCACAACCCCCCAGGACACGGGGGCAGGCGCTGTAAGTTATGCCATGGGACAAATATTGTTCGTATGAAAGGGATGCTCGTGTAAACTTCAGAGAGGGCTCGTTTTATTGGATATTGAAAATTCGAGCTCACTTTTTAATAGTCAAAAGAGGTCCAAGAGCAGCTATCCCCCAACCCATTTCATGAAAATTTTGAGATAGACATCTTGTTAAAAATAGTTTAAAGGTCGGGTAAGTAAAAATCCGGTGTCGATAGAATCCCCCTGGGCACAGGCGAAGGCGTTCTAAGTTATGCCCTGAGGGGATGTATGGTTTTTCTGAAAGGGATCGTCTCATAAACTTCTTAGAATGATCATTGGATCGTACATGTGAAGGAATGGGTCAAGTTGTCTATGTCAAGAGAGTCATGTCAGCCCCCCCCACGGTCTTTTTTCCCCAAGATTATTTGAGCCCAAGTGGTAAACAGACCAGGGTGTGGTAATTTTTCAGTATTTATATAACAAAAACACCCCCCCCCAGAGCCCGCGGGATAGACGTTGTAAGTGTTGTCCTGGGGGCGTATATGGTTCTTATGAAAGGGATGCTCGTATAAACTTCAGAGGGGGCTCATTTGATTGGGAATTGAAAGTTCTAGTTCAATTTTTAAGAGTCAAAAGATGTCCGAGGGCAACTAGCCCCCCCCCTCCCCTACACACCCTTTTTTCTTCAAGCCCATCCGATAAATTTTTATAATAGCCATTTTACAAAAATTAGTTCAAAGGTCAGAAAAGAAAAATTTCTGTGTCGACGGAACCTGCCAGGGCCCGGAGACAAGCGTTATTAGCAATACCCTAGGGGTATATATAGATCATATGAAAGGGATGCTCGTATAAACTTCGGAGAGGGCTCATTTGATTTGAAATTGAAAGTTCTTGTTCACTTTTTAAGAGTAAAAATAGATCGGAGGGCAACTAGCCCCCCCTCCCCCTCCTCCATACCCTCAATGCATCAGATAAAAATTTTAAGATTGACGTTTTGTTAAAAATAGTTCAAAATTTTGATAGTAAAAAACTCCGCTGTCAACACAGCTCACCAGGACCCGGAGGTAGGTCTTGTAAGTTATGCCCTGGGGGCATATATGGTTGTTATGGAAGGGATGCTCGTATAAAATACCTAGAGGGCTCATTTGATTGGAAATGAAAGTTTTAATTCACTTTTCAAGAGTCAAAAGTGATTGGAGGGCATTTAGCTTCCCCCCACACTCCATTTATCTTTTTTCCAGAGGCACTTCATATAGAAGGGGTCGTCGTATAAGCTTCAAAGGGGGCTCATTCGATTGGAAATCGAGAGTACTAGTGCCCTTTTTAAGAGTCAAGATTGATTGATAAATAGTGCCCTTTTTTAAGAGTCCGGTGTAGATTGATAATTAATTACAATTGTTGAGCTGTTTGAACTTAACTAATGCTTTGTGTTGGGATTAGTAAGTTACTTCTGTCTGGGCTATGCTGTTGTGTTGACTTAGTAGCATATGTTTTGTTTTTTGTCATGTTGGGCCTGTTCGAAATGAGCGGAGATCAGTATATAGGCTAGCAGTCTCTGCTTAATGAGATTGTGAGTTCTTGCGACTCATGCGTTACCTGGCTGAACGCTATAAAAGGCTGATGCGAATACAGCCCAGTTTCGGACATATCCACATTTTTCTTTTTATGGCCTTTTAATCGCAGGATGCTATTTTGAATCTGATGCTTGATAATTAAGTATGGGGCCTACCAAGTTCAATAGTTCATGGCTTGCTAAGACGGATTACAGCGGTAGAAAGGTTGGCGAATAGTGTAAGACTGGGAACGACCAGTACTCGTTCTTTTGCAAACTCTGCTCGAAAAATCTTGGTTGCACAGCTGGGGTTGCTCGGCTAAACCAACATGTGTGATCTGCATAACACAAAGCCGCAGTTACTGCTTAACTACATCCACTACAGCTTCACCTGACAATCTCGAGTTGATGAAACAACCAAGGATAAACCATTAGTTGGTACAAACATGTTTTGTGAGCGTGATGCCAACATTGAACTTTGACTTTATTCAATATAAACACACAAATAAAATACAACTCCAGGGACTGATCAATGATCCCTAGGATGCCGCTTATTAAGCTGAGTTAATATGGGCACTTCAGACGGTACAGAGTTCCATGTCTCCTAACTCTTCAGACCATATTGTCGCAACCTTCCATGCGATGTTCCCCGGTAAGACCCCCACGGAATGTCCCTATGTGCGAAGAAACTCACGTATCTGATCACCGATGCGCTGCATCCTTACTGTAAGCAAATGCTTGAAAGACATTCAGTCATATTTTGTACTAGAATATGACGAGACAACCAACAACGCTGGTATGAAAGAGTTACAGATATGTGTTCGATATTGGTCCTCATACGGAATCGAAATCCAGAGCAGACATTTATGCACAAGTTTTGTGGGCCATGCGACAAGTGATGACCTGTATAGGAAGATTATGTCAGCCATTGAGCAGAATCAGCTGCCACTTGAAAAACTAATCACGCTTGGAAGTGATGGACCAAACATCAACAAAAGCGTTTGGAACAAGTTCAATGCCGAAAAAAAGAAAGTGACGGGAAAGGGAATGTTGAACATTGGTACTTGCAGCATCCATATAATTCACAACGCTTTCTTGAAAGGTCTTCAGGTGTTCAGAGAAGAAAGTACCGACTTTGTTATTCTTGTGCATACATTTTTTGACGGCTGGCCTGCATGTTGTGATGACTATCGAAAGTACCAAAAGAAAAAGGGAGTGCCAGAGAATGCTTTCATGAAGCATGTCCCAAGCCGCTGGCTGACGATTGGACGTGCCCTCGCTAGAATCCTGCAGCAGTTGCCGGCAATCTTAGAGTACTTCCTGAACTTTGTGCCGAGAGAGAAAAAACGAAAGAATCTTCTGTCCACTCCCAAATTTCTGAAGATTGTTGCTTATATCAAAAGTGCGACGATGAAGGCCCAGCTCGAGTTTGTTCTAGCCTCAGCAGAACTGTTCATGAGTTTCACCCAACTATTCCAGAGTGAAGAGCCTCTCATTCATGTTCTGCACTCAGAGATCAAAAGAATAGTTGTGACCCCTTGTGGACGGGTCTTTACTCCAGATTTCGTGACCAAGACTGAAAATTTCTCACCAGAAATGTTGAACCTTGCTGAAAAATTTGCAGAAAAGCCCATAGTTTCAGAAAATGTGGAACGAACTTTCGGTGAGAAAGCAACACTGAAAGACAAGGCCATTTTGTATGTGTGCGAAAACATTTTATTGCGGGTATTCGCCATATTTTGAACAAATGTCCTCTGGAAAAGGATGGTTTTCTAGAGGCTTTACGCTGTTTGAGTCTGATCAACATGAAGGATTCAAGAAGTATTGCAGACATAGCGGTTGTGGCGCGCGAGATTGCGATTGGAGTAAGCTCAGACGTCGCCCAGGCTGAGTGGCTACTTTTGCGAACGGAAACTGAACCCCGTGAGGACACTACTCTGATCAATCATTTTTGGAGCCATTATTTTGAACTTATGAATGAGTATAGGGACAGCAAGTACCCGGAATTTACCAAGCTTATCAAAGCGGTGCCTACGTTGTCGCATGACAACGCATATGTTGAGCGTGGGTTCTCGCGTTCTGTTAAGATTCTCGGTGAAGACCAGACCTTGATGTCTGAACGCGTTCTGGATGCGAGACTCATGGTATATGACACGTTGAGGCTTTATGGAGGAAAACCAGAACGGTTTGTTATTACAAAAGAGCTGTTGAATCTTGCACTTTCTGCACGGCCTCGGTATCAACAATATCTGTATGAAAAGAAAAAAGAAGAGCTATCCCGAGAAGGAGAAAGTAGCTTTTGAAGAGGACAGCAAGCGGAAGTTGCAGGAGGTCCACGACAAAAAGAACGAAATAGAAGACCTTGAAAGCAAAAGGAAAAAACTTAGAGCATCAGAGTAAGAAAAGAGAACAGTAGCAGATACTCTACTTCAGGAAGCGACCGACAGAATGAAGAAGGCTGCCGAGTCCAAGAGTTCCATAGACATTGCCCTAGCTGTTTCTTTGCTCGAAGGAGCTGTGAAGTCCAGAACAAGTGCAAGAGAACAGATGGTGGAATCTGCGAGGATGGAACAGTCTCTTGCAAAGAGAAAAACTGACCTCATATTGAAATTGATGCCCAAGAAGCAGCAAGAGTGATTCCAAATATTTTACCTGTATCAGTCAATCGTTGGCACAGTTTGTGTATCTGATTTTTTAATATTTGTAAAGTTTGTATGTGAAAAAAAAAAATGCAAACATTCGGGAAATGACGAATATATGTGACTAGGCATCCAACGCCATCTAACACAGATCAGATCCCGAAGACTTCCGAATCCTTTATTAGGCCTATATTTAGGCCCGGGAAATCCTATAAAAATAGGACACAGCCTACGGTTTGAAACGAACCGACCTGTCCGACCCCTGCATCTTGTTAAAAATAGTTCAAAGGACGGATAAGAAAAAATTCGGTGTCAATAGACCCCCCCCCCAGGGCAGAGGCGAAGGCGTTCTAAGTTATGCCCTAAGGGCATGTATGGTTCTTATGAAAGGGATGCTCGTATAAACTTCATAGAGGTCTCATTTGATTGGAAATTGAAAGTTCTAGGTCCAGTTTTAAGAGGCAAGAGAGTTTACCTAGCCCCCCCCCCCCACGCTCTTTTTCTCAAAACCCCTCCGCTAAAAATTTTGAGATAGTCAGTGTTTTGGAGATTGTTTTAAAATTAGATAACAAAAACACCCCCAAGAGCCCGGGGGATAGGCGTTGTAAGTGTTGTCCTGGGGGCGTTATGAAAGGGATGATCATATAAACTTCATAGGGTGCTTATTTGATAGGAAATTTAAAGTTCTATTTCACATCTTAAGATTCAAAATAGATCGCTCGGAAAATGGCGCCCCCCCCCACACACACAAACATACCCTTTTTTTTCAAGCCCACCCGATAAAATTTTTATAATAGCCATTTCATAAAAAATAGTTCAAAGGTCAGATAAGAAAAATTCCTGAGTTAACGGAACCCGCCAGGGCCCGGAGGCAGGCGTTATGAGTAATGTTCTAGGGGCATATATAGTTCTTATGGAAGGGATGCTCGTATAAACTTTGGAGAGTGCTCATTTGATTTGAAAGTTCTTGTTCACTTTTTAAGAGTCAAAAGAGATCGGAGGGTATTTAGCCCCCCCCCTCCTCCACGCCCTAAATGCATCAGATAAAAACTTAGAGATAGACATTTTGTTAAAAATAGTTCAAAGTTCTGATATAAAAAAAAACTCTGGTGTCGACACAACCCCCCAGGGCCTGGGGGGAGGCGTTTTAAGTTATGCCCTGGGGGCATATATGGTTGCTATGGAAGGGATGATCGTATAAAATTCCTAGAGGGCTCATTTGAGGGGAAATTGAAAGTTGTAATTCACTTTTTAAGAGTCAAAAGTGATCGGAGGGCAGCTAGCCTCCCCCCACACTCCATTTATTTTTTTTCCCAGAGGCACTTCATATACAAGGGGTCGTCTGATAAACTTCAAAGGAAGATCATTCGATTGGAAATTGAGAGTTCTAGCGCCCTTTTTAAGAGTCAAAAATGATCAGAGGGCAACTGGCCCCCCAAGCCCTTTTCCCCCAAATACATCTTATAAAAAATTTGAGGTAGCCTTTTGTTAAAAATAGTTCAAAGATTATATAACAAAAACACCTTTACGTTTAGTCATATCTTTAAAAATAGTTCAGAGAACATATAAGGAAAACTTCTGTGTCAACACCACCCCTCTCCTTCCATAAGCGTTAGCTTATGGAAGGTCATTTGTTTTTTTTTTGTGTTGTGTTGTTTTTGGAATAAACCCTTATCTTATCTTAAACACCCCCCTCCAGGGCCCGGGAAGGCGTTGTAAGTATTGAACTTCAGAGAGGGTTTCATTTGAATGGAAATTAAAAGTTGTAGTTCATTTTCTCAGAGTAAAAAAAGATCAGAGGGCAACTAGCCCCTCCCTTCCTCAATGCCTTTGGGCGTATCGGATGGATAAACCCATCCGATAAAAATTTGAGGTGACCATTTTGTTAAAAATAGTTCAACCATCAGATATTAAAACTCCAGGGTCGACACAACCCCCCAGGGCCCAAGGATAGGCGTTGTAAGTTATACTCTGGGGATATATATGGTTCTTATATAAGAGATACTCGTATAAATTTCAGAGAGGGCTCATTTGATTGAAAATAGAAAGTTCTAGTTCACTTTTAAATAGTCAAAAGGGACCGAAGCTTAAGCTAGTCCCCCCCCCCAAGCCCTTTTTCCCCGAACCAATCCGATAAAGATTTTGAGATAGCAATTTTGTTAAAAATAATTCAAACATCAGATAATAAAAACTCCGATGTTGACACAAGCCCATTTTTTCAATTTTATATTTTTACTTTTATATCATTTTTGATACATTGATGAATATTTGATTTTTTTTTTTTTTTTTTTTTTTATTTTGTTTTTTAAATAATTAATTTTGAAAAAATTGAAATTTTTGTTATAAAAAACTAACAAAAATTAATTAAAAAAAAAGCATTCCGAAAAATAAGTTTTTCAAAAAAAAGTTAAGGCTATTTTAAAATTAGTTTCTTCAAATACAAATACATGTCAAAATTAAAAATCAAAGCGACAAGAAATTACTATTAAAGCATAAGTAAAACCAAAATAGAACAGAAATTCAATAAACAATCATAGCAAAACATACAACAAGTAATGATATAAATGAATAAATAGATATTAAAGCGAGTATTGCTTAGATTGAATATGAACATCAAGCGTAAAATGAAAAGAAATATTTTCCTATTGAAGTATAAATGAAACTTAAAACGAACAGAAATTAAATAAACAATCAATGCAAACAAACATACAGTAGATATTAATGTAAATTAATGGATAAATCTTAAAAGGAATGATACTTAAATTGAATATGCAAATCAAGCTTGAAACGAACAAAAATCACCACAAATAAGAGTTTGGTTATGACCTCCTTCTCTCACTGTAAAAGTCTAAAACCTACTGCGTCATTGGCGCTTTACTGAAAACCAATTTTATGACAAATGTTTTCTTTTGTACTTAATATTGAAAATAAACATTAACATTATAGTAAAATTTTGAACTGAGCTTTCAGCAATTAATATCATTATATATAAAATATTCAGTTTAACCTATTAGCTCGTTATAAAGTTGTTAAAGACGAATATAGTTTACCTACAGACAAGTGTTTGGATAATGCCTCCTTTCCTAACTGTAAATAAAAACCAAAAGCCTGCTGCGTCATTGACGCTTAACTGAAAACGGATTATGTTACAAATATTTTCTTTTCCAGTTCTTACAGTATTGAAAATAAAAATACAATTATAGTGAACTGTAAATTCTTGAACTGATGGATCTTTCAACAATTAATATCATTATTCATCAAATGTTCAATTTGTTGTTGTTTATACTTTCCAATACTGTTCAAGACGCATATAGTTTTCAGTTAAGCGCCAATGACGCAGTAGGTTTTAGACTTTTTCAGTGAGAGAAGGAGTTCATACCCAAACTCTTGTTTGTGGTAATTTTATGTTCGTTTCAAGCTTGATTTGCATATTCAATTTAAGTTTCACTCGTTTTAAGATTTATTTATTCATTTACATTAATATCTATTCTATGTTTGTTTTCATTGATTCTTTATCTAATTTCTGTTCGTTTTGAGTTTCATTTATACTTCAATAGGAAAATATTCTTTTTTTTTTCTTCTTTTTTTTTAAGTTTGATATTCATATTCAATCTAAGCATTACTCGATTTAGATCTATTTATTCATTTATATTATTACTTGTTCTATGTTTTTGCTATGATTTTTTATTTAATTTCTGTTCGTTTTGGGTTTCATTTATTCTTTAATAATAATTTCTGGTCGTTTTGAGTTTGAATTTTAACAGGTATTTTTATCTGCTGAGCTTAAGTTTAAAATGGCCTTTATTTTTCTTTGAAAAACTTATTTTTCGGAAAGTTTTTTTAATTAATTTAGTAACAAATGGCATAGTTTTTCGAGACAGTCATCGCTAGCTTGAGGTGCGTTTCGATTTGTGAGCTTCATAAAAATAGTGGGAATCCCTATGATCTGCCTCAGTTGACATAAGAGGTTCTGTGATTGGAAGTATTCAGGATATCAAATAAGAATTAATTGGTGATACAAATGGATTAAATAATATTTTGTCTGAAGGTCTTGAAGCTGAGATCTGTCATCCCGTAGTCTTACTTGCTCTTATGGGATTTCTAGATTACTGCACCATTCTTGGCAATTTCCAGGACAGAGGCAAAGAAGATTAACAAGAGCTTAGGAATTGGGACACAATTCGTTTATGCTTCAATTCCTGTTGCAGTTGCCCTACTTGACATGGAGTCGGTGATTCAGAACTGCATGACACAAGATAAGTTTCAAGTTGCAGCTAGCCTATCATTGAACATCTTGCATTTTCCTACCAATTTTTACAAGATGGAGACGCGTTTCATACAATAGCTAATCCTTCGGTCCAAGTGTTCGATGCCCAGAACATAAAATTTTGTATTAAGACTCAAGAAATGGACCATCTTCTTAGCTATTTTACTATGGGACTGCTATAAATTGTTCAGTCAGCAACTAGGAATGAGCTGGATCTCTAGGAAGCTGGTGTTAAATTTAGTTGATTTGTGTTTCATTGTTTCCCTGTGATATACTCTTTTCGGGAAATAGAGTAGTGCTACCCCATCGTGGAAATAGTATCAAGCATGAAACAGCAAACAAATTATGCATTGTTCAGATACAGGGCGTTGAGGCTTATTGTATTGCTTTTGCAATGATAGTACGTAATTACAGCTGCCCCATCTGTTCTTGGTCCCATGATCCCATATTTCTCTCACAGCATGATTCTAGATGGAGGTTCCTTTTGAAGTTCAGAGACCATCAACCTGTCAGAATTTGTATCTTTACCTGCTTAGCATATCATTGCCAAGAACATGTACATAGGATATTCGAGGTCGTACAACTTTCGAGATTGTATGACTAACAGATTGAAGACGATAAATCAATTCAATTGCTTCATGACACAAAAAGTAAAAAAAGAATTACAGGGTTTTTTTTGGCCCCCTTGCTCCATTTTAGGTATATTCATACCTGGAAATCGGGATTTTTTATGATTTTTCTTTTGTTTGTTGCAAGATTATGAACAAGATTTTGGTTTTGAAAGTTTCACCATTGTATTCACACTGAGCCGTGAAAAAAAAAGAAAAAAAAAAAAATAGACGTAAACTCACTTGGTGGATTTGACGATGCTTCTCGTTCGTAAAAATTCAAACATAGACAATATGTTGATTTCCAGTTTGTTAATCATACGTTATTTCACATCAAGTTAATACTCCCAATGTTTACACTAAGTGTTATTAGCCTATGACACAAGAAACGCAGTTTGGAAAATATTTGTCATGACTTCTGACATAAAATATTGGATTTAATATTTGAGCACTTTCAATAATAAAAGTTAAGAAAAAAATCATTTTTAGAATCTGAAGAAATAAGGATTCTGTGGATATGTGCAAAGGGATAAATATAAATAAATAGGATAATTTGTCTTTGTAAAAAGATGGTCTTGTTGGGACCTCAATTAACTAATAATTTGAAGCGTCGATCTTGAATAATTTTAACAATAACCGATGCATAGCTGAGTTAATGAATAGCTGAGATTTTCAGCTATTCAATTAAATACACAATTTAACCCATTTTATCACTGTTTTTTATCCAGTTTACTGCCAATTAACGGCAACATTTGATCTCTGTTATAGCAATCAGGAAAGTTACGCTTTCTAGAGCTTTACGATGATATATTTTTTCGTTCGTTTTCCTGCACGTTCCTTATTTTCAAACTCGGCGCTCGCTAAACGCTAAAACTGCATGGCGGTAAATTGGTCTTTTCATTAAAAATTGGCTTACCGGTTTTTCCTAATTATTCAAGACGTTTCTACTGAACCATTTTAAAGAATCAGATTTTATTTTTACTGTCCTTAGAACTTTAAATTTTATTCACTGTGAACATGCAATTCTTTCGATATATTTCAGGTTTCTGAAGGCTTTTTAAGGGCTCTCCTCCCTAGAAACCCCAGAAGTTTTGCTGGCTCTCTGCTCAACTCCCCAGCACTCAATTCCTCACCCACAAAACTTATTACCAATTAAATTTTAAATAGGTTCCAACTTGCATTAAAGTCCAAGCATTCTGTTTTGAGGATTGTGTGGCTAATACCACAATGGATAGATGGTCTACAATATTCACATATAAAATCTAAAACTTTCTGCAATATAAAACTTTCTGCAACGATCCTTCTCCATTGCTTTTTATGCTTGTTGATCGTAAAGCCATTAGTGATATATAGAATTTGATGTCACAAAACCGCTATTTCATACATTCTGTTGATTTCGAAAATATTGGTATTCTATGGTTTTTGAAGTTACTAACTGTAAATATGAAGCTAAAATCATAATTTGACTGTTTTAAACCAATAAACACTATGTAGCTATCCTTGCGTTTGAGGCTCACTCACTCCCTCCACCAAGCACCCGACAGTCGATCCCACCAAAATTTTAAATTTCTTTTTTTCCAAATTTCTCAGTTTTGCAACTGCCTTGGGTGGAATGGCATTGGGCTAAACTCTAGAAAAATCACACAATATGCCTTATTTTCCTGACCCCTGTAGATGTGTTTTGAATGAATAATTCAACGTTAATTAATAAAATTAGCAATATTTTCTAAAGCAAGATCGTAAACAAAGAGACTAAAAATTGGTAGGACAATTGTATTGACAATTCTTACTAATAAATCTCATTTTTCTGTAATTCATCCTAGCATTTGAAATGCGCAAAGCGAAATTGCGGATGATTTATGCTGCATATTATGTTATGTTTTAGGACGCTCATGTTAAGATTTTAGCCTCAATAACATCAAAGCTAAAAAGTTGGATTTTTATTCAAATCAGAAATCATTCACGACCAGAATCCGGTTTGAGGTTACTGGTTGGAGAGTTGTGTTGTCATTTTCGGCTGCGTGTCTGAACAGAGCACGGTGATATGACTTGAAGGCAGGCAAAGTTCCTGCACGGAATATTGAAAGACAGTTCACGAGGCTAAATTCAAACATTTTGAAAGTGCAGCTTGGTATTTGATATGATGACCCATTTAATTTCTAGTTTTGAGGTTTAATTAGGTTCATTCATACTAATTTTTAATGAATGTTGGCACAAATTTCTGTATGTATACCTACTAATCCTAGCGTGAACTGATGTGAATTTAGGGACTGACTGTTCCTTGGGTAGAATATGCCTGTTCCTACCCAAATCCTACACAGGATTTGGGCAGAATATGCCTGCATGAAGGCTACTCATTGATTTAAAACAGAAGTGAAACCTTATGGTTTGCTGTGTTTGTCTAAGGTCAGTCACATTAGTGCTTTTAAGCAAATAATTGTGTGGCAAATAGCCCTCCTTCAAAATTATTGTTCGGTTCTTTTTTAGCGGACTAAGGTTTTTTTTTTTTCGATCGTGTCCTGTAATCGGTGATCCAACAGGAACGGACTTGGATGGCTGTTGTTTTTTGCGGAATCTAACTTTTCTCTCTTTTTTGCTACAATATGTTTCTTCGAGCGTTATTTATTTTGAATTTTTATTGATATAAGAAAGATATTGGACATTGTGACTTTACTATGCTAACCAATGGTCACGCATTGTTTATTACACTCCTGCTTATCTCTGTTCTTTTGTTACTTTATTGGTTCTTTTAGTTTTATTTGAATGTTGTTGGGTTTTTTTTTCAGGAAGAGGTGATAAAACAACGACCTGTCAAAAAGCGACGGAAAGCTGCGCAACTTGGATCAGATAGTGATTGAAATTTTAAACAATTGTGATGTTGCATTGTCAGTTTTTCTACGAAGAAATTTTTGTAACGTCATATGTTACACTTTTGGCGTTTTAACGGAAGTCTGTTCTATCATGTTTTTAATGCGCTCCCCTTTTTTCCGAGGAATTATATTGTTCAAATTTTTCATCTGTGTCTTTGCTATATTGTGCCAAGATGGATTTTCTATTAGAGGGGAAGTGAAAAGTATGTTAGATCTTTAGCAAAGGTTACGTTCTTCCATAATTGAATTTCTTTTGTACACATATATGACAACTAAGGATGAAACGATAACAATATGTTCGCTTGTTTTTCAGTAAAAGAAGTTTCCTAATTAGTTTGAAGTGCCTGAGGTGCAGGTTTCCAAAAAAAGCCTTATGAAAAATCAAATCTGAATGCCGAATATAGATGAATTTAAAGTAATAATTACCTGTGCCTCTCTTGCCAATGAGCTCTAGGGCTGTACAAAATAAAATAAAATAAAAGAAATGTATGTTTTTCACGGATGGGGGTTAGACCTGTCATGTAGAACATTGATTTTACTCTATCGATTGGCGAACGCTGAGAAACTCATACACAAGCTCTTTTAGGTTTGTCTACAATTATTATTCAAAATGTATAGCATATAATTCTGCTGTTGTGTTTGTTTGTTGTTTTTGCTTTGCAGTTTTTTTTTTTTTTGGGGGGGGGGGATTCTGTTTTACGAAGAAAAACAATCATCGAAAGTGTTGGAACGGTGACAAGATGTAAAAATAATTGTTAAATCTTTTCGGTGAAGAAAAGCGGGAATTCGAATACGGTCTACCACGTTCCTTATTCTTATTTCCAGATTCTCAAGATCGTTGTAAATAATAAATCGCTGATCTTGATTAAAAAAAAAGACGCTTATGGCTCTTCTGTCATCCGTTTATCTCTTGAATATATTAGAAATCTGGGGCTCAAATGGAAGAATAAGATGCAATAATTTTCTGTAATCTTTTACTATTCTAAACTTATTTTCATGTTTAAAGTAACGAATCAAGAATCCCTATGCATTAGCTCTTTGATATGCTTTGACTAGTGATGACAGACGACAAGACTGTATGTATAACCTACAGGTTACACAAGTTCCCTCAGAGGTCTAGCTGGACCACTGAGACAAATCAAGTTTTTCGCTATCTTTGGAAGTTGTTTTTAATGTCCCTAGTGCGGCGTGGGTACAAAAAATATGCACTGCTCATCTATGCTTTACCTACCCAAGAGAGTTTCAACGACGCATCCCTAATTCTGCCGACTACTAAAAAAAAAGATGCTCATTACTGATCTTATCCCTGAATATGGTGGATGTTGGTTGTTCTCAATTGGCCAAAGTGGCGCTTTAATTGTTAGATGAATTTCAGAAATAATCTGACTATCAATCATGACGGATTTTTGGTGTTTGTATTTTGGCCAAAAGTACTGCTACAAAAAATGGTTTTTGTCACTAGCTTTGAATAGTGAGATAAATTAAAAGATGCACAAGAGAAAAAAACAGCTTTGTAATTAGCAAAGCGCAGAATTGTCCTTTTAGAAAATTACAGAACAGTTTTAGTCATTTTACGGTTATTTGAAGTTAAATGCTCCCCGTTAAAATTCCACATTAGACTATCCACAGAATACAAGAGATTTTAAAAGCGGACAGGGCTTGTTTTATTTTAAAAATTGTATCTAAAAAGTAGGCTGTGGAAGGGGGGGGGGGGTCGACGTGGCCACACATCCAATTTATGTCTACAGACATGTACAGATTGAAAGTCATTGCATAATCGTGCCTCAAAACAAGGTGCAACATGCCTACCTTTCTGTAAAAAAGCTGGCAAAGCGAGGGTATTGAAGGGACCACCACCCCTCTGTATAGTTCAAATTGTAATTTCGGGGAGTATTGGGGTGGAGAGGGGACAGGTAGACCTCAAATTTAATGTGAAGACGGGGAGGCTGAAAGGTTTTTTATCCGATCCAAATAAACGTTTTTGCACTAGAAATCCCTATGGAACTTACAATCAATTCACGTATAAGTAGCTAGGTAAGTCAAAAGACTATGTGCTCCCAGGCTATCAAAATGGCGTATATGGAATAACTGGGGGGGGGGCAAAAAAATAAACTATAGAGTGGTCACAAAAACTAGGGTAGAGTTTGGTCAGAGCATGTCTATTATACATAGTTTATAACAATCTTCGCATGACCAAATTGTGTCCTTTTGCCAATATTGTGCTGACAAACTCGAACTAGTGGTAGTAAACGGCATACCAATCCACTAGATGTAATCTATAAGAGGAATAGTGGATCTTTTTACAATAGTGTTGTAGCAGTAGCACAATTATAGGTGAATATTTCACCCTTATGTGCACCCTTATCAGATAAAGTAGTCGAAACAGTAAAAATCATTTATGCGTCCAAAACTTTTACTATAGATGTAAACGACGGGACTTGATCAATACTAAAAAAGCCAAGTCACAAGAAAAACATTCCCTGATCCCCCTTCCGCTGTTAAATACCCCACCTGGTATAAAATACACTCATCCAAAGGGTCTGTTTGAAACAGCAGCATAGCCACTTTTTCTTCGATGGAGCTTTCAGCCTCGGAAATCCAGTCAGGGAAGATATGATATCAGTTTTCAATTCTTTTATTTAACAATTTAGAGTTTATTAACCTAAAACAGAAGTATAATTGAAAACCCAATGATTCATCGATTCACCTGTAATTAGTGTCGCTAGTATCTATCTGCAGGGAAAAATCATTAGCCTGCTGCAAGCAGAAATTATGATAACCTAAGGTACTTTAGAGCATTTCCTATAAAAGCATTAAAAATCAATAAAAAGTGAGGTGTGAAAACTGCCATCACCTCTTGTGATACTTATTACATTAATAAGTTTATATAAATTTATAGTTGAAGAGTTCTTATATATTTGAGGTGTGACACCCAGTGTTACTTAAGTGTCATAGGTAAATCTGAATTTAGATTCAGCACTAGGGTTGCAAACTTGCGCACTTTCTTAATTTTTACACTCTTTTTTGCCTCATTGCTCTCCACAGATGGAAAAAGTACCCTTTCTGTCAATTTTTAGTGAAAATCCCTCTTTTTTGCAATCTTAGGAAATGATTATAAAAAAAGTACTAGCGTAATTAAAAACTTCAAATTAAATTATTTGAGTCCAAGAGATACAACAGTAGATACTTCCAGTCGTCTTTCAAGCATTTCCAACGACCATTGAAGAAGAAGTAAATTAGCCAAAATAACAATTGGAAACATGGGAAGTGAAAATTCAAATTTAATGAACGAAGTTAAAAGATGTTTGGCGCAACCAAGAGCGTAGCTACAGTTCTTAAAACAAAGGATCTACCCTTTCTTTGACGATTGTATACATGACGGATTTTGCAGATGGTGAAAGCCAAGCATACTTTCTATACAGGTTTGAATCTGTATTAATTCTGGCAATAAATATTTTACCTCACTTTTGAGTTTTGGTCCTCTTTTCATTGGCTTTAGTTTTTGAAAATGCAATTCGTGCTATTTCGGTATAATTATAAGCCATTTCAAGGATTTTTACTAAGTAAAAGAGAGATCACTACAATAATAGGGGCTTCGCGCTCAGCGGCTGCCGACTTTCACTTGCACTCTTTTTGAGCCAAGTCTCTCTGTCTGGGTCGATTTGCACTCTTGAGACGTTGGCAGTCGGCAACCCTGCTACGTAAATGCTTTAAACTGATATGCAATGCTATCTATATTAATTTAGTTTCTTTATATCTGACTTACCCAATTAGAATCTTAAAATTGATAAAAGTGAAAAGCTGGGTTTGGTCACATTCAAAATAGAAACATGGCCAAAACATATGACCACTTATTTAAGCTACTATTAATTGGTGATTCAGGCGTGGGGAAGACATGCATTCTGTTTCGATTTTCTGAAGATGCATTTAATTCCACATTCATATCTACCATAGGTTGGTACATCTTGCTCTTGAATTGGGTAGGTTAGCCTAGGCTCAGTCCCCCAGTTCTGAGTCTTGGACAAAATTTCTTGTTAAAGTGTATCTTCTCTAAACATCAACAACAGGTGCCTAACCTGGATCTGGTGTAGTTTTTTTTGATAGATTTGTTTGGATTGGCTGACTACAATCTTGGAAAATGTCTTTTTTCAACATTTAAATTTAAGCAAAAATTATTTTTAATTAAATATTTAGGGGGGTTTCACCTACTAAGAAAACATGCTAAACAAACAGACAAAACAAAATTACAGAAATTTGTTTTAGTAAAGAGCCTACAATAAATATGCTTAGGCTATATTTTTACCATCAGGGGGATATAGGCCTAGCACATTGTCAGAAAAACAACTGGTAAATATATACCAAATCATACTATTGAGTTAGGAATAAAGAGAATACACCATTTGGGTAAAATTCTACTTTAGCTACTTTTGGCTATCTTGGGAAGGGGTTAGGTTAAGAAAATGAGACTTTCAGGGATGGGTCTACAGGCCAAAGTATATCCTAGGAAGGTATTTTGAAGTACCTACCTCCACTCCTTCTCCCTCTACAGTGTCCTGAAATTTGCCTATATGACTGGTCTGTACCCATTGAAATTTTGAAAAAACAACATTATAACTTTATTTTCAGTTATCAGTTTCTTTTTCTCTGGCATTAGCTCTGAAAATGCAATTTCAAATATTTGATCAGAATTTTAAGAGATATAAATAGTTTATTTCCAAAATTTAGGAAATTTATTTGCATATCTTTAAAACCTTATAAATTGGGATTGAGCAAAGTTGTGAAGCTGAAAACAATTTTGTTGTACTTCATTTAAGCAGAAGATCTATTTTGCTAGGTTTCACTTCTATAACTCACATATTTTTAAAGGTCATCAAAGGTCAGGACCGTCTAGAGGGAGAAGGAGTGGAGGTGGGTACTTCAAAATATCTTCCCAGGACATACTTTAGCCCTTAGACCCATCCCTGAAAGTTTCATTTTCTTAACCTAACCCCTTGCCAAGATAGTCAAAAGTAGCTAAAGTAGAATTTTACTGCCTTTTTTATGATTATTACGAATATAACAACATTTTTAACCGGAAATAAATTTCAGCCCCCCCCCCCTAAAAATGCCAAATCAGAGTATATGTTTCTACACTAGAGGGGGTGGGGGCAAATTTAGGTTGTGATGTCAATGAGAGATAAGTTTAAACTTTACCCCCCATCCCCTAATGTAGAAATATATACCCTGAATTGGCATGTATAGGGGGGCTGAAATTCATTTCTGATAGAAATGATTATTATATTTGTAATCAGCTTAAAAAAAGGCATCAAATGATGTATTCACTTTATTCCTAACTCAATAATATGATTTGGTATATATTTACCAAGCAACCATGACATTTGAAAAAGTACATACTAAATAACAGTACATACTTCTAGTATTCTAGTTCAGGAGCTTCTTGCTATCTTGAAGATTAGGAAGCTATTTCTGAGCAATTATGTTTACCATTTCTGATTTCTAAGGATTAGGGTGAATTTGGTGCAGTTTATAGCAGTGGTGGATCCAGGAGAGAGGGGGGCAGAGGGACCCCCCCCCCACTAACATAGTGGCAGATTTGTGGTTGGGACAGCTTGCTCTGGTTTGGGACAAAAGCTATTGTTTTTGTAATTGGTTTTTAATAGTTAAGATTTGATTATTAAGACTGTTCTTTTTGTAAACAAGTTTGAAACAAGATTTTAGTTACTTTGTGTGGTCTCTGTTAGATTTTACTAATGGCACATACTGCCAAAAAGTATTTAATTAAATTTAGGTTTATCAAGGGAATCAGTCTGTATTACCACAAACGCCACCAGAGAGGCAAAAAACTTCATTTTGTAATAACAAGAAGGGGAAATTTAAAATCCTAACCTCTTTAGGTTGTTGAAATGATATTTCAGATTTGTGCTGTCACAACAGGGCTGACAAAGCAAAATATTTATTTCTTTTTACTGTCAAAAATTTGTTTTTGAGTCTTGCTATGGCACTAAGGCATAGAAATTGATATCATTAGTTTTTTGGCTGTCTGTTTTGATTTTTGGGTTTGCTTTTTTTGCTGAGTGGGGTGGTTTTTACAACATTGTTGTTTTTTAGGGGATTTTTTATAATAGAAAGTAAATGTATAAGAAGTGCAAAATTTACTAATTTAAGTTTTTGGATTTTGTGTGATCAAATGGTTGCCACTTTACTGCCTATCACCTTAATCCATTTGAGAGCTTTAAGGTCCTCTGGACCTGTAGTGCTCTTTAGTTGATGACTCCAAATTGAACCTCCACTGCTTTTTCTCCCACTTCCTGTCAAGTTGTTGTTTGAAAGACCAGATGGAAGGAGTGCTGACAGTAGAGTCTACAGTATATATAATAGCAGTATGATCTTTCTCTTTCTCACCCATTATAAAAACCCGGACCGAGGTGCAAGTGCTCCAGAGAACATATAAACATAAGTGACATTAGATCTTTTCATGGGTAGACAAGTCAGATCTCTCTTGAATGCCAAACTTGGCTTCAACATTGGAACACTAATTTTGAAGAAACTAATTTTAAATTAATTTATTCCAATACATATATGAAAATTGGTAATTAGTTGTGCAATGTTATTATTAAATGTTTTTAGGAATTAAAATTAGGTTTCAAAGTCTCAAGTTGGTTTCAAAGGCATTTTGAGAAAGTTTCTGCCAAAATACATGTTCCAGGGTAATTGGACTGCTGATGGCAGAGCAAATGAGAGGGGCTGTTTGTATGCACTGATATATATATATATATATATATATATATATATATATATATATATATATATATATATATATATATATATATAATTAGTTCAGATGTTTATAGGAATTACAAGTAGGTTTTGAAGTCTTGAATTGGTTTTAAAGGCATTTTGAGAAAGTTTCTGCCAAAATATGTGTTCCAGGGTAATTGGACTGCTAATGGCAGATCAAATGAGAGAAGCTGTTTGTATGCACTGATATATATATATATATATATATATATATATATATATATATATATATATATATATATATATATATATATAATATATATATAATGCAATTTCTAACCATTTTTCATTGATTGACACATACACACTAACCCGCTAATGCATAAATAAGTGGGAGGAGCTTTTTGTTTGCACCAAGAATGAAGAGCCAGAAATCATCTGCAGTAAACTTACTGCCTAATTATATAAACTGTGGTTGAGTCCCTCAATTTGTTCCACTGGTTAATTACTCTTACTGAAAATTAAAGTTGACAGATTCTTGATCTGGAGCTTAATTTTGGTAGCTTCTTTAAATGTCCTCTTGTGAGATGATGGCTGGTACTGTGGTCATCCTTGAAGATGATGGAGTTATCCTTTTGGAGTTTATAAGTCAGCATCATATCCACTATGCATGTCTCTGTAGGCAAGGGTAGGTAGCTTGAGCTGCTTGAGACATTCCTCATATGAAGCTGACTTTAGGCTTTTCATGCACTTTGTTGCCTGCCTCTGGACATTTTCAACAAGCCTAACATCTTTCCAGTAAGAAGTACCAGACAGGCACTTGCCAAAATCAAGATGGCATGTAACAAGAGCCTTAAAAAGATTTATGAATATTGTTGCCTCTTGGCTACTGATGATCCTTTTTAATAGGCCAAGGGTACAGTTTGCTTGGGAGACAACATGCTGGACCTCAACCCCTCATCAACAATCACACCAAGGTCCCTTTCATTGTCTTTTTTCACTAGATGGTCCTTTCTATTAATGATTAGATTTAAAATTAAGTATGTAGCCATGGAGTTATTAGTTCCAAGGTGTAAAGCACAGCATTTGCTTGTATTGAATTTGAGAAACCAGCCTTAAGTACAATTCTGTAACCTGTCTAGACCTTGTTGAAGTTTATATGGTTTAGCAATGCCAAAAAATTTGGATCATAATCAAACACACGCATATTTGTTATCCACATGATTGAAAATAGCATTAATATAATTAAGGAAAAGTGTTGGGCCTAATACAGTTCCATGCAGTACCCCACTCATTACTATGGCCTTATCAGAGTAGATTGGCTGGCCACCTGTCTCAAATAAACGGACTTTCTGCTTGCGATTAGTGGTGAAATTCTGCAGCCAGCCTATCAGGGATGTATTGGTACCAACAGCCGATAATTTCGAGACCATTGAAATAGGGGCCACATTGTCAAAGGCATGAGCAAAGCCTCGCAGCAGTTGGTCAGCTGGATGTCCTTGGTCAATCATGTTTGTAATTATCTTAAATGGTTCCAACAAGTTTGGTTTAGTCAATTTTCCTGACTGGAGTCCATGCTGCTTGGGTTACAAGATTTTGTTTGTGGTTAAATGTTCGAGAAATGAATCATTGACTATGCGTTAAAGCATCTTAAGCACAAATAAGGTTAAGCTGATAGGTTGATAATTCTCAGGCTTGGTGTGGTCACCTGTTTTGAATACTGGAGTTATGTTGGCTACTTTCCAGTCTGCTGGGAGCTCTATGGTGGTAAGTGATGTGTGGGAGATTCTTGTCAGGGGATCTGCTATCACTTCTGCAATTTATTTTAGTAGCCTATGATGTATATTATCAGGTCCTGGTGACTTGTTAGGATTCAACTTTTATAAACATTTAAGGACCTCTGTAAATGATACCGTGGTGCTCTCCACTGGGGCTTTTATATTACAGTTTGGTGGGGAAGGTAAAGGGCCAGACATCATCCCATGCAACACTGCCAAGATCAATTTGAATCTTCTCATAATTAATGAAGGTCTTCTTGATGTTGTAATTTGTTGTTCTGAGGAAAGTTGTTCTAATATGTGTATCCACATGGTCACTCTTCCCAATTGGGGGCATGTATGAGGTGGACAGCAGAGCTTCTGGTCTTTGGAGAAATATCCAATCAAGAAGGCTTGGCTGCTGACCATACCTAAAATATGTTGGCTGGTTGACAATTTGGTGGAGAAGAACATCATGAACAATGTCAATTATTGGGCTTGTAGGACCAGAAGATAAAGAGGGAAACTGGTCTTTTCAGGTTATGTTAGGCAGGTTGATGGTCACCTGCACTTAGTAGGTCCCCATGGTGGCTGTCTGTAATCTTGCAGATGAGCTCTGCTAGTTTCCTACCTGTTTCCTCTGGTGATGGCAAAGATGGACTTCTGTATACACAGCCAATTCTGACAGGAGGGTGGCATTTATTCTCAGTAACTAAAATATCAAAGGAAATTGTTTCAGCATAGGGGCGCATCCAGTAGAGTAGCTAATTGGGGTGACAGTGAAAGAGGTTTTGACCAGTGTTAGTGTTCCCTGATGGCAATAATTGGATGACAAGTTGGATACTTTATGGTAGCCTTGCAAACTGACATGTGAATCTAGAAGCTGGTTTCTTGAATTCTTGGGATGCACCTCAGTAAGAAGTATTACATCATAATCATTTGCATATATCAAAGATTTCAGCTCATTAATTTTGTTTGGTAGTTGGTCAACGTTTGCTATAAGAGCAGAGAAATATTGATTTACTTGCTTCTTTCTTTGGTTGAGTATTTTCCTCCAATTAAAGCTCTGCACTATATGACATATCACCTCCTCTGTTCATCCTAAAACATTAAAATAAAGTCCAAATTTTTAGAACTTTAATAAAGGTCTGTATAAGTATATACTTAAAACTAAGCATAAGAGTCAAAATACTTCTTCAAAGTCCCAAGTAATCATTTAAGAAGAATAGATTAAAAAAAATTGTTTATAAAAGAAGGCAAATAATTATGTGTTTATTTTTTTTATTTAGCTGGTATAGATGGGTCTCTGAATTCTCATCTTGAATCTGTAGAATGGCATCAATTTTCTTTCAAATATTTACTAATAAAATATTGAAAAAAAGGAGAAATTCACACAACTTGAGTTGACCATTGAAACGGAATATAACTACAATGTTACTTCAGAATTTCTCACCTTCTCAATACCAAACAGTCATAAAATTTAGTTATGTTTTTGTATAGGGGTTGCATATATTTGTCCATAAATTTTGTATGCTATATATACTGTTGAGGATTTTTATACTTATTTTGATACATGCCCTCTAATCATATTTCCACAATTAGTTGTTCACGAATCAAAATTTTTACAGGACAATTCTCTTACTTGGTGCTAAATCTGAGTCAAATTTTATTTTTGTGCTCAACAGACATATTGAGATTTAAACATTTGAATTCTATTTCTGAAAATGTCAAGATTAGAAAAAAGTAATTAAAAATCTACCACAGCTTCAAACCCTGAGAATTTAAATCACCTCTATACCTATCAAACACAAAAATAACAAACACATAATTATTTGTTTTTTAAGGATTATTTCAACTCGTATACTTAGTTTGAAGCACATACCTACATGCATCTTTATTGGGGTTCATATTTTTCTGGCGATTTTGGTCTTTATTAGAATATTTTAGGATGAACAGAAGAGGACATACTAACAAAGAGCTCTTAACTGACAGGACTAGATATTATAAATGTTCACCAAAATTTTGAGGTAGACACCAACCATGTAATAAATAGATATGGTGGGAGTAGAAATAGGGAAATAGACTTTTTCTTATAAAATAGTGAATTCTGTAATTTAAGCAAAATATATCGAACTTTAAAAAGTGGAAAGATACGCTACGTTGTTACGAAAATTAAAACTAGGTCAGTAAATTTTTGAGATTTCGTCAAAGTTGACACTGTTTATTAAGACACTATTTTTAAAAAGAAATAGTGATTAGTTAATTCTTTATTGCCTATACTTAAAACCTTTGTTTTGAATGTCTTCTATGCATTTCAATCCCTATGCTCTGTTTTTCTTATTGTGCCCCTAAAAGAACTATTATTTAATGTTTAGTATATCTTTTACAAATATACAAGTTGTATCTTTATCCTCATTTCCTACTCTTCATTACTATCATAGTTACAAAGTTAGGCAACATGCTAAATGGTTTGACCTATACAAATTGTCACAAAGAATGCATGACCCCAAAAGATGGTTCAAGACCTTATTTTTTTTGACAATAAAAAGCTAAACTCGCTTGCTATAGAGGTCAGAAGTTCAAAAGAAAAAATTATGTAGAAAATATTAAACATCATTTTTTTCAAAAGATGGTGAACAGCTTTTTATATTTTTTTTATGGTGGGGGGATTTTTATAAGTTACTATTTTTGGATCAATATTTTATATTATTTTAATTTCAAAAGATTTATTAGAACTTTAACCCTCAACAGATTTTATATTCAATGTCAGACAATTTTCACTACCTACCTACGAAGTATAATTGTTGAGGTTCCCTTTAAATTGTGGGTATTTCTTTGTTTGTAAGTTCATCAAAGCAACCTATTATGCACCCCCCCCCCTCCCCCCAAAGAAAATCCTGGATCCACCCCTGGTTTATATTGCTGACCTACCAATAAGGTGAACACACCAGTCAGGGGTGGATCCAAGATTTTTTTTTTTTTTTTTTTTTTTTTTTTTTTTTTTTTTTTTTTTTTTTTTAGTAAGGGTGCATAATGGGTTGCTCTGATAAACTTGCAAACAAAGAAATACAAGTAATTTGGAGGGAATTTTGATATTATATGTTGTAAGTAGGTATTGAAAATGGTTTTAAATGTAATATAAAATTTGGTGAAGATGAAAGTTATAATAAACCTGTTAAAATTAAAATGATGCAAAAATCTTGGTACAAAAAATAGTTAGTTGTAAAAGTTGCTCCACCATAACAAAGAGCTGTTCACCATCTACAAAAAAAATACGATAATTAATACCTAACTATGTGGCATTGCTAAATCATTATGATGGCAATGAAGAGTAGGAAATGGGGATGAAGATACAATTGTATGTGTAAAAGATTAAACATTAAATACTAGTTTGTTTGGGGGTGTAACAAGAAACATAGAACAAAGAGATCGAAATACATAGAAGACATTTAAAACAAGGGTTTTAAGTTTAGGCAATAAAACATTAACTAATCATTATTTCTTTTTAAAAATAGTGTTTTATAAACAGTGTCCACTTTAACAAAATCTCAAAAATTTACTAATCAGAATTTCACTTTTCATACTAATGTAGCCTAGTGTATTTTTCCACTTTTTCAAGTTTGATAAATGTTGCTTAAATTTTAGAATTCACAATTTTATAAGAAAAACTCTATTTTTTATTTCTACTCCTGTCATATCTATTTATTACATGGTTGATGTCTACCTCAATATTTCCCTGAATGTGATAATGGCTAGTCCTGTCAGTCTAGAGCTCTTCGTTAGTATTTCCTCTTCTATTCATCCTTAAATATTCAAATAAAGACCAAAATTGTCAGACAAATATAAACTCTGGTAAAGATGCATGTAGGTGTGCGCTTCAAATTAAGTAGGCTATATGACTCAAAATACTCCTTAAAAAACAAATAATTATGTGTGTTTTTTTTTTATTTGATAGGTATAGATTGGTTATTTAATTTCTTAGGGTTTCAGGCTGTGATAGATTTTTAATTAAAAAAAATTTTAATCTTTAAATTTTCAGAAATTTGAATTCAAACATTTAAATCTGATATGGATGAACAGAGGAGGTGATCTGTCATATAATGCACCGTTTTAATCATAGGCAGTGTGCTAGCGCTGCCTAAGTAAAGAGCAATGTGGGCACAATGTGTTTATTTATTTTTTTTCTCCATACCCGGGCACTTCGTATCAAAGGAGTTGTCGTAGAAACTTCTAAAAGGGCTCATTCGTTTGGAATTTCGAGGTGCTATTGCCCTTTTTAATGGTCTAAAGTTATTGGTGAGCAACTAGCCCCCCCCCCCCCCACGCCCATCATTCCCCCAAACACATCCAATAAAAATTTTGAGATAGCCATTTTGTTCAGCATAGTTTATTTCCAGATAGAAAATATGTTTTTAAGGAGGACACTCCCTCACAACCCTCGGGGCAAGGGTTTTAAGTTATGCCCTGAGGGCATATAAGAACGATGTTGGCACAATTTACTATTTATTTTTTTGTCCTTTAGAGCAGGGCACTTCATATGGAAGGGGTCGTCGTAGAAACTTCAAAAGGGGGTCATTCGATTGGAAATTGAGAGTTATAGTGCCCTTTTTAATAGTCAAAAGTGATTGGAGGGCAACTAGCCCCCCCTCCCCCACACCCATCATTCTCCCAGACACCTCCAAACAAAAATTTGAGATAGCCATTTTGTTCAGCGTAGCTGATTTCCAAATAGAAAATATGTTTTTGATGAGGAGACTCCCCTACAGCCCTCAGGGCAAGAGTTTTAAGTTATGCCCTGGGGTCATAAAAGGTTTTTATAGAAGGTGTTGTCGTATAAACTTCAAAACAGGCTCATTCGATTGGAAATTCGAAGGGCTAATACCCTTTTTAATGTTCGAAAGTGATTGGAGGGCAACTAGCCCCCCTCCTACGCCCATCATTCCCAGAAACACATCCAATTAAAATTTTTAGATTGCAATTTTGTTCAGCATAGTTGATTTCCAGATAGAAAATATGTTTTTGAGGAGGACACTCCCCCTCACCCTCAAGGCAAGGGTTTTAATTTATGCCCTGGGGGCATATAAGGTTTTTATAGAAGGCGTTGTCATAGAAACTTCAAAAAATGTTCATTTGATTGGAAATTCAAAGGGCTAGTGCCCTTTTCAGTAATCGAAAGTGATTGGAGGCAACTAGCCCCCCCCCCCCCACGCCCATCATTTCTCCAAACACATCCAGTCAAAATTTCAAGACGGTCATTTTGTTCAGCATCGTTGATTTCCAGATAGAAAATATATTTTTGAGGTGGACACTCCCCCACAACCCTCAGGGCAAGGGTTTTAAGTTATGCCCTGGGGGCATATAAAGTTTTTATAGAAGGCGTTGTCATACAAACTCTAAGAGGGGCTCATTCGATTGGAAATTCAAAGGGCTAGTGCCCTTTATAATAGTCGAAAGTGATCGGAAGGCAACTAGCCCCCCCCCCCCTCACACCCATCATTCCGCAAAACACATCCAATGAAAAATTTTAGATAGCCATTTTATTCAATGTAGTTGAAAGTTTGGGAAATTAGGTCTTTAAGGATGACAACCCCTCCCCCACAGCCCTCAGGGCAAGGGTTGTAAGTTATGCCATGGGGCATATAAAGTTTTTATTGAAAGCGTTGTCATAGAAACTTCCAAAGGCTTCAAAGGGCTAGTGCCCTTAATAATAGTCGAAAGTGATCGGAAGGCAACTAGCCCCCCCCTCCTCACACCCATCATTCTGCAAAACACATCCAATCAAAATTTTTAGATAGCCATTTTATTCAACTTAGTTGAAAGTTTTGGAAATTAGGTCTTTAAGGATGACAACCCCTCCCCCACAGCCCTCAGGGCAATGGTTGTAAGTTATGCCCTGGGGCAAATAAAGTTTTTCTTGAAAGCGTTGTCATAGAATCTTCAAAAGCTCATTCAATTGGAAATTGAAAGGGCTAGTGACTTTTTTAATAGTTGAAAGTGATTGGACAGTAAATAATGCCCCTCTCACACCCACCATTTTCCAAAACACATCCAATCAAAATTTTGAGATATCCATTTGTTCATCATAGTTGATCGTTCTGGAAAACAGGTCTTTTAGGAAGATAACCCCCTCAGAGCCCTCAGTGCAAGGGCTGTAAGTAATGCCCTGGGGGCATATAAGGTTTATATATAAATTTGTTGTATAAATCATAGGCAGCGCGATCGCGCTGCCTAAGTACAGAACGGGGACACTCGAGAACAAGACAAGAAACAGGGACTAAGTAAAGAGGAGGACACTCCCCCACAACTCTCAGGGAAAGTGTTTTAAGTTATGCCCCGGTGGCATATAAGAACAATGTTGGCACAATGTATTATTTATTAATTTTATCCTTTAGAGCAGGGCACTTCGTATCAAAGAAGTTGTCATAGAAACCTCGAAAAGCGCTCATTCAATTGGAAATTGGAGTGGCTTGTGCCCTTTTTAATATTCAAAAGTGATTGGAAGGTGACTCACCCCTTCTACGCCCACCATTTCCCGAAACACATCCAATCAAGATTTTGAAATAGCCATTTTGTTCAGCATAGTTGATTTCCAGATAGAAATTATGTTCTTGAGGACAGGCCCCCTCAGCCCTTAGGGCAAGGGTTGTAAATTATGCCCTGGGGGCATATAAGGTTTTTTAATAGAAGGTGTTGTTGTAGAAACTTTAAAAAAGGCTCATTCAATTGGAAATTCAAAGGGCTGGTGCTCTTTTTAATAGTCGAAAGTGATTAGAGGGCAACTAACCCACCTATCACGCCCACCTTTTCCCCAAACACATCTAATCAAAACTTTGAGATAGTCATTTTATTCAATGTAAGTTTTAAGTTCTGGAAATTAGGTCTTTGAGGATGACAACCCTCCCTTAGCCCCCAGGGCAAGGGTTGTTAATTATGCCCTGGGGGCGTATAAAGTTTTTATTGAAAGCGTAGAAACTTCAAAAGGGCTTATTCAATTGGAAATTGAAAGGGCTAGTGCCTTTTTTAATAGTTGAAAGTGATTGGAGAGTGACTAACATCCCTCTTACGCCCACCATTTTTCCTAACACATCCAATAAAGATTTTTAGATAGCCATTTTGTTCCATGCAGTTCAAAGTTCAGGAAATTATACCTTTGAGCAGGACACTTCCCCCAAAGTCTTCAGGCCAAGGGTTATAAGTTATGCCCTGAAGGCACAGAAGGTTTTTATTGATATCTTTGTCATAGAAATTTGAAAAAGGGCTCATTCAATTGGAAATTCAAAGGGATAGTGCCCTTTTTAATAGTCAAAAGTGATTTGAGGGCAACCAACCCCTCTCTCCTGCCCATCTTTTCCCCCAACACATCCAGACAATTCTCTAGATAGCCATTTTATTCAAATTTGTTTAAAGCTTTTGAAATTAAGTTATTAAGGTTGACAACCCCCCCCCCCATAACCCTCAGGGTAAGGGTTGTAAGTTAATCCCTGGGGGCGTATAAGGTTTTTATTGAAAGCGTAGAAACTTCAAAAGGGCTCATTCAACTGGAAATGGAAAGGGCTAGTGCCTTTTTTAATAGTTGAAAGTGATTGGAGAGCGACTAAAGCCCCTCCATTTTCCCAAACCCATCCAATCAAAATTTTGAGATATCTATTTTGTTCAACGTAGTTGAAAGTTCTTGAAATAAGGTCTTTTAGGATGATAACCCCCCTCAGAGCCCTCAGTGCAGGGGTTGTAATTCATGGCCTGGGGGCATTTAAAGTTTATATAGAAAGTTGTTATAGAAATTTCAAAAAGGGCTTCAAACTAAATGTTGCCAGAAGATTAAATCAAAATGCACTGTGTTAATGCTAATTCCCAATAAGGCATCTCAGATGTATCCCAAGAACGACTGAGGGTATTATGTTCAAACTTTCGGGGCTGCTTCTGCTATTAAAATGCAACCAAATCCGAATAGTGTGACTATATCCTAGATATCAAATAATGTAAACAGATTTTTTTGCAAATGGTATCAAGTTTTCCATTTCAGGTCAACTAGAGGAGGTATGAAACTAAATTAAACACTACTATTTGTGTCCAGATTTTTAAGAGGGTGTCTGTTGTTAAAAATTGCTGAAAATTTTTCTCCAGCATACAATTATCAGACCAAACTGTAAATTCTTAAAAATAACGAAAAGATTTAAAGTTAAATTGTTAAAAATTGCTGAAAATTTTTCTCCAGCATACAAATAGCAGGCCAAACCTTAAAGTCTAAAAAAAAAAGGTTTAAAGTATTATTTTCTTTTTCTGTGAAAAGACTATTTCAATATAAAACAAACAGAAATTAATTAAAAAAACTTTTCCCACAAAATTAGTTTTTCAAAGATAAGTAAAGAACCCCATTAAACAAAAAATGAGCAAAAATCAAATCAAATAATCTACCAAGCGAGAAACTACCAGAAATCAGCATCGATAAATAAATGAAACACAAAACGAACAGAAATTACAATAAATAACCGAGTGAAACTCAAAACGAGCAGAAACCCCTATGCCTTCCCAAGGCCAGAACATAATTTGCACTTTACGGAAAAAAAATGCAAATGAATGTGCATTGTCAGTTTAATATACATATACTGATATTTAGTAATCAAAATGTTAGTATTATTTGATTTATTGAAGTTATAAAATTAAAAACATTTATATTTTTTTCAGTAAAGTGCAAAGTATGTTCTGGCCTTGGGAAGGCATAGGGGTTTTGAGCCCAAATTACGTTAATTTCTGCTCGTTTTGAGCATTTGATTTAGAATTACTTGAGCTTGGGATAAAGAAAAATTAACTACTGGCTATTTTTGGTTATCCAAAATCAGTAACATGTCAATATTTTCCCCTGAGAATTGGTTGGGCCTTTCAGTGATTAAATAAATAAATAAAAGAAATTCAAGTGACAGCAAGGAGCAACATTAAAACTTTAGAGAATGGAAACTATTTAGTATGTGAAGGAGTAACACCTCCTTAATACTTTGCTATTCCCGCCAGAGTTTTTTGTCTTTCAGGAGTTGTTCTTAAAAAAGTGTGACAAAAGTCAAAAGTTAGCATAAAGAGCGAGGTATTTAGGAGCAGGGGCGAATCTCTAGCATTTTTATTGAGGGGCAAGAGGGGTCCATATCTGGATAGTGAAGGGCCATGGGATATATAATAATTTTAGTCTCTACATTATAGGGGGGCAACTGCATCCCATTGCCTCCCCCAAACGACGCCCGTGTTTAGGAGGGCACATCCCCCTTTGTATACAGGAAAATTTCTGTCCATTTTAAGTTTTAATGTTGTTCCTTACTCTTAGTTGAAAAAATAGTTTTTTTTCTAATCGTTTTTCAAATAATGTCAGAAATTCTGCCTCTCCCCTCCATGGAAAATCCCATCCTCATGAAAATTCCTCCTTGGAAAGTTTCCCCTGCATAAGATCCTTCTTCCCCCAGACAATTCCATCCCTGCTGAAAATTCCTGCCAGAAAGTTTTTTGCTGACAATACCGCCTGGAATATTGTTTTTAGCCTGCTTTCACGTGAAAAAAGGGGTCGTTTTCTTTTTTGTCATTTTTCAAATCATCCCGGAAATCCTATATCTGTGGAAAATTTTCCTGGAAACTTTGCCCTCCCAATGCCCTAATAGGAAGTTTCTCCTGTGAAAAACTCCCCGTGGAGAATTTCTCCCGCGGAAAATCCCCTCCCCCATGGAAAGTTTCCCCAAATCATTTCAACCTCTTTGGAAATTTTCCCTGTGCAGTTTCTCTGGTATATCTCCACAGGTAAAATTGAATTGGCAAAGAGAAAGTAAGTCAAATAAAGAGAATTCTGTATAGGGATTCTGATAAATTCCTTAGTGTAAAGTATCTCTTTAAAAGTTCCCATTTTGAGAATTCCATCCCCACAGAAAATACTCCCCTTGGAAAATCTCCCAAACACAAAATTCCCCCCTCTTGAAAAATATCTGTTCTTCCCAATAACAAATACAATTATTTAAAAAATTGGGATAAAAAGTCAAAATTTAGCGTCAAGAGCAAGGTATTGAGGACAGGGTCTCCCCCCTCATATACATAATAGTTTCTTTTTGTTTAAGTTTTAATGTTGTTCTTTACTTTAAATTGAAAAATCAATCTTTTCATTTATTTTCTGATTGTTTTTCAAATAATGCCGGCAAGCCTGGCTCTTCCCTTCATGGAAAATCCCGCCCCCACGAAAATTCCTCCTTGGAAAGTTCCTCCCATGTAAGATCCCTCTTCCTCCACAAAATTCAATCCCTGCTGAAAATTACCCTAAAAAAATTTCGTGCAGACAATTCTGCCTGAAAATTTTTTTTAGTCCTACTTTCATTTGAAAAAGACTTTTTTTTTTATTTCTAATCGTTTTTCAAATCTTGCTGGAAATCCTCCTCTCTGTGGAAAATTTTTCCTGTAAATTCTTCCTCCCTCCCTTTATTAAAACGAAATTAAAATAAAGAAAAATGGGTATAATGTTTTAACTAAGACAGTAGAAAAAAAATACTCCAACTACGATAAATTAAAGAAAACATGTAAAGAAAAGGAAAATCAAAAACGACAAAAAACACATCATAATAATGTCTAATATGATTATGTTCATCATGCAAATAGCAACAAGTCCATTTTTTTGATTTTACAGATGATGAAGTGAGCTAAATTCTTTTGAGCATGATTAGAGATTATCCAGACAAAGACAAACCCTAAAATTTCTGCAATAAAAACATATCCGTATATAAAGTTAAAAACCTCTGGGTCCTGTTGTGATTAATTTGAGTAAAAAGGTCTTAACGTTCTTGGGTACAGCATTTGTCTTTACTCAAATGCATCAAAAATATAGATAAAGAAAACGTTATCTGGATTTCATTGTGGAATTTGTGAAATTCTATAAAAAACAGGCTTTTTTTCTTTTTTTTGAGACACAATTGTAGTGCATGTTCTTATTTTTAATATGTTGTATTTAATTGTTATAGTTTAAATAATAGAAATGTAACCATTAGTGTCGGAGGTTTGGTGCCCTCTCTCTGGTGCTCAGGTTGTGTAGCTGTTCCTCAGGTTTGGTACTGTTCAGGAGATTATTTACATAATATGATAAGAGGTTTTATTACCTGCAAAGACTAGAATCAATTCCCTGCAAATTAGGCCATTTCAGTTTCAGAAAGTATTTTGGAATAAAAAACAGTAGTCTAACATTAACTGCTAGGTTGAAATGGACATCAATATACACATTATAGGGGAAACTACTACTACTACTAACAACTCATCGCAGCACCAAGCCGCCTGAGGCCAACACAGCTACGCACCCTCCTCCTCCATCCCATTCTATTCAAAGCCTCCCTTTTAGACCCTCCCTGGAAATTCCTATTTCATTTAAATCTTCCTTTATGACAGAAACTTTTGCTAAAGTCTATAGGGTAAAAATCTTGTAAATAGTAGATTTTTGAGGATGATCCAAAAATTTTAAATTTACTTTAAAACTACTCAGATCTATTGGGCCAAGAAATATTTTGGGAAGTCAACTAAGTGCTCCTTTGACTTCTCGTTTATTCATTCTTAAACAATAAGGTTTGACTTGATTTTTGTTTTAAAATATGGGCTTATTTTCCCCTGTTTTATTGTTAATTAACTGCATTATGAATTAAAAACCTGGATTTATAACTGGGTCTAGAATCTAAGCATTGGGACCTATTAGCTGTTGGAGCAAAGAAACCTTAAATTCCCGCTGGTGGACATGGCCACAAATAACTTGTATATTAGTGTCATGATCATTTTGGCCACCCGTAAATACAGGGATTTGCGGTTCTTGCAATTTTTTTTAAAGAACCCTCTTCCAATAAAAAAGGAAAATTACTGCCGGAAAATGAGTTTCCCTTGATTTCATTTTCCTCCCGTTTCCACCTCACTGTCTACCTGTTGAATAGATAGGTAACTTTAAGAATAATTATTAACAATTTTGAACAGAATAATTTTTTGGTTTCGATTAAAAACACAAAGCAGGTTAATTTGGGCTTATATTGTTATTCTTCCAGGCATTGATTTCAAAATAAGGACAATAGAAATAGATGGGAAAAGGATAAAGCTGCAGATATGGTAAGTTATTTTTAGTCATTTTATTGTGAATGCAATAGCATTTGCTTTGTAAAGAGTGATGTGTGTCCAAAATATTCTATTATTTGTCCCATGGGTCATCACATAGAACATATGGTTGTAAAAAGTACAGGAGTCTGCTCGTTTGATTGCCAATTCTGATATTTAGTTTTTTTTTCCAAGGTTCAAAACCAATTGGAAAACAAACTGATTCCCATCAATGCTTCATTCGCCCGCAGGGTTCCCCAGACCCCTATATGGTTTCGGATCAAAATTTAAAATTAACAAATTCAATTGGAATGGTTAAAAAGTAAAAAAAAATATACCCCAAGGGGAAACGTAATAAGGACCAGCCCCAGGGCCAAGGGACCAAAATTATATAGATTCTCTGTACAAAACAGATGCTTTATACATTAATTTGAAAAATATTTTCCAAAAATAGGTTTTTAAAGAAAAGTAAAGCATTACTGCATATTCATAAAGTTAATTACCAAACCTTGTAAAAATATTAGTTGTGTTTTTTATCTCTTTAATATTAATTGGATTGAATTGAAAAGAACCCCTTTTCCCAATAGGCTAAAATAGCTAGCCCATCTGTAGCAGGGCCTCCTCCCTCAAGGAGTGACGACTTATCAGTTAAATATAGCCTACTTATGTAAATACCCCCTCTTTTTCAAATTAAAAACGAACTACTCATGTTTGTTGTTAAACGTCATATAAAAGGTTATTTATTGCAAGGATTCTGGGAAACCAATAGAAAATGAAACTCAACTTAGCATCTGATAATAATAATGAAAAAAATGACAGATCTTTTGGCCATTTTGAGCAAAATAGCTTTTTCAAAATATTAATCAGTGGTAAGGGGAGGAGGTTATCTAAAAAGAGTGATGGACTGGTTGCTCTCCAATCACTTTTCAATATCTCTCTCAACATATACTGAAAACCGTTCCTTAGATATTGCTGCTAGGGCATTTTAACAACAAGCATACACATAGTGTTTTGTTTGAAATCCCTCTCAACATTTCCTTAGTGTTTCACCTTAATACCCTAAGCCTTTTTGGAGACCCTGGATCAACCATGCCCCCTTTTCTCTATAGAAAAACCTTATATGTAAACAATGGACAACTTCCAGAACTTACAGTCCTTGCCCTGGGGATTGTGGTGATTATGTCAACCCCAGAGGCATAAGTATTGGACCTTTGGATTATTTTGAACAAAATGGCTACAGTATATCAAAATTTTGATCGGATGTCTTTGGGGAAAAAGCGCGTGGTGGGGGGCTGATTGCTTTATGATCACTTTGGACTTAAAAAGGACGCTAGACTTTTTAATTTCCTTTTGAATGAGCCTTTTAACTATAGGTAACACTACAGTGTTGTCTCTGATTGAGGTTTGGGAGGATTGTATTTCTGGGGGGGGGGGGGCATTTTAATGATTTCTGGAAAAAAAATTTCCATTTTTTTTTCTTTATTAATTATTATTATTATTTATTTTATCGTAATTCCCGAGTGTGGAGGTTTTCTGGATAAATGTGTGGAAATATATGTTGGTGTTGTTTATTACGTATGGCACATCGTTCTGGCTTGGTTTCGGTTGGTAATCTGTTGCTCTTGTCATTTCTGTTTCAATTTGGGTGGGTTTTTTTTTGTTTCTATTCCCGGCCATAAAGCCTTGCATTGAGAATTTGATGAGGCATTTTCTAGTACTGTTGAAATTTATTCTTGAATAAATCTAGCTATCTATCTTTTATTCCTTACTGATACATTTTAGGGTTGGGAAACTTGTCCTCTTGCAGATGCCTACGTAATAAGTAATAATGCAACTCAATTTACTCAATGTCGTAGTATTGCTTTTACTAGTGAATTGTTGATTTGGCAATCACTTAATAATAGGCAAACACTTACAGTCAGATCGCTTTTATCATTAATAATTGCATAGGGAACAATAACTAATTTTTTTTTGTTTTGTCTTTTTAGACTCAGCAACGTAAAAGTAACACCATTGATTGGGGATCAGGAAACAAAGAACGGTGTATTTGGTGGTTGTTATTTTGGTGCGTGTTTTTTTTTTTTTTTTTTTTTTTTTTTATGGACAACTTCTGGATATGTACCTATTTTAGAGTTTTGACGGGTTGAAAACTACCAAAGAAGTAAATGACCGTGTTGCTCCTGCAACACGCTTGTCGGTGAAGCCGATTAAAAGTTTTTGTAGCACTTAAAAGATTATGTTGCCTGACAACATAAGCCTAGTTATCTTTAGGAGGTTTCTTTAAGAAATGAAAGCTATGTTGTGCGTAACAACCGAAGTATTTAAAACCAATGGCGTAATTTTGTCAAAATTCGGGGGGGGGGGGGCAAAGTTGGAGCCAATTTTTCCAAATCAAGTGAAAGGCACAGTGAAAACTGAAAAATAAGTCAGACAATACCATAGAGATAAAGATATTCTAAAGAAAACTGACTTGTTTCTCTAGATACTTGAGTTATGTTGGCTTATCTTTATTTTGACAAGATTTTTTGCAGATTTTTTGAAAATAAATTTCTGCTGGGGGGGGGGGAAGTCTGCTCTGGAGGGCAGTTCCCCCCCCCCTCCCCGATTGAAAATTACGCCCTTGTTTAACATGTCTAAACTGTAGTCTCTTCTTCTGAAAAATGGCAGGAGTAAAGTGTGGGAGAAACTGGCGGAAGAATTAAAACTGGTGTTGGTTTAAAAAAAAATCACCAGCTTTGTCTAGCGTTTGAGGAATTTTGCAAATGAAATTCTTTTGGACTTGAAAATACCTTCCCGGGGTTCACTTTCGGCTCTAACTAATGTCTGGAAGTTTCATTTTTTTCAATTCAACGGTTTGAAACGTTATTGAAAGATTCCTTATCTGCAGTTTTACCTTAAGATGGCTTTGGGGCATATTTCAAGTCAAAGTTTCTAGACATGTCAGGTCTTGTAAAGTCTAAAATGATTCTTCATATCCCATATTGAATCGCCAAGCACAGATGTTTTAAGTCACTGAAGATACTCTTTAGGTAGGAATCATTGGATGATGGACGTCAAAACTGCATATTTCCCTTTGGATAGATATTAATATTGCTGCATTAGCCCACGAACTTTATTAAATATCTAACAAAATTTGAAAAATAGGGAGTAATGCCCTAGACTTAGCCAGAGAATGCTTCCATTAAGTCGTAAATAGTTAGGTATAGTCAAAACCAACAATATGTTCTTTTTCTGTTGTTTGCTTTACTGATTTAATTTACTTCGGCATCGAAGAAGAATTAATTATAACGCGTTTCAACTAAGAAAATGCAGTGTTATAAATTTTTGATTTCGAACGTTTATTTCTTTTTCTAGGGACACAGCAGGACAGGAGAGATTCAGAACAATAACAACGGCCTATTACAGAGGTGCAATGGGTATCATGCTAGTCTACGATATTACCAACGAGAGAAGCTTTGAAAACATTAAGAACTGGGTCCGTAACATTGAAGAACATGCCTCTTCAGACGTAGAAAAAATGATTTTAGGAAATAAATGTGATATGAATGACCGTCGACAGGTATGATGTTGCTTAGTTTTTCAGTCTTCTAATAATCCGATTAACGTGTTTAAATTTTTCAGTCTGCAGCTGTGGTTCACAAGTAGGCAATTGGTTAGTCTTACAGATTTTAGGTAGAAACCACTTTATTGTTAAATATGTTTCTTGTCCTGAAACCCACAGTTTAAAAAATTTCTTCCATCTGATGATAGAGTCAAACACAGTCAAAACCCAAGGCCCAAGTAGGTGGAAGGAGACAAAAAAAAAGAGAGAAAAAAGCTAAATATATACATACGGCCGCTGATAACCGTAATCGGGCCCAGGGTGATCGCCCCTTCTCTCTACATTATATTTATAGCCACCGTATTTAAGAGACTCATTTACCACACTTTCAGCACCTGGGGACCTGTTATTTTTAAGCCTTTTAGTATTTTCACTGATACTTGTTAGTTAAACGAAACACACTCAAGAATTATGCTACGTAAGATCTATTGAATACATTGGACTTATATAATCTGGGCTATATATTTGCATATTAGTGGGGGGGGGGTTAATGTATTTGGATAGCATGAAATTAGAAAACAGTTCTTATTTCATGCAGAATAATCGTAGGTGACACATTTTGCATGAAGACCCGATATACTTTACCCCCATCCCCCTAATGTGCAAATATATAGCCCAAATTATATAAGTCTAATGGATTTTGTCACCCTTAACCATTAGTCGAACCGGTTCTTCAACAGATCTTACATAGCGTAATTCTTGAGTGTGATTCATTTAATTAGCAAGTACCCTTTCAGTAATTTTCCTTATAAAATAAATCTTCCTTCACATCCAAGGTGTCAAAAACTTCTTCATTTTCCTCTATATCTTTTCCTGTAATTCTATCCTAGTTTAGCACCTTCTTAAAATGTTCTGCCCACCACTCCTTAACTCTTTCCTTATCACTAATTGTGGCCCCGTTCCTATCTTTAACTGGGACAAAGTCCAGATTGACTACTCCCTGTCAATTTATTGACATGCCCGTAAAATATTTTACGATTATGACGTCTAGCTGCATCTTCCAGATCCTCGGCAATTTTATCCATGGCCTCCACTTCACACCTCCTTAGTTCATATTTTAATGCTTTCTCTACTTTCTTTACACTCCTCATATTTTCATGTCATCTATCACTCATATAACTCCTGTACATGTCCCGCCTCCTCTCTATTAAGCATAAAGCATTTTCACTAATACTCCTAACTGCGTCCCTAACTTTCTTGCCTAAGACATCATCAGCAATTTCAAAAATTATTTTCCTGCAATTTTTCCATAAATGGAATATGCCATCATTTGCATTTGTGGAAAGCCAGCATTTCTGCTGGCTTTCCACTTAAATTAAAACAATAATTATTTTTGAATTGGTTGTGAATTAATTAGATGTCTCCAATCCAAAAACCAAACTCCTATTTTTGTAATACGTGGTAAGACAAAGAAACAATTGTTTCACCATCATCCAGTGATATTTTGCTTCTGTTGCATATTTCTAGTTTTCTTTTATTTTTTCCTTTTTGCCATCGATCAGCTATATGTGATAACAAAGATATACAGTGAAAGCTTTGTTAAAAAATTTACTCAGTGAACCTGATGGCATCGTATGTGGACCTGGAAATCCTGTTGGTGGTCCTGGGTAACTTGTATATAGGTCGTGAGTTTCAGGTTAATTTCATTTTTTGCTCTGAATGGTCTCTGAAAAAAGCTTCACACAGAGAGGGGCAATCCACCTTAAGATTGATCCAAAGGACTAACTTGAAAATTGAGAAATGGTGGCTTTAGAATGCAGTGATTTACTATTCCTCTCCCAAGGGTCAGACGTGTGTGTAAATATGATCAGTGTCGTATTTACAATAAGTTCGATCTAATCTGTTGCCTCAGTGTACCACAATTGAGGATTCTACAAGGAAGATTTTTGGAAGTTTTGAAATTTTTAGAAAGTTGATAACTTGACACTTTTATCACTTAGAAATAATTTTTTATAAGTGGTTATTCAACATTGAATAAATTACTTAAATCATTTTAACTTCAATTGTGGTTTCAAATATCATTCAACTTTATAGAAAAAATTATCAAGTAGGGCGCCACAACATTTGGCCTGGGGGTGATACGAAGTTAAATACGGCTCTGGCTTTGATCTTATTTACGTGATATATCTCTTACCTGCAGCTCATTTAGTTTCACAAGTAAACAAGTTTAAATGAAGATCAATCAATGAAGTAAGGTCTTCCTTTAGATATAGCTCAGTCAAAATATTTTTTTTTTACAAGAAAACGGAATTTGTAGTCTTGGAGTCATCTTTCTTGCTAAGAATGAATATGACTTTGGTATTTGGATCAAATTAAGAACTTTTCACTAAAAAAAATTAAATCCGTTCTCCATGCTCAAGCACATAAGCACACGCAGGCACTTTCTGAATGACAATGGCAACTGATGGGCTTTTTGGATTTTACTCACTGTTTAGCTTGTGGACTTGGCCAAACTGACTTCTGAATGGCTTGTACGAAAACACCAAAAGTTATACAATGCAAAATTTATGTAATATCCCCTTACGAACTTTGAAATTAAAAAATAAGCGAAAATAAGTTTTTAAATAGTCAAAGGGAAAATATTTTGCCTGCTTTTGATCATAAGCACGTTTTTCTTAGTATGCCTCCTGATTTTTTCTTTCTTCCTTTTACTTTAGTTTTATTATAGGTATCAAAGGAAAGAGGGGAGCAACTAGCGTTAGAATATGGAATTCGATTCATGGAAACATCTGCCAAAGCATCAATTAATGTGGAAAACGCTTTCATTACCTTGGCCAGGGATATCAAGTTGAAAACTGAAAAGAAAATGGTATTAATTCATCTTTACATTTTCTTCTTTTCATTGTATGTTATATATCAGCCAAAATTTTGGTTATCAGCAAATTTAAAGTTTTTCTCTTTTTTTTATGATGATCCCTCCTATGTATTGTAAGTTTATCACTCGAGAGGCTTATTTTGTTTCCTGGTGTTTAATCCTCTTTTAACTCAAAAATTGTATTGATTACGTGGCTATTAGTACCCGTAGTGCTATGGAATTCTGCTTATCTATATTGAATAATAAGCATCCGTCTAATGTGGTTAACCGCTGGAATACATTTGGGACGAATGCACTGGTGCATGTAGATCCTTACTGCTTGACTGATTGATCTGCATATTAGTGTTACCTTTAATAATAAATTTTGATCAATAATACTGATGAAATTGTTAGTTTATCTTACTGTTTGATCTTTTTGTAAGTAATACCGACGCGTAGGATCGCGCTCAGGAGCTCCAAGAGACTACTAATAGGCCGTTGAAGCCCTTCCGCTTCAAAAACAAATATTAAAAACATGCCAACTAAGGTAATCATCTGCAGGATCAATAAACCTTTGCTGTGATTACAATACAATTTGATCAAGTTGAAAATGATGACCCCCAGCCACTCTTGGGGAAATTCAAATTTGATACCAGTGATTATAATTTCTTGTAAAGGAAATGGAAGTAGTTGCTTAAGTAGCGAAACGGGCTGTTAAATTTAGTTTTTAACAGAAAATTTTTCTTTGATTTGTCTTGGTTTAAATAATTGGAAAATATTGACTTCTAGGATTTACACAAAACATTCTTCAAAGATATCCAACGATGATCTTTCGTTATTAATTGTGTTGCGATTGTCTTATTTTGCTTGTATTGATGTTTTTTTTCAAAAACCGCTAACCACTTCTTTTTTTCAAGTCAGTAGTTTGTTTATTTGTTATTATTAATGCGACTTTTTTACTATCATACTCGAATTGCTGAGGAATGATGATAAAAACGTCAAAATTATAAAGGAGGAACAATAAACAAGTTTTCTGTCTGAAATTCAAATGAAAAATTACATGCAAATAGAGTATATATCAAGCATTGAGCGTATACAGCTTTAACTACGAGTATGTTTTAGTATGTTTCGTATATATTTACTTGTACATTGAGTATGTTTCGTTTATTTTTCAGCTTTAATATGTAGCCTACAGCAACTCCTAAAAGTAAGGAAAGTCTTTCAGAGAGAATGCAATCATCTAAATTATGATTAGCTCAAATTATATCAGTAATTGGATTCTTCAAAACATTTATTCCTCTCTGCATGTGTTATGTTCACCTTTGTACTAGCAACCAAGATCGATGCTTAAAAAAAAGAAAAAGAAAGAAAATACAAAAAAAACAACAATTTCTGTGGGGGTGTTATCGCAAGTTGAGTCAATAGACTGGCCTGATATTCAACATTACCTCCACAGTTCTAAATTGAGTTCATTAGGTTGACTAGATCGTGTGTTGATAGGTCATATCATATAGACCAGTGGTTATGCGCGTGACACAACTTATAAGCCACGAGATCCCACCTAAAAGTTAGGATTTTTCCATTGTTTTTGCTTATCAGTTAATTTTTTGCCAAATATTTTCAGGAAAATAATCAATTGACAAGAAATGTTCATCAGCTACGAGCCAGCGATTCACCCAAAAGCAAAGTCACGAATTGGTTGTCGAGATGCACTATCCTTTAATAAACTGCTTGTAAATTATTTTGTGATTTCTTTTTTTGTGCTTTGTTTTGACCAACCGTTGATGCCATCGAATGACAAGGTTCTTGTGTCGGATTTTTTTTTGTGTTTGATGAAACAGATGGCAGGCACAAACTTGTTGACTCATTACATTTTTTTGTAAGAACTGAAAATACGAACTGTGTTTGTTTATTTGTGCGATTGGAGTCTGATTTTGTGAATTCTGTCTTCAATTCAGTTTTAAAATTAGTATTTGAATATTTTTTTTTCTTCATGATTTAGCTATAGCTAATAAGGAACATAAATAAAGCAGTGGCTCTCGACAGTATCGCTAATAATTTTTTTGATGTGCGCCTCTTCACTTACACGATTATCTAAAAAAAAAGAAGTAAAGGGGAAAAATGAAGAGATGGATAGTACTTATAACCGCAAATTCACAGAGTCCAGACCTATTTTGTGAGAATGAGGGAGGTGGAGGTCTATTTCAGGAGATATTATGGAGGACTTAATATTGCCCAAATTTTAGTTTTATGCATTTTGAACGTGCATTCCCAAAGATTTTACCATGGAACGGAGGGAGAAGGTTTGATTCGTGTTTTTTATGCAGAGTATGTTGCCAAGAAATTCCGTTGTTTGAGATGTTTAGTGATGTAAAGTACGGAAAATAATGCATGGGCCGTTTTGTACTTTATTTTTCGAACTGAACAATATTCAACTTTCAAGGCTAAAATTTGTGAGTAACCAATTAGAGTTGATATTTCAGTCATAGTGTTTTTAGAATTAGAAAAGATGCAATTTTTGAATAGCCGTTTTTTCCTATTAATCAAACAAACTTTTTGCACAAATTAAGTTTTTCAAAAAAAAGGTAAAGAACTCCATTAAACCAAAAGTGAACAAATACAGAATCAAATAATCTACCAAGCATACAACTACCACAAATCAGTATGAATAAATAGATGAAACCCAGAACAAACAGAAATTAAAATAAGTCAAACCCAAAACGAGCAGAAATTAATCTGAGTAGGGTTTTAAACCCTACTATGCTTCTAAAAGCCAGAAAAAAATGTGTATTGTCAGTTTAATATACATATGCTGATATTTATTCCTTAAAATGTTAATTAATTTTGGATTTCTTAAAGTTATAAAAGTGAAAATATTTAAAAGAATTTTTTCAATCAAGTACAAATTATTTTATGGCTCTTAGAAATTATAGGGTTTAGAATCCTACTTAGATTAATTTCTGCTCGTTTTGAGTTTGAATTATTTTAATTTCTGTTTGTTTTTGTTTTAATTTATTTGTTAATACTGATTTGTGGTAGTTGTATGTTTGATAGGTTGTTTGGTTGTATTTTTGTTTTTTTTTGGTTTAATGGAATTCTTTACTTTTTTTTCAAAAACTTATTTTGTGGAAAAAGTTTTTTTAATTAATTTCTGTTCGTTTTATATTGACATAGTCTTTTTCTGGGAAAAAGAGTGAGCCTCTTCTGAAGTTAAATAACCATCCCTTCCATAAAACCTTTAATACCCCCAGGGCATAACTTACAATCCTTGCCCCTAATCTCTGGGGTTTGTTTCAACCCCAAAAGCCTTGTTATATGATATTTAGATTATTTTGAATAGAATGGCTATCTCAAAATTTCTATTAGACGCATTTTGAGACAGTATGGCGTGTGTGTAGGGGGAAAAAGGTAGCTGCCCTTTGATCGCTTTGACTCTTAAAAAGGGCACTAGAGCATCTGATTACCAATCCAATGATCCCCCTTTGAAGTTTATATGACCACACTTTCTATAAAAAACCCTATATATCCCCAGGGCATAACTTACAACCCTTGCCCTGGGGGCTGGGGGGTTTTGTTATCCTCAAAGACATAATTTCCAGACCTTTCTGATAGGCTTAACAAAATGGCTATATCAAAATTTTGATTGGAAGTGTTTAAGGAAATGATAGGCGTGGAGGCAGACATTGGCCCTCTGATCACTTTCAGATAAAAAAGGCACTAGTCTCAATTTCCAATCAAATGAGCCCTTTTTAAAGCTTCTACGACAAAAATGTCTATAAAAACGTTATATACCCCAAGGGCATAGCCTATGACCCTTGTCATAATGGCTATGGGGGGGGGGAGGGTTTTCATCCTCAAAGACATAATTTTCAGACTATTCAACTACGTTGAACAAAATGGCTATCTGAAAATTTTGATTGGATGTGTTTCGAGAAATGGTCAGCGTGAGAGGGGGGTTAGTTACCCTCCAATTACTTTCGAGTAATAAAAAGGGCACCAGCCCTCTCAATTTCCAATTGAATGAGCCCCTTTTGAAGTTTCTACGATAACGCTATGTATAAAAACCTTTTGCCCTGGGGGCTCTCGGTTGTTTGTCATCCTCAAATACATAATTTCGAGACATTGAACTACACTTTCAACTACATTGAACAAAATAGCTATCTCAAAACTTTGATTGAATATGTTTGGGGAAATGGTGGGTGTGAGAGGGGGTTACTTGCTCTCCATTCACTTTCAACTATTAAAAAGGGCACTAGCCCTTTCAATTTCCCTGAGGGCTGGGGGCAGGGTGTCATCCTAAAAAACCTAATTTCCAGAACTTTCAACTACGTTGAACAAAACAAACATCTCAAAATTTTTATTGGATGTATTTGGGGAAATGGTGGGCGTGAGAGGTGGGTTATTTGTTCTTCAATCACCTTCGACTATTAAAAAGGGCTCTAGCATTTTCAATTTCCAATCGAATGAGACCTTTTTGAAGTTCTTACGACAACTCCTTCTATAAAAACTTCATATGCCCCCAGGGTATACCTTACCAACCGTGCCCTGAGGGCTGTGGGGGGTTGTCATCCTCAAAGACCTAATTTCCAGAACTTTCAACCATGTTAAAAAAAATGGCTATCTCAAAATTTTGATTGTATGTTTTTGGGGAAATGGCGGGCATGAGGGGTGGGTCAGTTGCCCTCCAATTACATTCGACTATTAAAAATGGCTCTAGCCCTTTCAATTTCCAATCGAATGAGCCCTTTTTGAGTTTGTACGACAACGCTTTCTATAAACACCCTATATGCCCCCAGGGCAAAAACTACAACGCTTGCCCTGAGGGCTGTGAGGGGGCTGGTCATCCTCAGAGACCTAATTTTCAGAACTTTGAAACTACGCTGAACAAAATGACCGTTCAAAATTTTGATTGGATGTGTTTGGGGAAATGGTGGGTGCGAGAGGGGTATTAGTTGCTCTCCAATCACTTTCAACTATTAAAAAAGGCACTAGCCCTTTCAATTTCCCTGAGGGCTGGGGGGAGGGTGTCATCCTAAAAAACCTAATTTCCAGAACTTTCAACTACGTTGAACAAAACAAACATCTCAAAATTTTTATTGGATGTATTTGGGGAAATGGTGGGCGTGAGAGGTGGGTAAGTTGGTCTTCAATCACCTTTGAGTGTTAAAAAGGGCTATAACCTTTTCAATTTCACATTAAATGAAACCTTTTTGAGGTTCCTACGACAAATTCTTCTGAAAAAGCTTCATATGCACTCAGGGTTTACCTTAGCAACCGTGCCCTGAGAGCTGTGGGGGGTTGTCTTCCTCAAAGACCTAATTTCCGGAACTTTAAACTATGTTGAAAAAAATGGCTATCTCAAAATTTTGATTGTATGTGTTTGGGGAAATGGCGGGCATGAGGGGTGGGTCAGTTGCCCTCCAATCACATTCGACTATTAAAAATGGCTCTAGCCCTTTCAATTTCCAATCGAATGAGCCCTTTTTGAGTTTGTACGACAACGCTTTCTATAAACACCTTATATGCCCCCAGGGCAAAAACTACAACGCTTGCCCTGAGGGCTGTGAGGGGGCTGGTCATCCTCAGAGACCTAATTTTCAGAACTTTGAAACTACGCTGAACAAAATGACCGTTCAAAATTTTGATTGGATGTGTTTGGGGAAATGGTGGGCGTGGGAGGGGTATTAGTTGCTCTCTAATGACTTTCAACTATTAAAAAGCCACCAACCCTTCAAATTTTCGGTTAAATGAACCCTTTGGAAGTTTCTACAAAAACGTTTTCAAGTAACACCTTATGTGTCCTAAAGACATATCCTAAAATCCTTGCCCTGAGAGCTGGGGGGGGGTGTCATCCTCAAAGACCTAATTTCCAGAACTCTCGAGTACGTTAAACAAAATGGATATCTCAAAATTTTGATTGGATGTGTTTGGGGAAAAGGTAGGCGTGAGAGGGGGGTTAGTTGCCCTCCAATCCCTTCCGACAATTAAAAAGGGCACAATCCCTTTCAATTTCCAATCAAATGAGCCCTTTTTTAAGTTTCTACACAAATGCTGTCTATAAAACCTTAGATGCCCCAGAGCATAACTTACAACCCGTGCCCTGGGGGCTGTGAGGGGGTTATCATCCTCGAACACCTATTTTCCAGAACTTTCATCTACGTTGAACAAAATGGCCAACTCAAAATTTTGATTGTATGTGTTCGGGGAAATGGTGGGCGTGAGAGGGGGTTAGTTGCCCTCCAATTACTTTCGACTATTAAAAAGGGCACTACCATTTCAATTTTCAATCGAATTAGCCCATTTTGAAGTTTCTACGACAACTCTTTCTATGAAAACCTTATATGCCCCAAGGGCATAACTTATAACCCTTGCCCTGAGGGCTGTAGGGAGGGGGGGTTGTCATCCTCAAAGACCTAATTTTCAGAACTTTCTTCTACGTTGACCAAAATGGCTATCTCCAAATTTAAGTTGGATGTGTTTGAGGAAAAGGTGGGCGTGAGAGGGGGGTTAGTTGCCCTCCAATCACTTTTGACTATTAAAAAGGCCACTAGCCCTTTGAATTTCCAATCGATTGAGCTCTTTTCGAAGTTTCTACGACAACGCTTTCTTCTATAAACATCTTATATGCCCCCAGGGCATAACTTACAACCCTTGCCCTGAGGATTGTGGGGGAGTGTCTTCGTCAAAGTGTCACAAGCCCTTTTAATTTCCAATCGAATGAGCCCTTTTTGAAGTTTCTACAACATCACTGTCTATAAAAACCTTATATGCCCCCAGGGCATAACTTACAACCCTTGCCCTTAGTGCTGGGGGGGGGTGTCATCTTCAAAGACATAATTTCCGGACTTTGCAATTACGTTGAAAAAAGTGGCACTTTAAAAATGTTTATTAGATGTGTTTGGCGAAATGGTGGGTTTGAGAGGGGGGCTGCTTGCCATCCAATCACTTTCGGCTATTAAAAAGGGCACTAGCCGTTTGAATTTCCAATATAATGATTCCATTTTGAAGTTTCTAATATAACCCTTTCTATAAAAAAAACCTTATATGTCCCCAGGGAAAAACATAGAACCCTTGCCTTGAGGGCTTTGTGCGGAGTGTCATCCTCAAAAAACATATTTTCCGGACCTTTCAATTGCGTTGAACAAAATGGCAATCTCAAAATTTTTACTAGATATGTTTGAGAAGACGGTGGCTGTGAGAGGGGTGTTAGTTATCCTCCAATCACTTTCGACTGTGGGAAAGGACACAAGGCCTTTTAATTTCCAATCGAATGAGTCCTTTTTGAGTTTCTACGACAACGCTTTCTATAAACACCTTATATGCCCCAGGGCATAAATTACAATCCTTGCCCTGAGGGTCGTGCGGGGGTCGTCATCCTCAGCAATTTAATTTCCCAAACTTTCAACTACTATCAAGCAAATGGCTATCTAATACTTTGGATTGGATGTGTTTGGGGAAAGGGTGTGCGCGTGAGAGCTGTTGGCTTCCTTCCAATAACTTCTAGCCATTAAAAAAGGCACTAACTACTTCAAAAGTTAAACATAATGGCCCTTTTTAAGTTTCTACGACAAAATCGTTTTTTAAAACCCTCATGTGCTCACAGTAAAAAACTTCATCTCTTACCATGAGGGCTGGGGCTAGGGGGTTGTCAAAGCTTTCAATGAAAACCTTATAACAACCCTTGCCTCGAGGCAAGGGTTGTAAGTTGTGCCCTGGGGGCATATAAGGTTTTAATAGATAGTGATGTTGTAGAAACTTCAAAAAGGACTCAGTGTCATCTTCAAAGATATAATTTCCGGACCTTTCAACTACTTTGAACAAAATGTCTATCTAAAAATTTTGATTGGATGTGTTTTTTATAAATGGCGGGCATGGAAGGAGGGTTAGTTGCTCTCCATTCACTTTTTACTATCCCAAAGGCACTAGCCATTTTAATTCCCAATCAAGTGAACCCTTTTGAAGTTTAGACAACAACACTTTCAGTAAAAAACTGATCTGGCCCTTGGGCCATACTAATCATCCGTATGCGAAGAGCTGGGGGGGAGGGGGGTTGCCACCCTCAAAGAACCAATTTCCAGAACTTTCAACTACGTTGAACAAAATGGCTATTTCAAAATTTTTATTGGATGTGTTTGGGGAAAAGGTGGGCGTGAGTGGGGGGTAAGTTGCCCTCCAATCACTTTTGACTATTAAAAAGGGCACTAGCCCTTAATTTTCAATCGAATGAGCATTTTTTGAAGTTTCTACGAAAAGCTTTCTATAAAAACCTTTTATGCCCCGACGGCATAACTTACAACCCTTGCCCTGAGGGCTGTGTCTTCCTCAAAAACATAATTTTTATCTGGAAATCAACTACGCTGAACAAAATGGCAACCTCAAAATTTTAATTGGATTGTTTGGGGAAATGGTGGGCGTGGAAGGGGTGTTAGTTGCCTTCCAATCACTTTCGACTATTAAAAATGGCACAACCCACTCCAATTTAAAATCGAATGAGCCTTTTTCGAAGTTTCTACGACAACTCCTTCGATACGAAGTGCCCTGGCCTAAATAAAAAAAAAAAAAATAACACATTGTACCAACATCGTTCTTTGCTTAGTCAGCGCAATTGCGCTGCCTATGATCTGTAAGATGAATCTGGAAAACGATACAAGGACAAAGTTTTAGTAGGTGATAGTTGGGAACAAATTAAAGTTGATTCTAGCTTTTCAAACCAAGTTCATTTCATTTAAATTTTCTGCTTCTGTAGTACAAGTATGATATTAGAGTCAAGAACAACGAATATAATTAATAAATTTTGGCCTTTATATAGACAAGTTGTGACTATCGTATGGCTTGGGCATAATTCAAAGGTTATCTATTAGCTCTTTGTTTGATAGTACAATGCTTACGGTGGAAAAACTCTGAATTTCTAATGGAAAATTGAAATTTGAATGCGGTGAATAATTTAGTTTGGATATACAAGGATCCTCACATTTTTTCTTACAAATTGAGAGACTGTCTGATGCTTTGAAACAGGTTTGCTTGAGAGACACTCTGATGCTTTGAAACAGGTTTGCTTCATAGAGTGATCCAAATAATTTTGAAAGCTATGTCACAAGCATGTGATTGTGCATTTTTGCAATATCAAGCCTGTGATATTGTATTTGGCTTTGATAAATTTGTACGTATGGCATCTTACGCCTAATCCTTTCAACGAATATTGCATATTTAATTGCTAGTATCAGAAGTAGTCCCCGAAGCCGCGCCACGCCGAAATGACGGCGGCGAATGTGTGATTAAGTACCGGCGGCGCGCCGACGTGTTGAACAAACTTTCAATGCTCTATCAACTAGAGAAGTGACAACTCCTCTTTTCACATCAGGAGAATGATTGGAGGAATAACTTAAGTAACGGTCATTATGTGTGGGTTTTATATATACACTAAACTCGAAACATGAATCATTTCGGTGCACCAGAACATCTAAGAAAGGAATTTAGAGCTCGTTTCTTGGATTTAGAGCTCAACCACCTTAGAGATATTTTATTTGGGAATGGTTATCCAATTAGTTTAATAAATTCTGTAATTGCAAAACGCATTAAACGATTATCAGATAGTTCCACAGAAAACACAAATCAAAGGGAAAATTTAGTTTATCTTGGTCTCCCATACATTAAAGGGATTTCAGACCACATTACAGACCTCGTTTCGCACTGAAGAAGAGAGGCGTTTGTCCTCTCGAAATATTCGCTTTGTTTTTTCAGTATTTTCATTTGGCGTATAAAAACCCCATTTTTGCTCGTTTTTCTTTCTTTATGTGATGTCAGGCCAATGTGGTTTAAGAAATTATCTTTATTAAACTGACAATGCATATTCATTCGTACTTTTTTCAGTAAAGTACAAATTATGTACTTTACAAATCTGGACACAAATAGTAGTGTTTAATTTAGTTTCATACCTCCTCTAGTTGACTTGAAATGGAAAACTTGATAACATTCGCAAAAAAATTTGTTTACTTTCTTTGATAGCTTGAATACACTTACGCTATTTTGATTTGGTCAAATTTTAAGAGCAGAAGAAGCCCTGAAAGTTTGAAAATAATACCCTCAGTCGTTCTTGGAATACTGCTGAGATGCCTTATTGGGAATTAGCATAAACAAAGTGCATTTTGATTTAATCTTAAGGCAACATTTACCTTTTAAACATAAAGGCAAATGGGAGGGTGGGGGTGGGTGGGGGATTAGTTTCCCTCGAATTGCTTTCGACTATTGAAAAGGGCATTAGCCCTTTCTATTTTGAATTGAACGAGCCCTTTTCGAAGCTCCTAGGACAACTTCTTCGATTCGAAGTGCCCTGGTCTAAACAAAAAGAACAACAACAATACAATACATTATATCCACATTGATCTTTACTATAAAAATGTCAAGCCTTCCACTCAATTTCGATTATTAAAAAGGGCACTAGGCTTTTCGATTTCCAAACTAATGATCCCTTTTTGAGTTTCAACGACAACGCTTTCTATAAACACCGTATATGCCCCCAGGGCATAAATTACAACCCTTACCCTAAGGGCTGTGAGGGTGGTTGTCATCCTCCAAGTCCTAATTTCCAGAACTTTCAACTACGTTAAACAAAATGGCTATCTCAAAATTTTGATTTGTATGTGTTTCGGGAAATGGTGGGCGTGGAAGGGGTGTTAGATGCCTTCCAATCATTTTCGACTATTAAAAAGGGCACAAGCACAATACATTGTGCCAACATCATTCTTATATACCTCCAGGGCATAACTACAAAACCCTTGCCCTAAGGGTTGTGGGGGAGTAACCTCCTCAAAAAACATATTTTCTCTCTGGAAATCAGTTACTCTGAACAAAATGGCTATCTTAAAATTTTTATTGGATGTGCTTGGGCAAACGGTGGGCATGGAAGGGGTGTTAGGTGCTTTCCAATCACTTTCGACTATTAAAAAGGGCACTAATTATTCCAATTTCCAATCGAATGCGCCCTTTTTTAAGTTTCTGTGACATCTCCTTCGATACGATTTGTCCTGATATGGAAAAAAAAATAATACATTGTGCCAACATTGTTCTTTACTTAGACAGCTCGATTGCACTGCCTATGACAACATCCTGAATTGCCTAATGGTCTTTTACCTACCTCTTTTCATCCGAAAAATCAGAAAGAAAAATGAACAGACTTCAGAAAGAACAGAATTTTAAAGTGGAAGGTAGAATTTTTGTTTCAAGAAAAATTTCTTCTTCTCCTTCCTATGAACCGATATACATGGCGAGCCCAAGATGACAGTATTCATTTTTTAAGAAAAAGATTAGCTAGGATGCCACTTGAAACCCGGAGGTTGATCGCGATAACCAAAAAAGAGAGAAAAAAAACAAAACAAAAAACGGTGTCTGAGTAGGGCCGCAACTAACGATAGAATCACCAGTAGTGTAAGCACGATAATTATCCTGCGATGGTACAGCACCGTTTTTTTTCGGCTGCATACTGCGGATGTTCTGTATAGGGTCGGGATCTACTCAGAATAATGTCTGGGTTTGAGTTGCAAATTTTATTGAGTTGAAACTCCCAGGACTTGAAGATAGGGGTATTCAATTGACCAAAAGGCAATATGTTAATACTACTGCTGTGAATATTATTACAACTATGCCTAAGGGTATGCAGGTGAAATTTTCAGGGAATTTGGAGGTTGGAAAGTGAACTGAATCTCAACACGCCGTCTGGGTGAAATTTTCCCGGAATATTTAGGCAGATGTCGAACTAAATCAAAACGAACCATGAGTATGTAGATTGTCAAAGGGTGACAAAGCAATATTTCAAGAACGACTTACATTATTGAGTAAGACCTTTCACGGTAAGTTGTGGTGGATTTTGGGCTAGCCAGAAAACACTATGTGTATACAATTAATACTACTGCTACGGTTATGTGACTAATGACACCAAGGGTAGTAAGGTGAAACTTTTAGGGGTAGTTTCAATTAAACGAAAAAACTATATGCATGCAGATTTTCAAAGAGCATATAAGCGATATCTAAGGCCACATTCATTTGTTTTTTTTTTTCAGTAAAGTGCAAATTATGTTCTAGTCTTGAGAAGGCATGGGGGTGGTCAGCCCTACTCATGTTAATAACTATAAAAAAAAATTAATGCGGGTTGTCAGTTTAATATACATATACTGATATTTATTCCTTTAAAGAATTAATAATTTTTTATTTAGTAAAGTTAAAAAAAGTGAAAACACTTAAAATGTATTTTGTCTTCAGTAAAGTGCAAATTATGGTCTTGAGAAGGTATCGGGGTTTTCAGCTCTACTTATGTTAATTTATGCTCGTTTTGAGTTTAAATCTGTTAGGATAAGATAAGATATCTATTTCAAAAAAATCTCTATCACAAGCCCACAAAGGACCGAATTCTGACTTCGGAGTCGACAATATTAATGGTTGCACTAAAACTGGCAAAAATGCAAAAAACAACAAAAAAGAAAATCATAATGAACAACCATTTAAGAGTCAATAATTACACTGTAAAAACTCAATTAAAAAAGTTAAAAAGATAAAAACCTGTCAAACTAAACTTACACAAATACAAATCAGAAAAAGAATTATAAGGGACATAAAAAAAGGGGGGGGGGGCAAAATATGCGAATAAATACAAACAAGAACGAAACATAAATACATATAAATTAAAAGGGGCACTAAAAAAGTGTCATTAATTCAGCTACACGAAGTCAATAAAAGAGTTGAAAAGATAAAAACTGGTCAAAAAAGAGGGAGGGGGGAGGGGACAAAAATAAATAAATAAGCAACAAAAAAAGAGAAGGAAATATAAAACATAAAAGAATTTCGGGGGGGAACTAAAACATAAAAAAAAGAGAAGGGACAAGCAAATGACTGCAAGAACCTGGGCGGCACCATCAGCTAAAAAAAAGAAAAAAAGAAACTAGTGGGATATTTTATTCATTTTTTCTGTAATGAAGAGGACAAAAGCTCTTTCGTATCTGGAAGTAACGCTGCGAATGGGGGACAAAACAGGGATGGGCTCAGAAACAGCTCGAGGCAGCCGTAGGCTGGATGGGGAGTGACGTTTGGGGAAAATGCTTGCCGTCCGAGTGTTTGTTATTGCATTTTTTGCAAAACGGAGGCACAACGAAACCCTCCTTCGCTGCAGGGTTCCCACACTAGCTTTTTTAGGAGCAGAGAGTATGGCACCTTGCCTTCTTTGAAAATTATTTGCAAAGCTCTTTTTTGAATTGATTCGATTTTTTCGCGATTCTTCGCGAGAGATACCAGGGTGCCAAACTGGACAAGCATATTCTAGATGCGGGCGGACAAAAGACGTGTAAATCCTTAAGGAGTGGGAAGTGGGATACTAAATTTATTTAGGAGCTTAAGGAGGGCGATAGACACATTAGCTCTGTGGATGATGTTTTTAACGTAGATATCTCACTTTAAATTTGAAGAAATTGTGACGCCAAGTAGTTTAAATGAGGACACAGAAATTTCCGGAGGGATAGGATTAAGAAAATAGGGTGAGGATTTGAGAAAACAAATCGGCATAATCACGGACTTGAGCGGTTTACTATCATGTATAAGTCTAATACTTCATTTTCAATATCACTGACGATGCTCATTTTGTCGCGTATTATATTTATGAATCAACTTTAAAAAACCGTTATGTCAAGAACAGAATTACATCGGTCAGGTGATTCCTTTGTGAGGCTGTTGATCATGACTGAAAAAAGTAGGGGACCTAGAGGAGTACTTTGGAGTATGCCATTGTGAACAGGGAGAGGATTTGAATAATGATTCTGGTATTTGACTACTTGCAATCTATTGTTAAGAAGGAGGCAACCAATTTCACCAGTAAAGGATCAATATTGAACTTGCTGAGAAGTTTCTTATTTAAAAAATTATGGTTAACAAGGTCAAATGCTTTTTGAAGGTCGATGGAAATTAAATTTAGCCAGTAATTAGTCTTTTCGATGATTTTCTCGATGTGGTCAATAAGAGAAACGAGGTAGTGGGAAGTAAAGGTGGATTTTAGGTTCCCGAATTGCTTCAAGTCAGTAAAAGGTAGGACTTTTTGCTTCAGCCAGTCTGCAAGGAATCCTTCATAAAGTGTCGACAAAAAAAGGAGTAAGAGTAATAGGATGAACGCCTTCAAAACCAGGCTTTCTGTTTTTGTTTATCAAAGGGGCTATGAAACCCTGTTTCCAAATTGTTAGAATTCGCCCACACTCGGTAATCTCATTAAACATGAAAGACAAGGGCTTAGAAAGGAAATCACCGGAAAAACTTTTAAGAGGAAAGGTGATCTCCAAAGGACAAATACTTGTCTTTCTTAGTTTTCGAATTCTTCTTTCTATCTCAGACGGGGAAACAGTGGATGAAGAAGTGTAAAGGGCTCCTGTTGGTAATTGGTCGGATAATGCTGGAAGGCTCTGGACAATGGAAGCAAGGAATTTATTTAGATTATTGGCAGTAATATCAAATAACTTATATTATAATCAAATTATAATATCAAGTTATTTATTGTAATTTCTGTTCGATTTGGGGTTCATTGCTTTTTTTTGGTGATATGTGGAAGAAAGGGAGACACACCATTGCTACAAACGGAATAAACACTGATTTTCCCTGTTGTTCCAGGTAGAAAACAGTATTTCTTCTATACAATATTTTCGAACATACTGATTCGAATAAACTTTTCGTTTAAGATTAACCGTAATAATAGTTACCATTTCTGAATCAGTGCCAGATGGCAAATTTTTTTCATTATGCAGATTTTTTTCAAACGCGTTTTTCAACTTTTTGTTACTATGGGCTGTGGTTCACCTCTTACTAGGTGAACCACATCATGTTATCGTGTTGTTGTTTTTTTTTATGCACTCCTGGGCAAGCTGCCCACTGTACACGTCTCCTCGATTTTATCAGAGCCTTTCAGGGTGAATTGTGTTCCACGTCAATATTCAGCTGTCCAGCTGTCGTTCTGTCATGACCAAGGGTCAAACAATATAAATAGCCATCTGAATTTTTTCACTGTGGTTATAGAGGGTTTTGAAGAGTCTCAAGGCAAAATCAATGGCAAGCTATATTCAACTCCATCTAATGTCACATTTGAGACTCCATATTTACAATTCAAACACAACTGGCTGATATGACAATTTAAACCGATGAGATTGGCTTGCAATTTATACACATACGCATACATACCATTAATTTACATGTACAATGTTAAAACAATGTACAATAATATTAATACATACAATTATTAATGCATACTACAGCACTAAGTGTAGCTTAGTATCTACAATAAAACGACCTAATACTTCCACATATTTTTTCCTAGCCCACAGTGGTGCCTGTGCATGACCCAGGATACTTCTGAGTGTGAATGCACCAAAACACTTTAGGCAAGCTTTTTCAAGTGGCAGTCTCTGTGTCCCATATTTTTTACAGTACATTAAAATATGCCTAACATCCTCTTCCACATTGGAGACCTCACATAATGGAGAATCTAATCACTTCCATTTAAATAAAACACTGTTTTATTTAAATAAAACAGAGTGTTAAATAAAACTGTCATCAGTTTTAGCAGTATCTTTTCTAAAAGCAGCAGTGATTTCGAGCATGGAGCCCGAATATACTGATAGCCAGGTGTCTGACTGGGTGGCATAGATCAGGAGGTGGGGTACCATAATCATACAAATCAAGGATCTGGTTCTGAGACCTTTGATAAAAAAAAAAAAAAACCTTTCTCCTTCTCCTTTAGAGACTTATCATAATGACATAAGAAATCATTCACTGAGTACTGACACACTAAATTCTCCCCATACCTAGCACCCCATTTTGTCAGCTTATCTGCCTGCTCATTTCCCTTAATTCCAACATGTGCTGGTACCCTTGTTGCTACAATCTCATACTTGGCTGTCATCAGTTTTAGCAGTATCTTTTCTAAGAGCAGCACTGACTTTCTTGCTGGCCTATGACGATGCATCAAATAGTTCAATATTGAAAATGAGTCACTACATATTAAATATTTACCTACTGGCAAAACACTTGCGATAAATTAAAACGCTTTCAATAATGCATACAACTCAAGTGAAAAGATTGACAACTTCTCTGTTACTTTAAAAGACAGTGCATGACTTAGTCCAGGGACCACAACTGCAGCCCCACCCCCAGTGGCAAAGCATGATCCATGAGTGAATACCATCCAATATGCAGTCTGTGTCCACTGGTCTACCCATTCATGCCACCTAGCTCTTTCCAGCTCTGGTGGTTCCTCTGGACTACCCCTTGAGAATGGGGGTAGTGCTATATTTGACTTTATACCTGTACTAGAAGCTGAGCCTACCTCATCAATGACATCAGGAGTTGGGATAGGAGTAGGTGTTTCAGAGATGTGTTTCACCATTCAACAGTATGGCGGAGTTGGTTTAGGTTGGAATCTTTGGTTCTGATCATATGTTTCAATAAGTTCTTTGTAGATGATGTCATTTGGGATCAACATCTTCCGTGTAAAATATTGTGCTTCTAATTACTTCATTTTAGTTTCTAATGTTGTCAGTCCTAGTTCACAGTATATTGCAGGTAAGAGGGTTGATTTTAGGCATCAACCAGGGGGGTTGATACAAGGATAGTGCCTTCGCTAAAGCTTTTATTTCTTCTTCTCCCTCTTCATCCTATTTGGATTAATATGGAGACGCGTTCGCATAATCCCATCACTGGGATCAAAATCCTAGGCCCTGCAGTGTGTTGCTACAGCTAGGCTCGATCTTTGGGTCCCGTACCACCGGGCTTAGATCAAACCCACTGCGCCACTACAGGACCTACAACTCTTTTTATTGAAACGTTTGCTCATAATCTATATAGCTACAGACTAAAGGTATCCAATGACTCAGATACTTCTCAATTATTCATCTAAGGTTGAAAATGTGGTCAATATATCCTCTCTTTTTTTTTTTACAAATTATACTGTTCTTCTCTTCCCGCTTTATTTACAACGTCTCTAAGTCTAAAAAGAATTATTGTAGTAAGTGATTTGCTTCCTACAGAGACTAAGCTAATGCCTCTGTAATTACCACACTCGCTCTTGTCCCATTTCTTCTAGAGGTAATAGCACAGTGGGTTTTTTTCCCTATTAGAGGTTGCAGGAGGTTGAAACCAGTATTAGACGTTAGAGAGGAGGAAACTATTTATTGTGGTTGGTGTGGTAGCTGCACCCTAGCAAGAGCCAAACACGTTCCATAGTGAAAAAATAGCCTGAAAACCCCCTAAAAATGGAGTCTGATCGAAACAAAAATTACACCACTGGAACAGCCTTGGCTGAAAACCCTGTTTAAGAGACTTACAGTACCTTGGCTTGAATAAGAAGGGAAATGTATTGGCTTAAAAAACAAGGAAAGTGGCTGCAACCACGCTATTCTGCATCGAAAGCATCTTTTTTCGTTTTTTTCCCTATGTAGCTAGCTGGGCACGTGAACATCACAGAAAGCTGTTCATTTTAGGACCACTTGGCTGATACGATCACCCATGGGGGGGGGGACCACGCATCAGTGTTCTTTCTTCTGGCAAAAATACCAAATTCCACATTTTTGTAGATAGGAGCTTGAAACCTCTACAATAAGGTCTCTGATACGCTGAATCTGATGCTGTGATTTTCATTAAGATTCTATGACTTTTAGTGGGTGTTTCCCTAAGGCACATTTTCTCATGCTTGTAATTTTGAAGGGTAAGGCTAAACTTGACGAAAGCTATAAATTTAAAATCAGGATAAAAATCCAATTCTTTTGATATATCTATTGGTATCAATAGGTAAATTCGTCGACCTACTCTATATTATCATGTTCAAGTTTGAAATTAAAATCATTTGCCATCATTTGAATTAAAATCAAGTTGCTATCAAGCCATGGCTAATTGGAGAAAATCCCAAGACCAATACTCTGAGCGAGAGGCAAAGTTGACGTAAGCCTTTTTCGGGATTGTATAAAAATGATGTCATTTCACTAGTTGATAGATAGTCTATCATCATCCTTGGGCCGAACAAAGGTAGATAGTCAAAGAACTGATGGGATGATCGGGATTTTTGGGTTGACTCATGATAGACAATGTCCACTGGACTTGTATGCAGAACGGGGGACTGAATTTGCATGGACTCACAGGTGAACTTTGAATTAAAATCAAGTTGCCATCCGGTCATGGCTAATGGGAGAAAAGCTAAGACAGATAGTCTGAGTGAGAGGCAAAGCCTATCACTCAGACTTTTTCAGGACATTGACAGTGGACATTGTCCGTGATGAGTCAACCCAAAAATCACGATCGTCCCTTAGTTATATGACTATCAACCTTATTCGTGACTTGGGATGGATGGATGATAGACTATCTATCAATAAGTGAAAATGACATCATTTTTAAACAATTCCGAAAAAGGCTTATGCCAGCTCTTCCCCCAACGAGTATTGGTCTTTGGATTTTCTCCAATTAGCCATGTCTTGATAGCAATTTGATTTTAATTCAAATGATGGCAAATGATTTTAATTTCAAACTTGAACATGATAATATAGAGTAGGTCTCTCAACAATTCTTTTTCAGGATTGTTTAAGAATGATGTCATTTTCACTTATTGATAGATAAGTATCCATCCCAAGTCACAAATAAGGTAGATAGTCATATAACTAAGGGATGATCGAGATTTTTGGGTTGACTCATGACGGACAATGTCCACTGGGCTTGTGTGCAAAACGGGGGACTGAATTTGCTTGGACGAACAGGCGAACAAGTGACCTAAGCCTAATGGGCTTACCCGTTGAGAGTCTCAGGAACAACATGATTACGTTCTACTGGATCCCAATCAGATCACACCTATAGATTTGCGTGTAGTCAGAGATGTTTTAACAATAAAATTACCGTATATCTTTCGGTGACCAGTAAAAAATGTCAATAGTTGCCATCATGACACTGAAGAAACTACATGAAAATTCATTTATTTTACATCCTAGGTCCTCAAGCAGGGTGTTGACAAAATATTCATTAATCGCATATCAGAGCTTTGTCTAAATTTAACTGAGGGCAATATTCAATTGCTGGAACTAATTAAGCAACAGACAAAGCAACAGTAAGCAAAAACAAGGGGAAAGGATTTTGGAATTCAAAAGAGAACGATGGATGGATGATAGACTATCTATCAATAAGTGAAAATGACATCATTTTTAAACAATTCCGAAAAAGGCTTATGCCAGCTCTTCCCCCAACGAGTATTGGTCTTTGGATTTTCTCCAATTAGCCATGTCTTGATAGCAATTTGATTTTAATTCAAATGATGGCAAATGATTTTAATTTCAAACTTGAACATGATAATATAGAGTAGGTCTCTCAACAATTCTTTTTCAGGATTGTTTAAGAATGATGTCATTTTCACTTATTGATAGATAAGTATCCATCCCAAGTCACAAATAAGGTAGATAGTCATAGAACTATGGGATGATCGGGATTTTTGGGTTGACTCATGACGGACAATGTCCACTGGACTTGTATGCAGAACGGGGGACTGAATTTGCATGGACGAACAGGCGAACAAGTGACCTAAGCCTAATGGGCTTACCCGTTGATCAGTCTCAGGAACAACATGATTACGTTCTACTGGATCCCAATCAGATCACACCTATAGATTTGCGTGTAGTCAGAGATGTTTTAACAATAAAATTACCGTATATCTTTCGGTGACCAGTAAAAAATGTCAATAGTTGCCATCATGACACTGAAGAAACTACATGAAAATTCATTTATTTTACATCCTAGGTCCTCAAGCAGGGTGTTGACAAAATATTCATTAATCGCATATCAGAGCTTTGTCTAAATTTAACTGAGGGCAATATTCAATTGCTGGAACTAATTAAGCAACAGACAAAGCAACAGTAAGCAAAAACAAGGGGAAAGGATTTTGGAATTCAAAAGAGAACGTCTTCTCAAAGCGGATAGTAGCTTTTTTACCCTTTTACTGCCAATAATTGTAGGACTTATAAACAGTTTTCTTTAAAAATGGTTAAACCCTACAAATTGACACAAATAGAGCTCGTCCTTTCACCAATGGAACATTTTGAGGACAATTGCAGTAAATTTATTAACAATGAGAATATTGCCGACTATAAAAAAACTACTTTTTCTTCAAAATACCCTTCGACGAGCGGAAAAACATAAACCCTATCGCGTGAGACCGGTTAATATAAGTGTCCTGACAAAAAGGAAACGCATCAAGATTCTGGAACAGCAGCAACAGCACGACCAAAAGAACAAGAGTCGACGTTGTCCAATATTTTGTCAAGTGTTGGGGACCTATTGCCCTAATCATACCGTAAGCAATGTAAAAGACTCTTGACATATCTCTCGGATAGTGAACACATTCAAATTGATAGTAAAAGGAATCAGATTATAATTCAAGGCACAAGTTACAATCTACTCGATTTGATGTCAGATTTTGTTACAAATCTTAAAAGACTTTTATCATTTGACAATCATCTCTACAACTTTTTAGTCACAATAAACTTTCCGAAAAGTCTTATTGCCAATAAACAAATTCTAAACGATTAATGGAACATAGCAGCTGCAGCAGAAGTTACAAATTAAAAGAAGAAGAAGATTTTAAATCATTCTTGAAAATACTAGCATACCTAGCGCTAGTAGAAACAATGACACTATAAATTGTTTGATGACACCGGTGGTGGGCCGAAAGCGAAGACGTCTTTGTATCAACTCATCGCCATTACCCTCAGTCACTAGTATGCAAAGTGTAGACACTTCACTACGTATTTGCGTTCAAAACGGCTGAAGTTTTGGAACATGTTTATGAATGTTGGTGAAGTGGGAAGTCTAACTCCCCCTACCGCACTTTCTCAAGTCACTGGACTTCAAAAGGGGCTAGCGAGAGAGTATCTACAGAACGAACCAAGTTACACTCTAAATTAAAATCATATTGCTCGTGGCAATCATTGTCGAAAAACTAAAGCTTTTTTCCCCTTGCAAATAATGCAAGCAGATCTTTTGACTTTATAAGAGATTCAAAGGCCCGTGCAAATATGTTTTCCTTGCAATCAGTGTCTTTAGTCGCTATGCATATGTTATGCCATTGCGGTCAAATAGAGGTGATGAAGTTGTTAAAGCTCTAGAAACTATTCTTGAGCAAGATTGTTATAGAAAAATTCAAATGGATCGTGGTAGTGAATTTTTTAATCCACATGGAGAAAAGGCGTTGTTGAAATATAATACAATGCTCTATCATAGTCATAGTCCAACAAAGGCTACATTGGCCGGACGATTAATAAGAACTATTCGGCTTTTAATTTCAAGATATTACATATTGAAAAATACCTATGCTTTTATTCATGTTTTAGATATGTTTGATGCCTGATACTCTAGGCAGGCGCGCCCCCCTATTAGGGTTTAGACGCGTCTTGCCTTGCGAGTTCAGGCAACCTGTCGGTCAACGAATATTTAATTAATTTGTTGTTAGGGTAATTGGCTGAGCTTATGAATTGGGTCACTCGTCTGACACTCTTGGTGGACGGCCCTATTAGGTTCTGGATGCTTGTTTACCTTACAATTCCAGACGACTTGTTGGTCCAACAATATTAGTTAATTTTTTATTAGCGCAACTGTCTGAGTTTGTGAATTGGGTCACTTGCCTGACACTTTAGGCAGACGGGCCCTACTTTTAGGCTTCGGGCGCTTGTTATCTTGCTAGTTCAGGTGACTATTCGGTTAACTAATATTTAATTAATTTTTTGTTAGCGTAACTGCGTGAGCTAATGAATTGGGTGCTAAACCTGGCCTGACACATTAGGCGGATGAGCCCTATTAGGCTTTGGACTGGACCCTTGTTTGCCTGAGATTCCAGCCGACTTAACGGTCATGTGTCAATTCTAAAACTTGGTCCGACTGCTTGAGACTCTAGGTGGGCGTGCCTCTCCAAAAGCTAACACACAAGCATTTGTCCAATAAGAGAGTCAAACTTACTCCCGCAGTTTACCAGTGCCATATAGCCAAACACTTCGAAAACTAGATGTCTCCCCGTTCGCCTGCGACTCCAGGGAACTTGTCGGTCATATGTCAATCCTAAAACACGGTAGTCCGCGACTCTAACCGATGCTAAGTAACATATTAATCATTTTTGTCGGAAATGAATGTTACCCCCACCCCTATATATATACCAATTCAGTGTATATATTTGCACAATAGGGGGGTGGTGGGTACATTGATTCAATACCTAACTTAACCTGTCAAGATCATGTTAGAAATTAATAACGCAGAACAGGCAGGTGTATCTAATAGACCAAAAATCAACAGCTTTGGGACACTTGCATGTTGAAAGGGTCGGCAACATGCAATCCATTTAATTGTTCTAGAAAGTGGAACAGGGGATTCTCCAATTCTCGTGCGTGGAATTGGTTATTTCGTAGAATCTATTTCTCAAATCAAAATATTACAAAAGCTTTCTTGGTCCAGCTGGTTAGCGATCCATTCCATTGGATGGAAATGCCCTTTCGAATCCAAATGCGGACAAAAATCTTTGGAATATAAAGGTAGCCTAAGAAAAACTTTTGAAAGAAAATGAAATCTCAAAAAGAAAAAAGAAATCCCGAAAAAAAATCTCTTAAAGTATTATGTAACATCCCACGTGCGTGCTGTGCTCAGTTACATACGAGGGTTCCCCACTATCCCTGAAGAAACAAGCCATGTTAGAATGCGTCATACTTAACACTGGTAAACATTCCATATTACATAAAAACTAAAGAGATTATGATGAAAAAGGTCTTGAAGAAACATGTCTTAAAAAAACGTCCTGAAATGCCTTGAAACGTCTCGAAGAAAAAATGTCTTAAAAAACGTTTTGAAAAAAGCGCTATTAGGCTGCTTATGGTATTAAAGATACGCTATTTTGACAACGTTATACCACAGTTCTTTGCGTTTATCTTGCAATTAAAACTTGAATAAATTCTAATTGTCATTGGGGCGTATAGTGCAAAAACATCTAGGTTTATTAAACCCACAACATTTTAGCCTTTCCCCCGCTGCATGTACAAAATTTGAAGTCCCCCTACCTCATTTTCTTCCTTCTCCTACACTACCTGAAAGTTTCAAATCCATCCCTTAGCAGTTTCCAAGAGATTGTAGACATGGTACTTTCTATAGACATGATGACCTGGATTTACACAATGCCCTCTGATTTAGTTCTATTCTCTCCCCCAAATTGTAATTGAATGACCACTTGTCCGCGTTCAACAACCTCTGAAAGCTTCAAGTCTACAACCAAGGCATTCCCCAAGATACGGCAGACACACCGTTTTGATACCTATACAACACATAGTGTCCTTTGATTCACCTCAAAACTTAACTTCACATAGAATCGAAGCACCATATGACGATATGATGCACAAAAGTTTGGGTCGATAAGAGATAAAAAACTGTTCAGACCCTTTCCCCTCCTGTAACGAAAAATTTTACATCCCTTTGTCCTACTTTCCGCCCTTCCTATCTCCAGCATTACCTGAAAGTTTCAACTTGATTTTCCAAGCTATACCTGAGAATTTACAGATATGTTATTTCAAGGACCTGGATAAACACAGTTTCTTTTAATTTACATCTAACCCCTCCCTAAGTCAAAATTTTAAGTCCATTCATTTAATCCCCCCCCCCCTAGTACTACCTGAAAGCTTTAGTTTGACCTTCTAAGCAATTCCCGATGCATTGCAAATAGTTTCATTGTAAATAATTTGAGACCTTGGATGCATATAGTGTCTTTTGATTGACTCAGGTTTGCACTTCATTTCGAGATTATATCCTTGGGAAAACCTGGAAATCTTGGCCAAATGAACGATTCTTAAAAGCTCCATGCTGATTAGACCACAAAAACAAAACATGGACACCTTTCCTTCTACAACTTATCTCTGAATAATGGGTAATTTACATAATGTATGGACATACCTTGGGACTGTGGGGATGATGATGTTGACCCCGGAGGCCTACTTATTAGATCTTTTGGTGTTTATGGCTGTCACAAATTGTGATACAATATCACGGTGCTGTGAGGACAGAATAGCAGAACAGCAAGAAGGGAAGCTGGTTGCTTTCAAATCACTTCTGGTCCTTATAAATCGTATGAGCCCTCTCCCAAGATTTGATGATTACCCTTTCCATATGAAGTTGCTGGGGAAAAACATTTTTTGGTCCTTTTCTGGCTTTTTATCATGCCTCCTTTTGGAGAGGGACCAGTATTTGTTTTTCTATTTTGCTTTCTCCATTAGTGCCCCCTTAGGCCAGGTACTGAAAGATATGTTTCAAGCCAATTAGGACAAAATTGTCTGGCCATTTTTGGGCCCCGTTGCTGTTGTTTTTTTTTTGGGGGGGGGGGGAGGGGTAAGATGCACAGGAACTTGTTTTTGTTAATGAAGCTCTTCTTGGTCCGAGGTAGATGGCTCTAGCCTTCAAACTAATTAGGGATGGAAGTTTTTAGGTTTGTTTCTGGGCTTCCTAACTCAACCCCCCCACAAAAATTGTTTGATCCTGTTGACTCAGAGAACGATTCGTGGACGTTTCGAACCAATTAAATACCCAATATTAAACAAGCATCCTTTTTTCCATTATAAAACCAATGGGTAAGTAATAGGCAATTTGCAGTATTTATGTTCCTTGCCTCATGGTCATTGAGGGTTTTGTCATTCCCTGACGCATGTTTATTGGTCCTTTTGACTATTCTGAACAATATGGGAACCTCAAAATTTTGATCAGGTGTCTCGAGGGTTACTTGGCGGGGGGGAGAGGGTTTGCGATGTCAAAGGCGCCGGCTAAAATTTTCCAGGGGGAACGCCAAAATAGCTGTGGTGGTTGGGTGACACTTTAGGCGGTTTAGGGCACCAAACTATGACTTTACCCCGAAGAGGACGAATTTGCAATCAATTTAAAATCCTAAGAAGCTAATTGATTTCAAAGTATCGATAAATATATTTTAGGCTTCCAAGCTGCAAAAGAAGTAATGCCACACAGTGGTAGTGCTGGATTCAACCAAATTGATTCCCTTTATTTGTAATGAAATTAGGCTACGTCTGATGATCTGTAATTGCGTATCAGCTATAATGAAGCGGGAGGGGGGTGAGTCATTGCCCAGGTGGGGGTAGGGTAGATTCCTACAAAAGTACATTTTAATGGACAAACTGCTTACTCTTCATGAGGCTTCAGATAAACGTTAAAAGAGGAAGGGGGAGTAGGAACTAATTAAAATGTTTATCTATACACCTAATATGTTACATTCCCATATTTACCAGGAGAGAGGTGGAAAATGCGAGTCAAATCATCATCAGCCCTACCATGAAATTTCTTTAGGGTGGCAAGCACTGCTAGGAACTTAGTCTTCAGTAATTTTAAATGGTAATATTTTTCGTTTTCTATTTACACGAAGTACTTCAATGTATTAAAAAAAATATATGCAATGTTTTGATCGATATGGAAAACCTATTGTAGAGGTTGTGATGGCTTCAGTTATGTAGAAGATCAAAAGTCTCATAGAATTTCCATCCATACAAACAATAATACTCCTTTTCATCTAACCAAACTTCTTTATTAGTAATATTAACAAGGAATTTTTATCGAATTTGTTATTCATTACCAATTTTGTAAGTAAATTCTAATTTTATACAAACCTAACATTATAAATTTAAACGTAGGGACAAATTTAAACGTTGGACGGTATTTATCGACGTACAATTATTGATTTGAACATTTTAAAAGCAATTGACCAGGGATGTAAGGGAACGGTATCTCAAATTATTTGCTGGTTAGGCCTGGGTATGATTTGGAAAACAATCAGAAATTAAATAAAAAGAAGAGCTTTTCAACTGAAAGCAAGGAAAATATTTGAAACCTATTTGAACAGACTATTCTTTGTATGAAGGGGGCTGTCTATTCCTTAGATCCTTACTCTTTGCTGTGAAGTTTGGCTTTTTTCCAAGTTTTTAAAGAAAAAAAATTCAAAGCACTAAAAATGTTTTTTTAATGAGCAAGGCGTCGAGAAGGGGGCAGTCCCTTTTATATACAGAGTAATTTAAATTTGTTTTAAGTTTTAAACTTGCTCCTTACTTTAGATGAGAAACCATTTCTATTTGTTTAATTACATTTCGTAAAACTGTAAAGTTTTATGAATACAATAATTTTGGTAACGCAAAAAAAAACGTTCAATATTTCAATTATCTCTGTTTGGATTTTGATGGGTAATCAAATAGTTCGTGTTTTTTAACCAGGGGTAATCGTACAGACCCAGTGGGCCTAGAACATCGGGAAAGGGATCATTCCAACCGATATGAAAAGTTTTGGTGTCCTTCTTAAGTGACCAAAAAGATTTGAGGGCACCTATGCCCCCTCCCATGTCACTTTTTTCCCGAAATCGTCCAATCAAAATTTTTAGATAGCTTTTTTGTTCAGCATAGTTGAAAGGCCCAATAACTATGTCTTTGGAGATAAAATTACCCCCAACAGCCCCTGGGGAAAGGCTATAAAATTCGCCCATTGTTCTTTTTCTTATTGGGAAGTATGCATACATTTTTCGGGTAGGGAGGCGAGGACGAATTTTTTGCTGGGAGAATTTTAAATGGAGAGGATAGTTTCCAGAGGGTGAAAATTTTCAGAGGAAATTTTTACACTGGGTGAATTTGCTAGAATTCATATACGAAATTTCTTTGTCCTGCTTTCTCTTTATTGATTCAATTTTAAGCGAGGAGATTTTATGGGTAATTGCTAAGGTAAATTTTTCCCTGGAATGAATTCTCCAGAGGATGCTTTTATGGGGAAGGAAATTTTTCCGTGGACGTGGAGCCAGGTATCCTGACGTTATTTAAAAAACGATCAGAAAAAACGAGTTTTTTGAACTGAAAGTAAGGAGCAACACTCACACTTAAAACGAACAGAAATTATTACGTATATGGGGGGAGGGTTGTCCCCTCCTCAACATCTCGCTCTTGACGCTAAAGTTTAAATTTCGTCCCATTTCTTTATAAGCAACTCCTGAAACACAAGGGTCGTTTAATTAGAACAATAAGTAACTTCTCCCGTCATATACGTAATATTTTTTATTCGTTTTAAGTTTTAATGCTGCTCCTTACTTTCAGTTGAAAAAACATGTTTTTTTTTTATTTAATGAAGCTTAGAGACAAATAATTTTTTTAAGGCAATGGAAAAAGTATGTCAATTAAAGTAAAAGAATATAAAAATGAAAAAATTAAGTAATTACAAAAAAATACAGAAAACAAGAGCCTACTTACAAAAATTAAGATATAAACTCCCAGCATTTTTTTTTTTTTTTTTTATATTAATATTAATTTATTAACACACACAAGGACAAAAAATTTTACTCACAACCGACCCAAGAACCTGGGGTCCGGTTGTACTAAGGGTAGGCCTATGTCAAAATTTAATATTCACAGCAGAAATATACAACCTAGGCCTAAAAAAAAATAAAATAAAAGAAAAAATCATTCCCCTTCGCACGCAGTTCCTACCACCAATCACAAAATCACCATACTTGTCCTCCAGGTACATAAAAAAAAAAAAAAAAAAAAAAAAAAAAAAAAAAAAAAAAAAAAAATTAAAAATCATATTTCTCATATAACATTCCTTTTATTTTATTTTTAAATTCCTTCAGATCCCCTATTTCTCTTAACTCTTTATTAACCCCATTCCACAACTTTAATCCCCTATAAATAGGCGAGAATGTCGACCTGGCAGACACCACGAGCGGGGCATGTAAATTTTCCCTTTGGCGAGTTTCATGATCATGAATCGAAGATCTAGCTTTTAGCATTCCTGAAAAGCAAGACGGTAATAATTCATTATTATATTTGAACATAAATTGAAGGCTATAAAAATCTCTAAGGCCTGCAGCAGGTAATACTTTTACATCAATATAGGTAGCTCTAACGGATACAAGATTTGATTTACCAGTCAACACACGGATTCCATTATTTTGGATCACTCGAACTCGATTAGTAATTGATGGAAACGTACTCAGCCAAATAGATGAGCAATACAATATATGTGGATGTATAATAGAAAAATACAAAGTGCGAAGAACAGAAGGGGGTAATACATGTTTCAATTTACGCAGTGTTCCCAGATTACGGCACAGGATTCCTGACACCTTTTCAACATGTTTCCTAAAAGATAGTGTTTCATCTAGCATAATACCCAAATATCTAACACACTGATCACGCTTAACTTTACCTTCCAGGTAACTCACTTCTTGGATCCATGGGTAGTAATTAGATGTACGCGAAAATATTACAAAACTGCTCTTTGATGGGTTTACTTTTATTTTATTAACTCTTAGCCAGCTAGACACTTGATCTAAACACTGTGTCATTAATTCAACTAAAAGGCGTTCTGTTTTTGCAATGCAAATCAATGAAGTATCATCGGCAAATAGAGGTACTGTAACGTCACTGTCACTGTGAAACATGTCGCTCATTTTAGTTTTCGCATCCTTCAGGGACAGTACAAGATCATTTACAAATATCAAAAATAGCAAGGGGCCAAGAACGGACCCTTGTGGCACACCACATTTCATATCTACAACGGAAGAAGTAGATCCATTTATTCGCACATACTGCTGCCTATTAGACAAAAAACTACGTAGGAAATCAAGAGCAGGCCCTCTAATCCCATAAAATTCACATTTTTCAAGCAATATACCATGGTCTACAGTGTCGAAAGCTTTTATAATGTCCAAAAAGATGGTAGACACTTTAAAACCAAGGTCCAGGGCAGTGTTCACAACACCACAGAGATAAGCCACAGCTTGTTCGGTCGTGCGTCCATTTCTGAATCCAAACTGGGTGGATGTTAGTATTGAATGGCACTCTAAATAATGGTACAACCTCCGGGAAAAGCACTTTTCCACAAGTCTTGACATGACCGGTAAAACGGAAATCGGGCGATAGTTACTTACCTCACTGTGATCACCCCCCTTATGACCCGGTGTAATTCGTGCCAACTTGAAACAAGATGGAAATACTCCCTGTTTAAAACAAAGATTTATTAGGTTAACTAATACATGCGATATAGCTGGCCACAGATATTTAATTATCCGTAGAGACAAAATGTCACTACCAGCTGCACTATTTTTCATGTCGAAAATTATTTCTTTTACTTCACTCTCGGTCACCGGTTTCAGGTAAACTGAAAATTCTGTTTCGCTATTTCCAAGGTAATGTTGGAAAGGGCGGTCGCCATCCACTATTCTTACTCCCTCAGCCACATTATGTCCAACTGTAGCGAAGTGGTCAACAAATTCTTGGGCTATATCAGACGGGTCACATAATTCTGCACCTACTCGACCAATAATCTGATCCGGGGCGACTGTGTGGGGAGGATTTATGAGCTGTTTAATTATCCGCCATGTTTTATTGGGGTTTCCAGCTGCATCACCAAACTTTTTCTTATAATGAGCTTCCTTTGCTTTTCGCAAAAGTCTATTTAATGCATTTCTGTAGTTTTTGTATATCCTTTCATTAACATCACTAGGTTGTAACATTTTCTTTTTAAACAGCAAATCCCTTCGATTTATTGATCTGAGCAATCCTTTTGTCACCCACGGCTTCTTAGGCATTTCTCTGCGAGCTCTTTTCCGTACCTCTTTAGTGCAACTAATCAGCAGATTATGCAGTTTATTATAGAATTTCACAAACTTCGCATCAGCATGATCAGGTAGAGCTAGCTCTTCATCCCAATTAACATCCATTATTTTGTTTTTACAATCACGGAGGGCACTAGGATCCAGTACTTGTGTAATCTTATTAAACCTGCCATTTACCGAAGGAGAAGTCTGCGTCGATGTTGAATATGAGCCAAAAACACCAAAGTGGTCCGAGGTATCACTAACCAGGACACACGGATTAGAAAACGGTACATTTGTAAAAATGTTATCAAGGCACTTCGCAGTTGACGCAGTTACTCGAGTACTTACATTAATTGACGGAATCAGGCCATAAGAAATCATCATATCTAATAGAAGATTAGTCTTTTGACCAGGATCAATTAGGTCAACGTTTAAATCACCCATCAAAAAACAAGGGGTCTCCACTGGAATCTTCTCTAGCTGCTGCTCAAGGAGGTCCACAAATTCATCAAACGCACTCGATGGTGGGCGTTATGCAACAATAAAAAAAAATTGTAATTTATAAATCTTCAACTGTAACAAAAACGACTCAAAGACCATTTCTTTATAAACCGACATATCACTTTTTACCGTTACCTTAATATCCGAGCGAACATACGCTGCCAATCCCCCATGTTGACGAAGCTCCCGATTTTTGGTGAATAAAGAGTATCCAGGAATCCGCAGCAATTCAGAATTATGCTTGTTAAGCCAGGTTTCCGTAAGGCCTATTACCTGAAATACAGAGAGACTAGATATATCATTAATAAAATCAAAGCTGGAATTCAACCCTTGGCAATTTATATGGAAAATACTGATCTGCTTCTCATCCCCCCGGCTCTCCGAAGGGACATCACTCAAAAACACATACCTTGAATCCTCACATGCCAGCCGACAGCATCCACCAGGATCAACGTTCTCACTCAAAATTTCATTATATCTTTCAAAACTTACTTTTTTACTTTCCAACTCCTTAAAATCAAGTGTACCTGGAGGTGATTCATTCATTATAACCAATTCTTACAAGAAACCTTGCGTGCGAAAGAGGGAACAAATAAAACATATAAAATGTCCACGGCATTCGGTTACAAAAAACAACACATAAAAAAAAAACAAATTCCAATTTATTTAAAAATAATTGACATTGTTAAAAATATTTTTTTAACAATTTCGACAGTTTTAAACTTGGTTATCAAACACAAAAATAATTAATGCCTTTAGACTTAGTGTTTATAAGAAGTACCGTAACGCATTATCAAAGTAGTTTGTTCAAAGTAAAACATTAAAACTAAGATTAAGAAAATCAAATCAAAATTTTCGATTCAATATTTTTAATTTAATTTTGAATACCAAAGGCCAGTATATTTGACACCTTTTACACTTCATAACTATAAAAAATTATATCTTTTTCAAAGTGACAACTAAATAAATGTCGTCACTCCTGGAAAAAAATTAATAATAAAACACAAAAAACGTATCCGTTCAGGGGGAAAATACAGAAATTTCCAGCATCCCGTTCAGGGGAAACATTTCTTCATATATCAGCTCATGGGTACTCTTGCAATGCCAGCAAAAGTTGACGGCATATTCTTACCGAAATTGCCCCTTATTAAGTTATTTTCCTTGTGTTTTCTATAAGTATACGAACTCTATTGTGTTCTAATAACTGCATTAATTACTAATAAACAAACACATATTTAGGATCACCATAAAAGCTGATTCTTAGACTGAATGTTATCAATAGTTATGCTCTTATACTTTCGTCATTGACAAGGATGGTTATTTACTTACCATTCATTACTCTGAAGAATTTTGATTTTTTTTACTCCAACCAAATTATATAGAAAAAATGTTTGTGAAAAACTGATTAAGGTTTACTCTGTCACAAATTAGAACCTTTATTTTCCTTATTATGGGTAAAAATCTATTGACAGCCAGCCAACAAAGGGGCAACAAACATTTTTTTCATGTTTTTTCCTTATTTTGCTTTCTTTCCTTTGGTTTCCTTACAATTACTTTATATTCCCAAATTTCCAAAGAGGGCCATGGCCCCCCTGCCCCCCTTGCCGGCGCCCATGAGCGATGTCGAAAACCGGCATTGGATGGGAGCAGGTTGCCCTCAAATTACTTTTGACTCATGAACAGGGCACTAGAACTTCCAGTTCCCATTCAAATGAGCCCCCTTCAAAATTTCTACATCAATTCCTTCCTTGTGAAGTGTTCCCACTTCACAAGGAAGGGATGGTTGTAGAAGTTTAGAAATTGTAGGAAAATAAATCTAATAATACATTGAAATTATACGGATCTTTACTTGGTCAGGACAAGAAGCAATAAAAAACTTCAATGGTCGGTTCTTATATATAGGCCTATATATAAAAAAAAGAAAAAAATATGATGGTAATCATTCGTGACATAATAAAAAGATAATCACCTAAATATCTTGTTATAAAAGAAGCTGTGAACATGAAATATCTTAGATAGGGCTGAGCATTACATTAAAAACGAACAGATATAAAACAAAACTCAATTTGTCAAATGAAAGAATGCAGCAATATTGAAAAATTAAGACGAAGAGGAAAAGTCCAATGTGTACCCTGTACCTCCCACTCCTTACAATATTGTAATATTCTTAGCGGGGAGGATGTTTAATCTACCTGAATATCACAGCAACCATCAGAATTATCTATTGGAATGAGCTAAGTTGAAATTCATATGGAATATTAGTAAATGCCAAGGCATATTTCTCTGAAACACAATGAACTGCTAATAAGTTTTCATATTTATTTCTCAAAAACAAAGTAACACAATAATACTGCAAAACATGAATAGATATGACCAATTAGTAGAAAAACTCAAAATCACAATTCCTATGGGTTTCATCAAGATCCTTAAACTTTTTTGCAGCACAATTTCTGTCTTCAAACAAACCAACTTGATGATACACAACAGAAAGCAAAAAGTAAGTATCTTTCAGTTTAAGATATGACTGATTATTTTTAAAGATCACTGCACATCTTTCCAGATCCTTCACAATGCTTATTGTACTATCCATGCTCATTCCAATATCAGCAGCACATAATTCCGAGAAAACTCTCTCGAAAAGCAGGTCTGCCCAGCCTAGATCACTACCAAAGGGTCTATTCTGGTAATACATGGCGAGCTGAACAGAAAATGTTGGTAAGTTACTTGATCTAAGTAATGAACACATAGCTTTCAGGTCAGATGTTTTCAGAGAATTATGTATCTTGCCATCAATACTAGCTCCTTTTAATATGGCATTCCCATAATTACCACAGAATAAGAAATGTTTTAGTTGTAACACAATAGAATCATATTCAGACAGTTTGTCACAAATAAATCCAACACGTGTTCCACTCTTATGTGGAGGTGAGCAACACTCCAAGATTCCAAATCCTTCATTGCTTTCCCCTTGCAGCTGAAAACCTATAGCTGGAACAACACCTGAAATGCTTTCTATGTAAGTTGTAGCAGCAATTTTTTTCATTTCATAATTCATACTTTCAACAGTGGCAATAAGTTTTAATAATGCATATTCGATGTCCTCGCCGTTTAAATGGATATTAAGAGGCGATTTGTTAAAACTTAAGAGTTTATAAAGTAGCTGAACAGAGCCATATTTCGAATGAAGAGATAATCCATCAGATTTGCGACTATTAGTGACAATCGTCAGCATATTCTCAATCACTGAACCAAGCACAGGTTGTCCCAAGAGATTCCAGAGCTTGGATAGCTGCATTTTTGAATTCACATTATGCTTCCTTTCTTTAACTGAATTCAGAAATGATATTAACTTGGCTCTGTCCGTATTCACTTCAGACAGTTTTGAAATTAAATTAAACAAGCAAGACTTATCATTAGCGAAAGTAGATGGATTAAACTGTAATAATTGCTTCGAGGAAATAATTCCATTGATAAGCAAAATTTTTTTAGATTCTTCAATGGTAGAAACCATGTGAAGTTCCTGGCTTGAGACCAAAGCCTCTCTTGCAGAGTATGCAATTTCGTTTTTAAGACCAAAATGCTCAAACACTTTTGCAAGAACAAGCAAGGCTTGACCCATTTTATCTGGAAGTTTTGAACTTGCATTTTTCCCTTGAAGTCTGTCAAAAAGTAAATGGGTTTCAAGGATGGCTTCAGAGAGGCAGGCTTTTTCTATTTTTTCAAATATTGTCAGCAATTTGCTTTTAGGTTTTTCAGGCATTTTTAAACTAACAGGTTTTGTATCAACATATTCTTGAAATCGCTCCATAACTTTGACTTTGTCAGAAAATGTAGTTCTCTGGAATGTAAGAATCATACTCCTAATGAATAGCCCAACAACACTGTTTCTTGATAGCGGGTCTGATTTGACTCCAGCAAGCAAGTTATCACATGTATCCATCAACTCAGTGAGTCCTTCAACACCTAGTGATGCCAAATTTGAGAGTATCCTTTTAACATGATCTAACAATGAATGACCTCGGATATCTATATCTTCTAACCATTTATAAATATTTGGAAATGAAACCCCATCATCAACATGGCAGAGACATTTCAAAAGAAAATGTAGATTCTTTTCTTTGACAATCTTCAAGGTATTTATATGTGCCTACGAAAAAAAAAGATGACAAAGGACAAAACTAAAAGAGACTGAAATATAAGAATTGATGTCTTAACCGTTTTAATCCTTTAATTGTAGCAAGGTCATAGAAGAGCTAAGGAAATTTGAACAAACGAATTTCTAATCTATAACTTAGAACAACTAAGTCAACATATTTGCCTATATGGGCTAGAAATTCATTTGTCTGTCAAACATATATTTATAACAAATTAAAAACTTTTTAAATATTTTGTAGCATCCGCTAAAGATCCGCTAGAATTTTAATGCGTGCATCTAGAAGGAAAACAGATAAATACCTATTACTATTGAAGGAATATAAAAGCATTTCTTCATTTCCAGGTCAATCACCAATAAACTGAAAAAAAAAACAAAAACAACAAACACATATGCGAATCGTCTATAAGCTGAGGGCGTATAGGTGATATCGGCCATTCTCTACAAGGGCTCCTTTCCCTATGAAAAAAAAGCACTAACTATTAATAAAACTCTATATATATATATATATATATATATATATATATATATATATATATATATATATATATATATATATATATATATATATATATATATATATATATATATATATATATATATATATATATATATATATATATATATATATATATATATATATATATATATATATATATATATATATATATCATCAGAATAACTGAACTAGAAATTTTATACAGCCTTAGCAAGCAAGAAAGTAGGAATACTAATTTATTGGTTATCCATTTCTTAACAGAACATACGAAATAAACAAAACTAGTATCATTGGATTCCTTATTTTATTCTCTTTCCAAATATTACAGTTGCTTTTCTAACATTGTACATTCCTCTACACCCCCCCCTCTCTGATGTTTCTAGATATAATCCTAGGGTATATAAAACCAAAAGAAAACACACACGAACACACACACACACAAAATGAAATTCTTGATTTTTACCATGCAATACGTTTCAGTTAATGAAAAAATAGTTTCTCTGACCGTTTTTATCTATATTCTTTAAATTATTTCAAATACCATTTATCAAAAATTTGCACTGAAATCTGTTGGTGTAGCCTACAGTTTTCACTAGCACAGGAATGTAAGAAAACCAGTTAATAAAGAAGAAAATATGATGCATCAAAAAAGGCAAAACAATAGAGAAATTACTGGTTGATAGCAAAAAAGTTGTATCTACACTTTTTAAATTTTGAGAAAAACACAATTCAAAAAATCAATTTTTGTTGAGGTAAAGGTATGATACATAGGAAAATAAATCAAGTGCCAATTTAAAGCTGCTTGGCCGGGAGACCTGTCGGTAAAATTTTGGTTTTGTTTAGTAAAATTTACCAGGTCAAAAGGTCATACCAAAATTGTATAGAACATCCCTTATTTGTCAAGGCACATATAGCAGTTGTCTGTCCTCTTTGCTGATAAAACAGTTACAGCAAACATGTATGATAGTACTCTGGTTCTTTTTGTACTGCGGTATAATAATTTGTGACCCAGTTGTTCTTGGGAATAGCCAAGGCTTATCTTAGGGCTTAACCATAGAGTTTCTACCTTTTTGACATTACAAATTTTTATTGTTGAAGCATTTATTCAAAGTGATTATTAAACCAACTTCAGAAATTTGGTTATATGGTTAAAACAAGAACACAAAGTAACTGATTATCAGTGGCATCATTTCATTCTGAACTAAGGGGGGGAGGGCAAAGCAACCTCTATGGGCCCCCTAATGGGTGGGCTCACAGTTGTTGAAGGACAATATTTCTCCATAGTGGTTAGCCCAGATCTCTTCCATGATCGACTAGTAATAGTAAGAAACATTTCAAAAGTGTTTCATGAATACATAGAGAACTTAAGTAGGAAACTAATTAGTCCAGGACTTTTAGCTCAAAAAAGTGTCGAACCCGGACAAAATTGCAATATAAACGAAAATGGTACCAAAATAATCAGAAAAAGATTCTGTACAACATACTAAAAGTCCCCATAAATCCGAGTGGGGCGAGTACCCGAAAAACAGGGGAAAAGGGGGAAATGCGGGGGAAAATGGGAAAAATACCTGAACATGCCCAGAAAATAGTTTAAAGTGATTTTTCTGAGGTTTTCACATACGCTGATTATGAAATTAACATCTAAAATGCAGTATAGAAAAAGACTACGAAGGAATACGGGGGAACAGGGGAAAGAGGGAGAAAAGAGAAGAATACAGGGTAGGGTTAGAAAGTGGTTTCAAAGATATTTTCTGGGGTATTCCTATCTGGTGATTACGAAATTGAGAACTAAAATGATATAAAAAAAATGATTAACATAAAACGGGGAAATAGGGGGGGGGGAGGGAGGGGAAAAAGGGAAATATACAGGGTAGGGGTAGAAAGCATGTGGAAATGTTTAAAAATGTTAATACAGGAGATCTATAGAGGTTCAGCTACCCCATAGGTTCGGAAAAGGCAAAAAAAAACTCGAGAAAGAAATACGGAAAGATACTGAAATTACTTTATTCCGTATTCCTCGCCGTTATCAACAAGAGCGTGGGTTCGTCAACATAATCCTGTTCTAATTCGACATTCAGTAAGAGAAGCAAGGTAGACTAGTCACCGCGGAGTTCCAGTGCCGACGACAAAACCTTTCCTGACGGAATGACATCTAGTGGATCCAATAGTCCCCAGTCTGCGTGGATGCTTACACATGTGACATGGTAGCAGGATAAATCAAGGTACGACGAGATTTTTTTGTTAAGTCAAGCATAATTTTGTGCCAGTACTCGCTTCACTGAATGATCTAATGCAGAAACTGACGGGCCTAAAGTACAGTTCTAGTGAACAGCACGTTACTGCAACCGCAGCACGAATAAAGAGAGATACTAAGGATCTACTGACATTTCTTGAATTCCTTCTAGAGAACTGTCCTTTCACTAGTTCCACAGAGGTTAGAGGTATAGATTCCGGGCATATTGCACAAAAAGGCGTCAATGCAGAGGATTCTAAAGCTGTAGGTTAGCTGATGTTCCCGTGCATGGATGGTCAATCTGTCAAAAGTTTTTCATTCAGGAAGAAAGACAAAGTCGTTACACTGGAATCCGACGGGAACATACGGATAGATGGCGAGATTTTGCGTATTGACCCTGCACTGCTTTTTCAACGTCTTTCGACTGCTACCCATACATCCGAAAATGACATGGCAGAAACTTTACGTTACGAACTGTGCAGTTATCCGCCCGCTTTGTTTGAGAATTCTGGCATAATGCGTCAACCAGACAAACATGCACTAGCGAAAGCAATATGGTAAGAAGCGAAAACGGACTCGATTCACCACCTGCCAATGTCAAATCGTGTCACTGCAGTTGACGGAGGTTGGCTGCTTCAGCAAGTACCTTGGAAGATTGGTGATACTTATGATTCAATCTGTGACAGCTATGTTAGTTTCGTTACTCGGCGCTGTACCTCCCCTACTGTTGTCTTTGATGGATACAGCGCTGGTCCAACCACGAAAGATGCTACCCACAACCGACGGTGTAAGGGAAGCCAGCATCAAGTGATCGATTTCAGTTTAGGGATGAAGCTCAAGAAAAAGAAGGAAGAGTTTTTGAGCAACTCTCAGAACAAACAGCGAATTATAAGCTACATCGGGGAAAAACTCAGAGCCAAAGGATTTGAAGTCGTCCATGTGAAAGACGATGCTGACTATCTAATCGTGAAGACTGCCGTAACGAAAGCAGAAAACTCTGAAACAATAGTTCTTGGCAACGACACTGACCTTCTGATTCTACTCTTGTATCATCTCCCGCCTAATGCAAAAACACTTTACTTCGAATCGTCAACGAACGCAAAAGAAGCGATAACACGGTTCTGGTGCCTCAACGAAGTTAAAAAAAAAATGGGAGAAGTATCTAGGCAACTTCTGGTAGGGCACGAACTCTTCGGATGTGACACGACCTCACGAGTTTTCGGACTTGGAAAGCAAGCTGTGCTACCTCTTTTGAAGAAGAGCAAAGTGTTCAGAAAAAAAATGCGAAGTGTTTCTGGATGAATCATCGTCTAAAGATGAAATTGTGAAAGCGGGTGAATATCTTCTCCTCAGCTTGTATAAAGCACGACCAAACGAAGATATCACTAAGCTGCGACATCAAATTTTCTTGGAAAAAGTTTCTTTGTCAAATACTACGGCGTTTGTTAAGCCCGAATGGCTTCCACCAACCAAAGCTGCAGCTTCATTCCACTCCCAGCGAGTGTGCCTCGAAGTATCCCGTTGGAAAGGGGAACCAGCTGACCTCGACTCGGCTGACTCGGGTTGGGTCCTCAGAGACCATAAATACTCACCTGTGATGACCGATTTGTTGCCCGCACCTCAGACTCCTTTGAGTGTCGTGAGATGCAACTGTAAGACAGGCTGCGAGAACTCGCGATGCAGCTGCAAGAAAAATGGATTAGCGTGTACGTTCGCGTGCGGAGAATGTCAGGATATCAACTGCTTGAACAGGGACAACGAGATTGTCGAAGACGAAGAGCTCGACTAGTGACATCAATGCTGTGTTTTTCAAGTCAATTCTACTGCCTTAAAAAGTGCAGATTTTACCTATAGTTACTGAAGTTCTTTTTTTAGTTTTTTATTCAACGATATTGCCTACGAAAGTACAAAGTTTACGTATAATATCGGAAGTTTTATACTGTGATCACTGCCAAGCGGTTGTTTTCTTTATGTTTAGTAATTAAAATGGTTGTAAGAAATGTCTGTGATTCAAGAAAGTAAAATTTTGATACTTAAGCGAGTTATTTTGTCCATAGGCCCACTTATTAGCCATTAGAACCTGGCTCAGGAGTCAGGCTTCCCTTCCCCCTGTCCGTTATTTCCTCCAGTTTTGTTCGGTTTTCCTGGTTCTCGTTTTCTTTCCTTCATTTTAGGTGTCAGTTTCGTGATCAGCAGATAGGAAAACCCCAGAAAACACATTTCAAACTGATTTCTACCCCTGACTTCAATTGTCCCTTTTCTTCCCCTCTTTCCCCCTTTTCCCCCGTTATGGTGGGTTCATGTTCTTTATTTCATTTTAGATGTCAGTTTCGGGATCAGTAGATAGAAAGACCCCAGAAAACATATTTCAAAGTGCTTTCTACCCCTACCCTGTATTTTTGAATTTTGTCCCCTCTTCCCCCCGTCTTCCGTAGTACTTTTATTCTATACTGAATTTTAGATGTCAGTTTCATGATCAGCGTATGAGGAAGCCCCAGAAAACTCACTTTGAACTATTTTCTGGGCATGTTTGGCATTTTTCCCAATTTCCCCTGCATTTCCCCCTGTTTTTCGGGTACTTGCCCCACTCAGATTTATGGGGACTTTTGGTATGTTGTAGAGAATTTTTTTTCTGATCAGTTTGGTACTATTTTCGTTTATATTGCAATTTTGTCCGGGTCAAACCCTAAAAGTCCTGGACTAAATTCACAGTTTTATTGTAACACTGAGAACTGACAAGGTCTCATTTTTCTACAAATATTTTTCTAACCATATATTTTATATACTTTAATTTTATACAATAATTCGATATATCTTTTAACCATAGCATTGAAGTCAAACAATTTCATAGGAGCCTTTTCATTAAATATCAACATCAGATCACTGAACCTTTTGTTGCCTACTGTTGATCTTAAATAGGTTTTAATCAGACTTAGTGTAGAAAAGAATCTCTCATTACTAGCCATTGTAATAGACAGAGCAATGAAGATTTACATAATTGTCGAAACTTCGGAATACCTATTGACATTGCTTTCAGACAATCGTGAAGTTCAAAGAAATATTTTTGCGTATTAACTAATGAGTGTACTGTACATCTTCTCACAAGATCCATTTGCAAGACCAACAGAGTTGTGTCAATGTAAGCTTCTTTGTATTGCAATGCTATACTAGCTAGTCAGCTAGTATTGGTACAGTGCAAGGTGGATTCACGAAGCGACTTTTAATTTAAGGGCACAATCTCTCTGTCACAAATAATTGATTCTTTCTGAAAGTATTTTCAGTTGGTACTTTTACTTCAGCAAGATTCCTTTTCCCCAAAGTCGCCATGATTGCGAGATCATAAATGCTGGAAATTAATTGCTACGGACGCTTTGGTATTTTACATAAAGAATTAGAATGTTGAAAAGGTCTTTAGTGCGACTGCACTCAAAAGAAAATTATTTTGCTTTATGAATGGTTTTATCAAAAGCATTGTCAGCTCACATATCTATAATTATATCTTGTGTACCTACAATAAGACCAGTAGCTACTAGATAAAACTAGGTCTAATTCCTGCAGCTGCTCAGAAAGAGTTTGTGGTGCAAATTTTATTTCGGCTATGTGGAGTATAAAAATAAATTCAAATGTTTGATGTATGGTTATGAGTCTGCGGGCCTGAGCTGCAGATTCTCTGTCACTAGATAATATTTGATAAAACTGCCAAAATACAGTTGTATCTATTCAGAAATATGTTCATCGATCTATTCCGGTATGCCCATCTTGTAGTAATTGATTTCTTCAGATAAAAACCAGTTATGCCAATGGCTTTCAGATAATTAACAAACAGTTGGTAGGGTGTACTGCTATTTGCAATTAAACAGTACTGCTCTTGAAGAGTTGAGAAAAAAGAAACCATTCATCTCAAGCTCTGAATGGAATCACCCAACACAAAGTTGAGTCTATGAGGATGGCAGTTAATATAAATTACATGTGGTGCAATTAATGTAATACAGGCTTGCCCACCTGAAAATTGGTTGCTCGTGACACTGCCCTGGTATTCAAAGAAAAATATAAAAAACAACAAATTTTCACCTCCCTTGGGATGTTCAACAGTAAATTCCCCTACCCTATGATAAATTTTCTTGAACTGACACAAATTGATAGGTCTGAGTTTTTCTTTTAATGCTCAGATTGTTCTTGTACAGCTCTTATCAATTAAATTTGTCATGTTTTCTCCCTTTTTTTATAAGTTGGTTCAAGCTAAGCCCAGCCCCTGCTGATAAAGCCTTTTGTTTGTGAAGTCAAAATATTTTGTCTTTGATTGTTGGTACAATATCTTTTTAACTGTCTTATTAACAAGTCTTTCCCTTTTTCATATTCTTGTTTTGTTATGTTCTTTGGTGTGTGAGATTAAGTATCGTTCTTCAAGATATTTATCGATTCTTTGAATTGTACTTTTATATAATATATTCTTCTTGTCTTTTTTATCTTTCCTGAAATCTAAAAAAAATTGCTGATCAGAAATTCCTACTTTGATTTTTTCAAAATTCAAGAAGCTAAATTTCAAGACAATTTGAGAAACCAAATTCATGTAATAATCATTTGGAATGAAACCAAATTTCAAATTTAACATGATGACTGCAGGCAAAGAAGAAAAAGCAAAAGGAACTTTTACAGTCCCATATGGTCTAGCTTCTATTAATAATTAATTAAGACAAACTTTTTCCACAAAATAAGTTTTTCAAAAAAAGTAAAGAACTTCATTAAACCAAAAATGAACAAAAATAGAATCAAATAATCTACCAAGCATACACCTACCACAAATCAGTATCAATAAATAAATGAAACTCAAAACAAACAGAAATTAAAATAATCTCAAAACACTAAACTCAACATGAGCAGAAATTAATATGAGTAGGGATCTAAACCCCTTTGCTTTCTAAAAGCCAGAATATAATTTGTACTTTACTGAAAAAAAAAAAATTCAAATGAATTGCTAAATTTACAATGGCTTTGCATGGATTTGGACATTTCTATTTGGTTGATGGTTCGGTTATACTGTTTGGTCCTAGGTAGTTGGATAGATGAGTAAGGTCAAAACCTCGTTCAAGTGCACATTTGTCTCAATTGCTGGATTAGGATGACAGTTTTTTTTTTCTTGCCAAGTAATTACTTCTAAAACATAATATGCTGATATATTCTGGCTTTTAGAAAGCATGGGGGTTTAGAACCCTACTCATATGAATTTCTACTTATTTTGAGTTTGACTCTTTTATTTATTTTAATTTCTGTTTGTCTTGGGTTTCATTTATTTATTGATTTGTGGTAGTTGTATACTTGGTAGTTTATTGGATTCTATTTTTTTCATTTTGGCTTAATGGAGTTCTTTACTTTTTTTGAAAAATTAATTTTGTGGATAAAGTTTTTTTAATTAATTAATGTTCTGTTTACATTGACATAGTCTTTTTCAGGGAAAAAGACTGAGCCTCTTCTAAAGTTAAAAAACCACCCTATCCCTAATAACCTTAAATACCCCCTGGGCATAACTCACAACCCTTTCCCCTAATCTCTGGGGATGGTTTCAACCCCAAAAGCCTTGTTGTATGATATTTAGACTATTTTGAATAGAATGGTTATCTCGAAATTTCTATTAGATGTATTTTGGGATAATATGCTGTGTGTGGGAGGAAGAAGTAGCTGCCCTCTGATCACTTTGACTCTTAAAAAGAGCACTAGAGCATCTGATTACTGATCCAATGAGCCCCCTCTGAAGTTTATATGACCATGCTTTCTGTAAACACCTTATATGCCCCCAGGGCATAACTTACAACCCTTGGCCTGAGGGCTGGTGGGATTTGTTATCCTCAAAGACGTAATTTCCAACCCTTTCAAATATATTGAACAAAATGGCTATATGAAAATTTTGATTGGAAGTGTTTGGAGAAATGATGGGTGTGAGGGGGCATTTGCCCTCTGATTGTTTTTGACTATTTATAAGGGCATTAGCCCTCTCAATTCCAAATTGAATGAGCCCTTTTAGAAGTTTGTACAACAATGCTTTCTATAAAAACCTTATATGCCCACAAGGCACAACTTAAAACCTTTGCCCTGGGGACTATGTGGGGTTTGTCATCCACAAAGACATAATTTCTGGACCTTTCAACTATGTTGAACAAAATGGCTATCTCATAATTTTGATTGGATTTGTTTGGGGAAATGGTGGCATGAGAGGGGGTTATTTACCCTCCAATCACTTTCAACTATTAAAAAGGGCTCTATCCCATTCAATTTCCAATCAAATGAGGCCTCTTTGAAGTTTTTATGACAAAACTTTCTTTAAAAACCTTATATGCCCCCAGGGCATAACTTACAACCCTTTCCCTGAGGGTTGTGGTGGGGGGGGGGGGGTGTCATCCTCAAAGACCTAATTTCTATGTCTATCTCAAAATTTTTATTGGATGCATTTGGGGAACTGGTGGGCATGAAAGGGGGGTTAGTTGCCCTCCAATCACATTTGACAATTACAAAGGACATTAGCCCTTTGAATTTCCAATTGAATGAGCCCTTTTTGTAGTTTATATGAAAGCACCTTCTATAAAAACCTTATATGCCCCCAGGGCATAACTTACAATCTTTGAACTGAGGGCTGAGTGTCCTCCTCAAAGACATAATTTCCAGGTCTTTCAACTACTTTGAACAAAATGGCTATCTCAAAATTTTGATTGGATGTGTTTGGGGAAATGGTGGAAAATATACCCTGAATTGGTGTATATAAGAGTGGGGGTAAAATATATTTCCAACAATAATAGGCCTGTTTTTTAGCACTAAGATCTTACATCTTTCTGTAAAGATTATGGTTTCTTAACTCATCTTTGTTCTAAGGTCTTACAGCTCACTGATGTTAGCAAAAAGTGTGAAGACTGCCACTGTTCTGCCATATAGAACAATGATGAGAGAACTTTGATGATCTACTCATCATTATTCTCAGACCACTGATCAGAATGATGAAAGACGTTTCCACAAAATGACCAAAGATGTACAATCTTTGTTCAAAGATTTCACTTTTAAGCATTTTCTGACAAAAGATGTAAGATCTTAGCATATTGATGAGTAAAAAATGCACCTAATGATTATTATATTTGGAAAGAGCATAAAAAGCCATCAAGTGGTATGTTTAATTTATTCATAAGTCAATAATATGAACTGCAAAAAATTGACCATTTTAATAATAACCATAGCCTATTGATGCATAGCTTAAATTTTTGGTCAATATATACAAAATCATATTAGGCCTATTGAGTTAGGACTAAAGTGAATACACCATTTGATGCCTTTTTTTATGCTGATTACAAATATAATAAGCATTTCTATCGGAAATGAGTTTCAGCCCCCCCCCTATATAGGCTATACCTAACCTAACCCAACCTAACCTAACCCTGAATTGGCATATATAGGGGGGGGGGCTGAAATTCATTTCCGATAGAAATGCTTATTATATTCGTAATCAGCATAAAAAAAGGCATCGAAATGTGTATTCACTTTAGTCCTAACTCAATAATATGATTTTGTATATATTGACCAAATTTTTAGCTATCCATTAATATATAAAATTCTTCTCAATTCCACTTTGGTAGGCCTAACAAGATGGGAGGGGTTTAGTTTTACATAATGTTGCTCAATTGTATACTGGTTTTTTACCCTAGGATATTTAAGAATAGACTAGTCTGTATTTAGTACCATCAGGGGGAGAGGGCAGAATGCATTGCCAAAACAGCATCCATGATATACAAAAAGAGCATAAAATAAGAAAGTTAATGGAATTAATTTTGTTTCTTCAACTACTTCTTTAAGAAGTGGTCAAACAATAAGGTAAAACCAAAGTAGGCTATTTTTAGGGCTTACACTACAATTTCCTGTATTGCATGGTCGACAAAACTTCCCCAGATCTTTAATTACTTCTGGTATTATGGCAAGTAAAGCTATCTTGTAGGGAGAAAGGGTAAGGTCGAGTCCATTCACTTTTAACATATTTGCAAGCTTTTAACCACGTGCTCTTCTTCTTCTATTTAACAGCAGGCGGGATTTTCAGTATAACTATTTAGCCCTTTTCTTTTGCTTCACTCTGTGGGCTACAGAGCTACTGGCTTGATTGCCTCATATTTATTAGATATATTCAGATATCTTTCAGCAGATCTTTCGACTCTAGGAGTTCAAATATAAGATGATAGATGTCGATTTCTATGCTCTGTGTGCAGGTATAGTTGGCTAGGCTCTTGGCTGATAGTGGGATTTTGTGGTGTTTGAAGTATTTTAACAGTTTACAAAGCAAGGTATGTTGTGCAGCCGTCAGCATATTACATTCAAATAGGCAATGGTCAATTGTTTCATTATTCATATTACAATGCCTGCAAAGAGGGGACAGGGGAGTTGAACCACTTGAATTAGAAAACATGAAGGAAATTTAGTCCATTTGTTCCAGAACGAATTCTATGATAAATTTTAGAAGATTATTGGGAAAGGGAGAAAGGATAGGATTAATCTTATTAAAATTAATATCTGATAGCCTCCATCGGTAAATATCTCTAATTGGGATTGGTCTCCCACTTGGCTGGTCAATATTTATAGCATTTTTTGCTATTTCATCAACCTGATGATTACCACTTATGCCAGAGTGGCTAGGAATGTACTGAAAGTAAGTTTTTATGCCGCTTGAAGCAAGATTATCAATAATACTGAGACAATGATAAGTGTCAATGTCCAACTTATATTGAGGAGCTGAGGCCAGCAACTCAAGGCTTGATAAAGAGTCGGAATAGATGATAATATTATTCGAATTTTCAATCAGAGGTTGGTTTTGCTTAAGGTGTTCTAATGCCATGCTTATGGCATTTAACTCAGCAGACATTATAGATAAATTATTAAATAATCTCTCTCCCATTGCAATTTTCAGGTGATGAAGGAAAACACCACTTACAACCTTCTCATCCATTTTTTACCCATCAACAAATATTTGGAAGTGATTTTTATGGGTAATTGTATTAAGTTCTGCAAATTTTTTCTGGACATAAGCAATGGGGGTTAAATCTTTATTCCATTTTGAAAATTCAGTATTTATTATGGGAAATGACCAATTCCATGGAGGGGATTGGGGGAAAGTAGGTGCAATAGACTTTGCTGGTACAGGGAACTTCTTTTGAATATTGGCATACTCATCTGCAATACCTCTATACATGGCTGGATTTCTTAACCAATTATGTAATGTTTGTGAGCTTTTTGATTCAATTTTTGTAAGATGTTTTGTCAAGAGAAAGCTACGTCTCTCCCTTATTGTTGTTAAACCACTCTCCATAGGCAGAAACTTGGTGCTTGTGGGTCTCCTAAGACCAAATATCAGACGTATTATATCATTTTGTGTTGTTTCAATTTTTTGCATCTGGATCTTTGCACATGCACCATAGACGATGAGCCCTGAGTCAATATGGGGTCTTATATGAGATTTATAAAACGGGAGTGAGATTTTCTCTTTACATCCTCAGGGTGTGGAAAGAAGTCTTTTTAGTATATTTGCTTTTTTTTAGCATTTTTTTATTGTGTTTGAAATGTGGAGGTGGAAATTAAGTTTTTGGTCAAGCATGAGACCTAGGTAATTAATATTATTATCTTCTGGAATAGTTGTTTTATTTAGTTTGCATTAACATGGTTTCGCTTCCGGTGAAATTGGATTATTTTTGACTTGGTGGGTGCAATGGGTAAATCTGAATGTTGAGAGAATTTTTCAAACTGGAAAAGTGACTTTTGCAGATTTGACTTTGCTATCTGAAAGGTGTTGCCAGATGACCATAGCACCAGATCATCAGCATATTGTAGATTCGTGTGGGGTAGGTTCATGTCCCAGAGATATAGGGCAAAAAGGAGGCAACTGAGGACTGCTCCCTGAGGTAGGCCTTTGGATATTGTCTTTTCGGGTGAAGAGGCTGAACCAACACAAACAATGAAACTTCGCACTTCTATGAAGGATTTAATGAAGGATACTAGCTTAGGAGGTACTCCAAGGTTTGCAAGTTTATTTAAAACGATTTGGTGGTTCACATTGTCATAAGCTCCTTCAAAATCTAGGAAAGCTGCCACTAGGATATTATTTTTTGAGAAAGATTCATTTATTGCATTTGTTAGCAAAATGAAAGCATCTGTTGAGGAGTGGTATTTCCTGAATCCAGTTTGAGTGTGTGGGATCATGTTATTTTTCTCAACAAACCAGAGGAGTCTGTGATAAATCATTTTCTCCATTATTTTCCCCATCACAGGTGTAATCATTATGGGCCTATAAGACTCAGGGTTATCTTTTGGTTTATTTTTCTTTAGGATTGGTAGGAGGGACGAACATTTCCATATATTGGGGAACCTAGAAGATGCCCAAGCGTGATTATAACAATTTAGCAGTTCTTGTTTGTATGAAGGTGTGAGATTCTTTATCCATGTAGGGTGTATATTGTCATAGCTACTGCTAGTTTTGGACCTAATATGATGTATTGCATTATTCAATTCCTGGATTGAAAATGGATTAGTTATGTACTCGGATCCAGGGCGTGGTTGGCAACAAGGGTTCATAGGAATTGTGGACAGTTTGCTTTGATTATTTGATGTTAGCTTATTAACAAAAAGAGTTGCAAATAGATTAGCCTTTTCAGTATCATTGTCATAATGGGTATTATTATGTATAAGCTGATACAGGAGTGGGTTGGGAGAAGTCTTTTTCCCACATATGTGGCTTATGACTTTATGTATAATTGGCTCGTTTGTTTCTCTGGAGAGATTATTTGCAAAATTATTCCAGTATTTATATTTAGCATCTATTATAGTCCTTTTTAGATTAGATTCTGCTTGTAATTTTTTTAAATATGTAGTAGGTGTTTGTTTTTTTATGAATTCTGTCCTAGCTGCCTTTTTTATCCTCCATTTATTTAGGCACTCATTTGTCCACCATACTTTAGGAATTTGTTTAGGGAATGTTTTCTTAGGTGTTGTCCTGGGGATAGCATGATTAGCTGTATTTATTAGTAAAGATGTCAACGCTTCAGCATGTGTGTCAACTGTTGTGTTAGAAATGCATGAACTTTGGGTGAAACTTGTAATTTCATCATTTAGCTTATTTTGGAAAATAGACCAATTTGCTTTAGTATTGATATATTTGGATGTATGAGATAAAGTTTCAGCAGGTTCATTTAGGGAGCAAACTATAGCAAAGTGGTCTGTACATAGACTATCAATTTTATTTATGTAAATTTTGTTCAAAAAATTTAAAGACACAATTTGTAGGTCAATTGTGGAGAAATTGCCACTTTTGGGGTTGAAATAAGTATTCAGGTTTGGAGGGGTAGCAACAACTAATTCATTATTATTTGAAGTCATATGCTCAATAAATTTACCAGCTTTATTTGCTGGTTTATTCCCCCACAAAAGGCTGTGGGCATTCAAATCACCACAAATAATTATATTTTTTAACATATTATAATTATTTATATAATTAAATAAATCCTTGGCATCTGTAGTTTGGCCATTAGTGTTATAAAAGATTATTATGTAGGTTTTTAAATTATTCAGCCAAACACTTATACCAATTACATCAACATCATTATCAAAATCTGGAATATTGATCCCACAAAATTTTATATTATTATTAACTAATAAAGCTACACCACCTCCTTTTCTTTCTGAAGATCTATCCTTTCTCAGGATAGTATATCCCAGAGACTTAATTTGTTGATTTTGGGTTAAATGAGTTTCCTGGAGGCAAGCAATATTAATTGAATTATTATTCATAAATGATATTAGTTCATTTAGCTTATTTTCTGTGAGTGATCTTACATTCCATTGGAGTATTGATAAAGGTTGTGTTGTTGATTTATTCTTCATATAACTGTGTATCAATGTTCAGCTTTGTTAAGAGTAAAGCAAGATCTTTTTTTGCTTGAATGAGCATATCATCTGGGATGTAGATTTTTGCCAATTCTGCAATAATTTTTGTTTTCTGTAGTTGATGTATGTTCATGGCCTGAACTGCATTACAGTTTAGAATGAATAAGCATATATTTGGGGATTGCATTTTTGGTAGTGCATCCTGTTTGTTGTTTAAGGGATTGATTCCTGGTAGTGTTTCTGGTTTGTTTCTTCTTGGGAGGGAGGGCCAGGCTGGCCTCATCTCACAAAAAAAGAAGGCTTGTTAGCTTTGTGATTCCGTCTTATAAGGATTTAAGCTAGAGGGATTAGAAGATGGTGCTTTATATGGGATGCTTGCTGGATTGGGGGCATTTGAGTTGGGAGTTTTTGTTTGTTTCATTACAGGCTTTATTTGGTATCGTTGGGCAGCATTTGCTTCCATTGCTGCAAAGGGGTATGGGATGGCCTTCTCTGTTGATATTTGGAGTGTTAGAGCTCTTTTCTTGTATGCAGGGCATAATGATTTATTTGTAGATTCATGTGGGCCTTTGCAATTGATGCATGTAGGCTGAGTGTTGTTGCAAGTTGTCAGCTCTTTAGGATGGAAAGATTTACAATTACTACACTCTTGGAGAATTTCATTGCATTTGTTTGTCGTGTGTCCCAGTTTGAAACACTTCTGACACTGAATAGGCTTAGGTTTGTATTCCTTGTGTGGTTTGATTTGCCCAAATAGGAATAGTTTTTCTGGGATATCAATTTTATCCTTCAGTGTGAATAAGAAGGATCTACTAGTTTTTAGGCCATTAGAGTTGGGTTTTCCAAGTTGGGTAACATCCTCAACAGGGATTGTGTTTCCAGCCCTATCTGAAAGGCCTTCTTTTAACTCCTGAGTAGATATCTCTGGGGGAACATTATAAACTACTATTTTTGTTGGTGATTGTTTTGGGTTCCAATTAGATGCAATAATTGGGTTATTCAGAAGGGATTTAAGGTTAATTATTATATCTGCTGATTTCTGATCTTCTACAGCTATTAGCAGAGATCCATCACGGTTAATGTTAAGAGAAAACATTGATTTTAGCAATTTAAAAATTGCAACTCTTATTGCAGTGATCATTTTTATGTCAAAGGGGGTAGTGGGAGTAATTTTAAGGTAAATTCCTAAGTGTTTGGAGGGAGGTTCTTGGGAAGGGAGAGGGGACATGCTTTTAATTTGGAAGATTTTTTTCCTTTTTTTAGAACTTTTAGAGAGGACCTCTTGAAACCCATTATCATCATTTATGGTTACATTAGCCCCTACACTTATCATTGTCCTATTCTCCAAATGGGAGCTGTCATTTGAACTTTGAGATAGCGTGCTTGACCAGCCAGGATGGGTATCATTCACTGTGACACTTGCACTGGAATTTGATTTGGGATCTGGGGGGACTTATTTTTTGGAGGACTTCTAATCGTTGTCTATTGGAAAAAGCTTTAAACACAAAAATAAAACCAAAACAAGAAGGGAAAATAGATGATATCAAACCGTCTGCAATATACTATGGGGAGGATAAACACCACAGTATAGCCCTGAGGATGACTTTAGCAGAATTGGTTTAGTACAACTGCTGATTAGAAGAGATAATAATCACAAGAAAATATATTTCGATTTTCTTATAAGGTTGCTGTTTGAACTGGATGAAATCTGCGGTACTATGAATAAGTACCGGTACTGCGGTACTTATTCCTTTCTTTTTTGTTGAACAAAGATGAGTTAAAAAACCATAATCTTTGTAGAAAGATGTAAGATCTTTGTGCTAAAAAATAGGCCTATTATTGTTGGAAATATATTTTACCCCCACTCTTATAAACACCAGTTCAGGGTATATATTCCACCATTTCCCCAAACACATCCAATCAAAATTTTGAGATAGCCATGTTGTTCAAAGTAGTTGAAAGACCTGGAAATTATGTCTTTGAGGAGGACACTCCCCCCACAACCCTCAGTTCAAAGATTGTAAGTTATGCCCTGGGGGCATATAAGGTTTTTATAGAAGGTGCTTTCATATAAACTACAAAAAGGGCTCATTCAATTGGAAATTCAAAGGGCTAATGCCCTTTGTAATTGTCAAATGTGATTGGAGGGAGGGCAACTAACCCCCTCTTTCATGCCCACCAGTTCCCCAAATGTATCCAATAAAAATTTTGAGATAGACATTGAAATACCAGGATGAAGTTATCTCCTGGCTCCCATCTCCGGGTTTATCTCCCTGACCTGAAATTGCTTACCCTATAGCTCTGAAAATAAAAATTATCCTTAAAAAAACTGCTGACACTTACAGCTCTCAACTGATACTAAGTTTTTGAATTTTTTAGCTGTATTTGATATTTTACTTAAAAGTACAAATATAAGCGTGAACTTAAAACTAATGACTGAATTTTTTTTTCACAGAATTTTTCATTGTTATTTGGAATTACTTTGTCAGGAGCTTTCAAATGAGGTGTTACATGACTATATTCAAAAAAAATATTATTTTGACTGTTCGGCCTATTGAGGTGGAGGCAGACCAATTTTGTTGCTTCGTTTTTTATTCAAAAGCTATCAATCAGCACATCATTTAAAAGCTATCTTTCTTCTAAACATGTTTCAAAGGTTATTTTCTACATATTAGTTTATTTTCAAACCTAAAATGGCCCCACAAATCCTCTTTTGCCTCCCATCTTCCCTTTCCTCCCAAGCCCTCCTTGTCAAAACAAGAAAAATGAAAATTCGTAAAGAGATATGTTATAGTAAAATATATCTTAAATGGAGAAGTTTTCATTGCCTAAGAATGTCCTAGCTCCATAAACCCCCCTACCCCTGAATATAAGTACCTCCCTAAGAAAAACTTGGCAAGTTCAAATTTGGTTCAAAAACTATTGGATAAGACTTGGATATTTAAAATATTTATGTCAGGAGCTTTCAAATGAGGTGTTGCATGACTATATTCAATTATATTTTATCTTTACTGTTACAGAGGTAGTCTAGAGGTAGGCCAAATGAGGTCTTTAATTTTTTGTCAAAGCTTATCAGACAGCACATCATTTGAAAGCTATCCTTCTTCTGAATATGTTTCTAGCGTTGTGTTCTACATTAAACCTAAAAGGGCTACTCAAATCCTCTTTTGCCTTTCATCTCCCCTTTCCTCTCAAACCCTCCATGTCAAAACAAGAAACATGAAAACTCGTAAATAGATTCTTTACAGTAAGGTATACCTTAAATGGAGAAGGTTTCCTTCCCTAGGAATGTCTTAGCTCCATAAACCCCCCTACTCCTGAATATAAGGACCTCCCAAAGAAAAACATGGCAAATTTAAATTTGGTTCAAAAACTATTGGATAAGACTTGGATATTTAAAATATTTATGTCAAGAGCTTTCAAATGAGGTGTTGCATGACTATATTCAATTATATTATATTTTTATTGTTCTGGAGGTAGTCAAGAGGTAGACCAAATGAGGTTTTTCACTTTTTGTCAGAGCTTATCAAACAGCATATCATTTGAAAGCTATCCTTCTTCTGAATACGTTTCTAGCGTTGTTTTCTTCATTAAACCTAAAAGGGCCACACAAATCCTCTTTTGCCTTTCATCTCCCCATTCCCCTCAAACCCTCCATGTCAAAACAAGAAAAATGAAAATTTGTTAAAAGATTCGTTATAGTAAGATATATCTTAAATGGAGAAGTTTTCCTCGCCTAGGAATGTCCTAGCTTTATAAACCTCCCTACCTCTGAATGTAAGTACCTACCAAAGAAAAACATGGCAAATTCAAATTTGGCTCAAAAACTAATGCATAAGACTTGGATATTTAAAATCTTCATGGCAGGAGCTTTCAAATGAGGTGTTGCATGACTATATTCAATTATATTTTATTTTTTATTGTTATGGAGGTAGTCTAAAGGTAGTCCAAATGAGGTTTTTCCCTTTTTGTCAAAGCTTATCAAACAGCACATCATTTGAAAGCTATCCTTCTTCTGAACATGTTTCTAGTGTTGTTTTCTACATCAAACCTAAAAGGGCCACAAAAATTCTCTTTTGCCTCCCATCTCCCCTTTCCTCTCAAACCCTCCATGTCAAAACAAGAAAAATGAAAGTTTGTAAAAAGATTTATTATATTAACATATATCTTAAATGGAGAAGTTTTCCTTGACTAGGAATGTCCTAGCTCCATACCCCCCTACCCCTGAATATAAGTACCTCCCAAAGAAAAACATGGAAAATTCAAATTTGGTTCAAAAATTATTGCATAAGACTTAGATATTTAAAATCTTTATGTCAGGAGCTTTCAAATGAGGTGTCGCATTACTATATTCAATTATATTTTATTTTTTATCGTTATGGAGGTAGTCTAGAGGTAGACCAAATGAGGTATTTTGATTTTTGTCAAAGCTTATCAAACAGCACATCATTTGAAAGCTATCCTTCTTCTGAACATGTTTCTAGTTTTGTTTTCTACATCAAACCTAAAAGGGCCACACAAATCCTCTTTTGCCTCCCATCTGCCCTTTCCTCTCAAACTCTCCATGTCAAAACAAGAAAAATAAAAATTCGTAAAGAGATTCGTTATAGTAAGATATATCTTAAATAGAGAAGTTTTCATTGCTCAGGGATGCCCTAACTCCATAAAACCGCCACCCCTGGATATAAGTACCTCCCAAAGAAAAACATGGCAAATTCAAATTTGGTTCAAAAACTATTGGATAACACTTGAATATTTAAAAACTTTATGTCAGGAGCTTTCAAATGAGGTGTCGCATGACTATATTCAATTATATTTTATTTGTACTGTTATGGAGGTAGGCCGAATGACGTCTTTCATTTTTTTGTCAAAGCTTATCAAACAGCACATCATATGGAAGCTATACTTCTTCTGGAAGTTGTTCTTGCGTTATTTTCTACATTAAACCTAAAAGAACCACACAAATCTTCTTTTGCATTCATTCTCCCCTTTCCACTCAAACCCTCCATGTCAAAATAAGAAAAATGAAAGTTCCTAAAAAGATTTTTTATAGTAGCATACATCTTAAATGGAGAAGTTTTCCTTGCCTAGGAATGTCCTAGCTCCATAAACCACCTACCCCTGAATATAAGTACCTCCCAAAGAAAAACATGGCAAATTAAAATTTGTTTCAAAAACTACTGCATAAGACTTAGATATTTAAAATCTTTACGTCAGGAGCTTTCAAATGAGGTTTCGCATGACTATATTCATTTATATTTTACTTTTTATCGTTATGGAGGTAGTCTAGTGGTGGACCAAATGAGGTTTTTCGATTTTTGTCAAAGCTTATCAAACAGCACATCAATTAAAAGCTATCCTTCTTCTGAACATGTTTCTAGTGTTGTTTTCTGAATTAAACCTAAAAGGGCCACACAAATCCTCTTTTGCCTCCCATCTCCCCTTTCCTTTCATACCCTCCATGTAAAAACAAGAAAAATGAAAATTCGTAAAGAGATTCGTTAATGTAAGATATACCTTAAATAGAGAAGTTTTCATTGCCCAGGAATGCCCTAGCTCCATAAACCCCTACCCCTGAATATGAGTACCTCCCAAAGAAAAACATGGCAAATTCAAATTTGGTTAAAAAAACTATTGGATAAGACTTGGATATTTAAAATCTTTATGTCAGGAGCTTTCAAATGAGGTGTCGTATGACTATATTCAGTTACATTTTATTTTTCTGTTATGGAGGTAGTCTAGAGGTAGGCCAAATGAGGTCTTTAATTTTTTGTCAAAGCTTATCAAACAGCATATCATTCGAAAGCTATCCTTCTTCTGAGCATGTTTCTAGTGTTGTTTTCTACATCAAACCTAAAAGGGCCACACAAATTCTCTTTTGCCTCCCATCTCCCCTTTCCTCTCAAACCCTCCATTTCAAAACAATAAAAATTAAAGTTTGTAAAAATATTTATTATATTAACATATATCTTAAATAGAGAAGTTTTCCTTGACTAGGAATGTCCTAGATCCATACCCCCCCCCCTACCCCTGTATATAATTACCACCCAAATAAAAATATGAAAAATTCAAAATTTGTTCAAAAACTATATAATAAGACTTAGATATTTAAAATATTTATGTAAGGAGATTCCAAATGAGTAGCTGCATGACTATATTCAATTATATTTTATTTTTTATCGTTATGGAGGTAATCTAGAGGTAGACCAAATGAGGTATTTTGCTTTTTGTCAAAGCTTATCAAACAGCACATCATTTGAAAGCTATCCTTCTTCTGAACATGTTTCTAGTTTTTTCTACATCAAACTAAAAGGCCACACAAATCCTCTTTTGCCTCCCATCTCCCCTTTCCTCTCAAACTCTCCATGTCAAAACAAGAAACATGAAAATTCGTAAAGAGATTCGATATAGTAATATATATCTTAAATAGAGAAGTTTTCATTGCACAGGAATGCCCTAGATCCAAAAAAACCCCACCCCAGACTATAAGTACCTCCCAAAGAAAAGAAAGGCCAATTAAAAATTGGTTAAAAAAATATTGGATAATACTTGAATATTTAAAACTTTTATGTCAGGAGCTTTCAAATGAGGTGTCGTATGACTAGATTCAGTTACACTTTATTTTTCTGTTATGGAGGTAGTCTAGAGGTAGGCCAAATGAGGTCTTTCATTTTTGTCAAAGCTTATCAAACAGCACATCATTTGAAAGCTATCCTTATTTTGAACATGTTCCTAGCATTGTTTTCTACATTAAACCTAAAAGGACCACACAAATCCACTTTTGCCTCCCATCTCCCCTTTCCTCTCAAACCCTCCATGTCAAAACAAGAAAAATGAAAGTTCGTAAAAAGATTTTTTATAGTAACATATATCTTAAATGGAGAAGTTTTCCTTGCCTAGGAGTGTCCTAGCTTCATAAACCCCCCTACCCCTGAATATAAGTACCTCCCAAAGAAAAACATTGCAAATTCAAATTTGGTTCAAAAACTATTGCATAAGACTTAGATATTTAAAATCTTTATGTCAGGGGCTTTCAAATGAGGGGTTGCATGACAATATTCAATTATATTTTGTTTTTACTGATATCGAGGTAGTCTAGAGGTAGGCCAAATGAGGTCTTTCATTTTTGTCAAAGCTTATAAAACAGCACATCATTTGAAAAGTATTCTTCTTCTGAACATGTTTCTAGTGTAGTTTTCTACATCAAATCTAAAAGGGCCACACAAATCCTCTTTTGCCTCCCATCTCCTCTTTCCTCTCAAACCCTCCATGTCAAAACAAGAAAAATTAAAATTCGTAAAGAGATTCGTTATAGTAAGATATATCTTAAATAGAGAAGTTTTCATTGCCCAGGAATGCCCTAGCTTCATAAACCCCCCTGAATATAAGTACCTCCCGAAGAAAAGCATGGCAAATTCAAATTTGGTTCAAAAACTATTGGATAAGACTTGAATATTTAAAACTTTTATGTCAGGAGCTTTCAAATGAGGTGTCGCATGACTATATTCAATTAAATTTTATTTTTACTGTTATGGAGGTAGTATAGAGGTAGACCTAATGAGGTCTTTCATTTTTTTGTCAAAGCTTATCAAACAGCACATCATTTGGAAGCTATCCTTCTTCTGGACATGTTTCTAGCGTTGTTTTCTACATTAAACCTAAAAGGACCACACAAATCCTCTTTTGCCTCCCATCTCCCCTTTCCTCTCAAACCCTCCATGTCAAAACAAGAAAAATGAAAGTTCGTAAAAAGATTTTTTATAGTAACACATATCTTAAATGGAGAAGTTTTCCTTGCCTAGGAATGTCCTAGCTCCATAAACCACCCTACCCCTGAATATAAGTACCTCCCAAAGAAAAACATGGCAAATTAAAATTTGTTTCAAAAACTATTGCATAAGACAGTAGAAAGCTATCTTATACTCGTGACGCTCACCCCTGCTGCCATCTACAATTTAGTCTAACTCTGTCAGTACACCAAATAAGGGCTTATAGTCCGGTACGACCCACGTGGTTTATGGGGTCAATGACCTAAATTTCCAAGGTCGATTTATTTGTTGTTGTTGTTGTAAGTGCACGCTCGAAGCGATTGTCAAGGTGTCCAGAAATAGGAAACAGTTAGATCACGTGTTTCCTTCTCAGCCAATCAGCGGGCTTGCTTACATAACAATTCACCCTTGAGATTTCGTATATAACGGACATGCATTGTGATTAAATTATCAGAAACTATTGTGACACAATGGATATAACAACTGACATAATTGATGACATAAGAATGGATAAATTTGACTCTTTAGAAGCCTTGGCAATTTCAATTTTCATTTTTTATTTTCAAAATAAAATTATTTTCCTTGGTCAACCTCCAGTATATTCAGGTAAATTCCCTCCCCCTTCCCACTCTAGTACAAACATCACTATACAATCTTTATACTCGATAGAAAACATAAAATATGTTCTTTTTACCCTCAAAACCTAACCCCCCTCCATCATTGTTTTTACAACCAAAATTCTCGCAAATAGAAATAATTATTTTTTCGGTAAATTTTATTTTTTCTCTATTGTGATTTAAAGTGTCCACTGACTTCTGCCAATTCTTAATGCAATATGCCGCTCTGGTTTGACATAATGAGTTTTGTCCCCCTTTTCCTATGTGTTTATGAACGCGGTGCCAAGTCAAAGGAACTGTTTCTCCGTCAAAATTAAAACACTTTCAGACAATTGCAATAATTGAGCATAGTCCTATGCAATGTTCTATTTTGGAGAAGTGAAACGGATTATTTTCAAAGAGATTGGAGACCAATCTGCTGCATGGGATGATATCTTTCGGGGGGGAGGGGGTATTTTTCCATGTCTTTTCTCAGGGATATTTTCCGTGGGGATTATTTTCCTCGGGCTGTTTTTTCTGGGCGTGGAGGTAAATACAAGCTATCGAAAAAGGATAAGGAAAGATAAAAAAAATACCGCTAATGCTTTAAATGCATCAAACGAGGCATGCTCAATGCAGATTAAAACCAGAAAAGAACAGAAACGCCTAAAAATAAGAAATTCTTCAAACAGCTTAGAAACAAACTAGGCCGACTTTTATAGGCTGAATTTTGAACGGCTCAGTGAGCCGTAATTCATATTTATCAGATTCAAAAGGATGCGACTAGTATATTTCACGAAATTTGTTTACGTTGTGCTTTACTAAAAGGAGATAAATGCTTTTCTAGACAAGTGATTATGGTTAGTGGAGGGATGGGGGTACTAATTTTCCTTCTGTAAAAAAAGGGGGGAATTATACCTTATTTGAGCTTTTATTTAGCCCTCGTTCATATACAGATTAATTTCTGTTCGTTTTAAATTTTAGTAGTGGTCCTTACTTTCAGTTAGAAAAAACTTGTTTTTATTTATTAGATAACTGAAAAAAAACCACAGCTTTAATCAATGCTTCAATGTTTTGCTAAATAATTAAATACTATATATTCACATTTTCAACGTTTAATATTAGGGAGATTTTCTTCAAACAGCTTAGAAACAAACTAGGCCGACTTTTATAGGCTGAATTTTGAACGGCCAGTGAGCCGTAAATCATCTTTCTCAGCTTCAAAAAAGGACGCGACTTGTATATTTCACGAAATTTTTTTGCTTTACTGAAATGAGATAAATGCTTTTCTAGACAAAATTATGGTTAGTGTGGGGGGGGGAGGGGGTTACTAGTGTTCCTTCTGTAAAAAAGGGTGAAATTATTGTCCATACTAACTTTTTTCTCTTTTTTTAAGGATAATTATGAAGTATGCATGCCGCCTCCCACAAAGAAAAGAAGAGAGGATGAGGCAGCTCCCCAACTAAGACCATCCATTATTAAGTAGGCTGGCCCGACCCCAAAACAAGTGTTAACTGCCCAAGTGCAACCATCTGTGCAGAAAACAATGCAGCCAGGTTAAAAACTAAAGAGTAAATGGACAGCTGCTTTCTATGGACTACCTGCCCCGTCTACACAAGGCCCGCTGCCGATGGTACAACATGTTTCGCCTGAGCCTTCGGACATTCAAATACTGCCCTCGGACTTTGCAAATGTGAGCATTTTTTCTTACCGCCTATCTTATAGAAATTTATAAAAACAAAACTTTTATTTTCAACCTAATATAAACTTATCTCAGCGGGATATTAAAATATTAACCCCTCGCCCCCCCCCCAACCGTTTTTTTCTCTGCCCCCCCCACTTCAGAGATATCAAAATATAATGTATTTTTTTTTGCTTGCTAGTCAAAAGAAACCTCCACTCTTTTTTCTAATCTTTGGTATTTTCTATGCATTCCCCACTGCACTGTTGCTATCTCTTCGCCGCTATCTCATAAGCGAATATTTTTCATGGGTAATTTCTAGTCAATTAATGCTCATCGCCATTGAAACTCTGTGAATGCTATTTTTTCCACAATTAAATATTCACTAGTTTTAAGAGAAGAAGAAACTGAGAGATTATCTCATATATCTATCTGGCACGTATGGACTGTCTAATTTGTGCAAGGATATTTTTAAAATAGCTTTCAATCTTACAAACCCTTGCCAAGATTTTAGTGAGGGGAAAAATGTTGACAATATACTGAGTTAACGGTTCCCGGCATTTAATTGCGTATTTTCCTGCCTGTTGAAGTTCAGTCTTGGAAATCGGAACACTCGCACGGCGGCTTACAATATTTGTGAGCCAATGAGAAGTTAACCAAACCTGTAGAACTGGGAATTAGAGAGAGAAATAGCGACTTATGCCGTCTAAGCAAATATCTCAACTTTTGAACATTATGTAGAGGGACTGGGAGCCATGCGATGGGGGTCGGGAAGTGCCCGAGAAGCGCTGCGGGATATACTACAGGATGCGTCGCGAGATCGAGAAGCGCCGCGAAAAAAACAAACAAAAAAAACAGTAGGGCTGATTTGAACACTTTGAAAATAAGCTATTTTTTGAACAAAATCAAATTGTCAATTTTATGTAAAGCGGTGTTTTAGATTGTAAATATCTTATATTAAGTTTGATATTTTGCAAATTTCAGTTGAATTAACCAAATGCTACTATGTGCATACTACTACTACTACTACTAAGCGCTGACTTTAAATAATAATCCAAATTTTAAAAACAGTAGGGATGATTTGAACACTTTGAAAATAAGCTATTTTTCATTTATAGGTTGGACGACCATTGGTCCCTTATTCATTATCACCATCATCATCAGTTGGAGAAGGAGAGGACCTTTCCAACAATTCATTGGAAATACCGTCGTTGTCGTTAAATATTGATGAGTTTTTCGTGGATTATTTTAATATAGATTATAGCGCAGGTGAGTAGGGGGACTTACCTTTGCTAAGTCCAAACACGCTACATCTTTTGAACGATTTTACCCGGGAATTAACAGGGAATCCTCCTCCTCCTCCTCCAACCTCCGATACCCTAACGAATCCACTTCAAACAACTGAAGTGGAGCATTCACATACCCCAGATATTGTTGAACAACTTGGGGAAGGGGGAGGGGATGATATACAAGAGGGGGAGGGGGGTACAACTTTGCCAGACTTTCAGCTGTCCAACACAATTTTAAATACAATAGTTGTTTACACTGCGACTTTTTGGGACCCTTTTAATTCACTTATAGGAGGAAATTTTGTGTTTGATCCCATAGAAATTGTGCATGAATATGTAGATAAAATTCGTGCACTGCTGGAGAACCAAATTCAATTGTGGGGGGGTAGGGATTCAATTAAGGTTTATATTGCTTTAAAAGTTTTCTATTTAAATGAGAGGAAAAGTGAAGTTTATTATCATTATGTACATTCCAAGATGCGTTTGGTTTATCTGAATTTAGAAAATTTTGAGGGTGTTTTTTCGGAGTGGGTAGGTCAAATTATTTCGCATCTCGAGAACTTTAATGAAAATGGGAGCGGCTCTCTAGTTCTATATTTTGAAAGTTTAAGTGTTAATATCTGTAAATTTACGAAAGATTTTATTTTAAGAGGGGAGGCTGGTGGGTATAAAAGAGATACAGTTTTAAAATATAATCCAGATTTAGAAGGTTATAAAGGTGTCCAGCGAATCTGTTTTGAAGCAGGTCAAAAATGTTTCAAGTATGCTTTTCTTCCATCAGCATTCGAGCCTCTAGCACGTGACGCTACCAAGATGAATTTAGACGATTGGGCTGTACATGGGAAGGAAGGGTCCAATTTCCCCATTGTAGATTTCACTTGTTTAGAGGGAAAATACCTAGTAACGCTAAGATCTATTGATATTTTTGAAAGGGCTAATGCCCATTTAAATATTGGCGTTACTGTGGCTCAGCATGAAACTGAATTTGAAGATGGGGCTCGTTCAAAAAAGAAGGGGGTAGTATTCCCAGTAAGAGACCCGTCAATTGATTTGGTCAGAAATTGTGTTTTTTTGTTGTATACACCACCTAATGAACTTGCCAATGCAAGTCGTCAAATGAATCATATTACAGCCCGTTTGAGAGTCCTGGGGGATGGGAAACAGAGGGGGGTGCCTTTCTCCTGTCAGAAAGGCCTCTCCAGATTTTGAAGTAAACTAAAGTTGCACAATCACATGAAGTATTGTAGCCGACATGGATACCAGACAGTGGAAACAGTATCAGGGGATAGGTCCATTTTACGTTTTAAAAATTTTCAAAACACCGTCCTCCAGTGCAACAAAATATCTTTGGATTGTGAAGCTAAGCTGGTGGAGGTGAACGATCCCCAATTTCCAAACCGAGTCAAAGAACATCAAGCTATTGCAGTGTCCTGTGCTCATACGCAAAGAGATAGTTCTAACACCACGCGGTTGTTAGAAATAATTGAAACATTAGATGAGAACGAGTGCATGGTCAAGGCACTGACTAAAATAATTGGCACGGCTAATGGCGCTATTTCTCGTTTGAAAAATACCTATTACCCAATGGTGTTGTCTGCAGAGGATCATCTCGCGATTAAAGATCAAAAAATATGTTGGGTTTGTAAGGGGGAGTTTGTAGAGGGGGATAAGGGTACTAAAGGGAAAAGAGGGGGGAGGGGGAAATTCAGAGACCATAATCACTTGTGGCAGGAAATCTCTTCAGTGGGGAGTAAGTTTATAAGGATAGCGCATCAATCGTGTATCTCAGATGCTAGCCAACAGTTTTTTATTTCTTTTTTCATCCATAATTCCTGTTATGACTTTAACTTTATTTTACCGGAACTGGCATGTACGCATGGAGAGGGAGGGGGAGTAGACAGTCCATGGGTAAACAATTCATTTATCTATAACATTATCCCCAAATCGGCCGAGAAGTTGTTGCTTCTCGAGCTGAAATGGCAGGCAGTGGATAATTGGCATACATGTTGGAATACAATCAGGTTTTTAGATTCCTTTAGTTTTTTCCCAAAGCATTGAGTCAATTGATTCAAGTGCAGAAAATCGACAATTTCGATAGCTTTTCCTTTCTAAAACAGCTCTTTCCAGACAGTGAAATGTATGACCTATTGACCATCAAAGGTGTAAACGCATACGATAATTACTGTTCTGGCACTCGCTTAAGTGAGGTGAAACCACCTCCAATTGAAGCTTTTTACAATTCACTGACCAGTAGTGAATGCAGAGTCAAGGAGTATGAGTTTGCCACGAAGGTGTGGGCTAGAGGAGATTGTTTAATTGGGTTGGATTATTGTAGACTGTACTTAGCAAGTGAGATTTTAACTCGGTTAGATATAGCCTGTAAGAACACAGACCAAATCTATTCACAGTTTGGGTTAGATATAGGATATTATTTTTCCACACCACATTTGGTGATGGATTTGATTTTAAAAATTAGCAGGAAGGAAATAGGCCTAATCACCGACGTAGATCAGCACCTTTTTGTAGAGCGTTCAATGAGGGGAGGGTATGTTTTTCATGGGGACTGCGTCTTGTCAACCGATCCGAGCGGCCAAAGCACCGGTGCAAAATCAAATGCAGTGTTCTTGGACATGAACTCATTGTACCCCTCGGCAATGTCTCACTACTCTTTGCCGTGTGGCAACTATCAATGGCTTGAGAATCCTTGTGAGTTCCCCGACATTACCACCGTTGAGGACAATGGGCCACAAGGATGGTTCTTTGAAATTGACGGTCACATTCCGCTGGTACTTCACGACTCAGTTAAAGATTTTGTTTTTCCCTGTATCAATCGACCCGTGAGCAGGGACTCATTGAGCCCCTACAATCGATCATTGGTTGAGGATATGGGGATGCACTGGACTCCCTCTAAGCAAAAACTGATTGCTGATTTGGACCCTAAGGAGAATATCGTTGTTCACGATGTGCTTGTGCACTTGATGGTGAACAATGGTTTCAAAATCACCAAAATACATAGGGTCCTACAGTTCAATCATTGACCTTACTTAAAAACTGTTATTAACACCTTTGTTAATAAATGCTCGAGAGAAAACTCCAAGATGGAAAAGAAATTGTAAGAGCTGATTCAAAAGTTGGCGACTCGTAAATAAGGGAAAGCGTATGTAATAGACCACTCTGTGATATCATGACCGATCCTCGAGAGTGTGCGCAAATATGTGTTAATCACAATTTTACATCGCTAACAAGCATAGAGGCTAGCATGGTTCTTCTACACAGGTGAAAGAGAAATGTGGTACCGAAAAAGAATATAGCGGATGGCGGTTCAGTACTAGAAATTTCAAAAAAGCTCATGTTGTCGTTTTTTTTACAATGTGTGCAAGGTGCAATGGCCACGGGAGGGGAGGTTCAAGTTTACTATGGGGATACAGATTCTCTGCTGTTAAAGGTAAATGGGACCGAAGATTTATTGGGTGATTTAGAAAAGGGGGAACACATCAGCTCGCGGATGGATTTCACCAACTGAAATCCGTCCCTCTACCCCGAGTTGGTGAAACGTCAAGCCCCCAACCAACTATTAATGTTAAAATCAGAGACGGGGAGTGATTTGATATGCAGGGGGGTGTTCCCGGGTCCTAAAGTTTATTGCGTTAAAACTCATAATGGGGATGAAAAGCAGGCGTGTAAAGGGGTGCCTACACACTTTGTAAAGAGCAATTTCAACATGAGCGTGTACATAGACTGTGTAGAAAGTAGCCTAGTGCCGAGAGCACAAGTGCTTGCGATTCGCTCTCTACAGTATAGAAATTATACTGTGAGAGTGGAAAAGAATGCAATGTCGTGTATATCCGACAAAGTCTATGTGCTCGAGAATGGTGTGAGTGTCCTGCCTCATGGCCACTACCGTATTTCAGACCGAGTTGATTGCATAAACTATCGCAATTAACTTGGTCTGGATAAATTAACATAATCTGACTAATCAACTAACCACCACTAACCCATTCATAAATTAACTAACCACCACTAACCCCTTCATAAATTAACTAATCCAACCTCACCTTAACCCAACCTCAACTAACCAACTTAACCACCACTAACCCAACCACTAACCTGTAGCAGTAGTGAAGACAACTATTGTGTACAGTCCATTTTCGCCCCGCGGCTCCCGGGGGGGGGGGGTCCCGCCCGCGGCCGGCCTCCGGCCCCGCGGCTCTGGGGGGGGGGTTAGTTAATTTAAATTCACGATAATGTTCAACTGTGCTTAGTTCATGTTCCAAGTGTTTTTTTTTCTGTTGTTTTTTTCAAGTGTTGTTTTCAAGTGCTCTTGTTGTATAGAAAAGTGTGCTACTCTGTGCTAATGTACGTAAAGTGTTGTTCTTGCTCTTGTTCATGTTGATGGACAAAAAAAAGTGTTTTAAGACAATAAGTGTTGTTCATGTTGATGGACAAAAAGTGTTTAAAGACAATAAGTGTTGTTGTTGATGGACAAAAAGTGTTTTTATTTATGTTGTACATAAAGTGTTATTTTTATCATTGTTCATGTTGAACAAATATTTGTTTTCATATTGCCGAAATAAATTATGCCATGAAATATTGTTTTTTGTTGTTGCTGTTCTTGTTAACGTACTAGATAGATCTATGGAAAAGTTAATACTACTACTTATTCATTGGACACGTATGATTTACAGTTAGTTATAGTCCGACTGTTGTCAACAGCAGCAGCAGCATGTATCAATTTAAAACACCCTTCAGATCGTTTCTGTGTGGTCCCTCAATGTCGGGGAAAACATCACTCTTAACTAAAATAATTCAAAATTGCGATAAAATCTTTTTGGGAAAGGCGAAAGAAATTTACTAATTCTTATAGTATTTCGAAGAAGTCCTATGATCAAATAAAAGCTATTGCCAAAACCATACCAATACCATTCATGCTAATGAATGCTGTTTCCGATATTATTGACCCGAACTCGTCGCTGATAATTGATTATTTAGCTAAATCCATTGAACAGTTCTCGCAGAAACTGCTAAAACTGTTCGCCGTTTGCTCCCATTATTAACATATTTCCATTACTCTGGTTCTACACAATCTGTTTCATCAGAGCAAATGTATGCGAACACTTGCTTTGAATTGTACCGTCTATATTATCTATCGAGTCGTTCGCTATTCTAGCTCACTCATAACTCTCAATAAACAAATCCATCCAGGTGCCCCAAAATTTCTGTGGTCAGCGTACACTCATGCGACTAATAAACCCTAAGGTTACATTTTGCTGGATCTTAATCAGAGCACATCTGAGGATCTACGTGTAGTCACCGACATTTTTGACAATGAAATTACAGTATATCTTCTGATGAACCGTAGAACAGGCTATTAGTTGCCATTATGATACTGAAGAAACTTCACGAACAACGGCATTTATTTTCCGTTTTAAGCACTTCAAAACCTTTGCTTAGGAGGGCCATACTCAAACATGGTCTTGACAATGATTTCATTAATCTAATATCTGAGCTTTGTTTAAATTTAACTGAGGGTAATATTCAACTGCCAGAAGGTTTTAGACAACAGACAAAGCAACATCGTTCTACTGAGCGCGCGTGAGATTTTAAAAACAAGGGAAAAATTTTAAACGAACACGGCTCCTTCAAGCAGGCAGTAGATTTTTCACACTTTCACTGCCAATAATTGCAGAACTTGTAAACAATTTTCTCTAAAAAGAGAGCCTAGCTGAACCCTTTAAATTGACACCATTTGAATCTGTCCTTTTGCCCGTCGAACATTTTGAAGACAATCTAAGCAAATTCATTAATGATGAGAATATTGCCGATGACAAAAAACTGCTTTTACTTCAAGATGCATTGCGACGTGTGGACAAACATAAACCTTATCGTGAGAGACCCACCGTCGCTGTCGCCACTGATCCCTCTAAACAGGAAACATCTCCTCAAGATTCTGCAGCAGTGCATTCAAAGGAGAAAGAATTGAATTCGATTGTAATGAAAATTGAAAACCTATTGCCACTCACCTATCGTAAACAAAGTAAAAGAGTATTCATCATATCTCCTGTTGGAAACTGGTGATCAAGTTCAAGTCGACAGCACAGAAACGAATTATAATTCAGGGAAAAAGTTATAATCTAGTTGATTTAATTCGTGATATGGTGACGAATCGTAAAGGACTTACATCCTTAGAAAATAATCTATATGCCTTTATAAGTGTATCAAACTTCCACAAAAGTCTTATTGGCAATAAACAAATTCTAAAGAAACTAAGAGAATATAGTCCTCCAACAATACCAGCACCAACACCATTTAAAAAAGAAGAAGAAGATTCAATATTTGAAAATACTAGCAGCAGCAGTAATGATTTTACAACACCTGTGGCAGCTAGTCAAAAGCGAAGACGAATTGATTCACCCTCCCGTGTGCAAAAGGGGAGTGGACATTACACTACGCGTTTACGTTCAAAATGGATGAAGTTCTGAAAGGTTTCAATGAAAATGTCGGCGAAGCGGAAAGTTTAAGTTTTACCAAAACGCTTTCTAAAGTTTTTTCTGGCACCTCATTGAAAAATGCAAAAGAGTGTCTAGAAAATGAGCCGATTTACACACTACATCAGAATCACAGGCTTCGCGGCAAACAATATCGACAAACTAAAGCCTTTTTCCCTCTGCATATAATGCAAACGGATATTTTAACTTTAGACGTAATTCAATGGCGTCACAATGCACCCTACAAATATATTCTGGTGGCTATCAGTGTCTTTAGTAATTATGCCTATGCCATTCCATTACGATCAAAGAGAGGTGTTGAAGTTGCTCAGGCCATTGAAAGTATTCTTTAACAGGATTCATATAGAAAAATTCAATCGGATCGTGGTAGTGAATTTGTTAATCCCCATGTGCAAAAGGTTCTTTTCAAATATAATACTTCACTTTATCATAGTCACAGCCCAATAAAGGCTGCATTGGCTGAACGATTAATAAGAACGATTCGTCTATTAATTTCAAGATATTGTCCTCTGAAAAACACACCGGCTTTTATTCATGATTTAGATAAAATCATGCAGATATACAATCAGCGACCTCATCGATCTCTGTCCAACTCAAGCCCTCGGGAAGTTCACTGCAGCGAAAAAATATTTGACGCTTTTCTAAAGCAATATTCCAATGGTGAAAAAGAAAAAAAAAATGTGAAGAAGAAATTCAATGTTGGTGATACTGTTCGAATTAATAGAACCACCAATATTTTTGAAAAGGGGAATTATTTATGGAGCATCGAACCTTTTAAAGTGTCCAAAATCCTGGACACCGAGCCCACGGCACATCGACTGCGAGATACAAAAGATGGAATCATTCTCGGTGGTTTTTACGAATATGAACTGCAAAAAGTTAGAAACACTAGTGAAATTTATAAAATTGAAAAGATATTAAAGAGTCGTACTCGTAGGGGCAAGAGACAGTTGCTTGTTTGCTGGCTAGGATACATCTCAGATTTTTGTTTTTGAGTTAGGACTAAAAACATTAGCAATGTACCATAATTTTCATGTGCCTTTCATGTCTAACAGTTCTTATCCTCTCTATAATGACTAAAATGGAACAAGTGATTTTTGGACAAAACTCTCCCCCACCATCAAATTTGACGAAAAGTATGAAGTGGCTCTTGTCGACTTTATTCTCAAAAATACCTACGGCATCTTGAGAAGGGATCCTAAATATGAAATACAAATTAGACCCTATGATTGGCCGTAACCACCATCCTCAAGTGATCAAGAACAAATTCATAAGATCAATTGGATGGATTATCCTTATATTGAATTACCCTATGAGGAACTCACCTGTATGAATGATTTATGTCGTTCTAATAATAAATGAATTTCTGCTCGTAAAAAGGAGCTTGTCATTTCAACTATTCAAAGGAGGAGGGCAAGATCTACATTAGTTCACCTATTGCCGACGAAAAGGTTATTCTCAATGATAACCTAAAGGATGTTCTTGGCTTTGAGCTCAGTATAATCAATGGTAAAAGGGTCGGTAACACTAATTTAATTTTTGCTGACTACCCGCCTGCCTTCTCCACACGCACTTGTGTATTTACCTAAGCCTCATTTGTGGAAACATCTCGGGTTGGTAATTCAAATGTTCCCCTCCTACGAGTTCTTGAACGAAAAACCAATCAAGAGCATATTCACCACAGACCTGCCTTCTCCACGGACACTTGTATATTTCTCTACGCTTCATTTGTTGAAACATCTCGAGTCGGTAATTCAAATAATCCCCTCCTACGAGTTCTTGAACGAAAAACCAATCAAGAACATATTCACCACTGCAATTTAAAGCATTTTCAATATATTTCCGTAAACACTTCTTATTTGGAACTTTGTGAGTTAAAACTAAGAACTGAATCGGGTGATCCCATAGCAATTTCAAAAGGTTTGGCTGTGATTACATGCCATTTTCGTCCCATCTTTCAGTAGCAAGATGTCCAATAAAAAAGTGGTATTCACTTGTCCTGATATTGACTGCTATATTAATACTCTTGGCCCAAGACAACAGGGTAATGGAATGGACTATTACAAAGGTCGCTCGTAAATGTCTGGCTACGGTCTTGGCAGTTGGTTTGCTAAGCTGTTTCGCTCTTCACTACCACTGGCTAGAAAATATCTTGTACCGGCTGCAACAGATTTTGTATCCTCTACACTATACGACTGGGGCTCTGGCAAGGATTTTACAAAAAGTGCTACGGAAAATCTTAGGTCCAGTGCGCGAACCCTTGGCGAGAGATTAAAACAAAATGGTAAAGGCTTAAAATGGTCGAGAAACAATGCATCACTCATCAGTCTCCACTCATGTCGGTAACGAAAGATATCCCACATTTTGTCAAAGAAAATAAGGAAAAAGCCGAAACGTACGGTAAACAGAAGAAGAAGCCACAGGAAGAAAATTGTTACATCAAAACTAGATTTTTTCTCTTAAGATGTCCTACCTACCGCATAAGGATTCTCAACCTTCAATCACCGCCTCATTGAATCTATTCAATGCTGAAAATGTTGAGGTGAGTGTCAAGCATGGATACTATGATCAATTTTATCCACAAAAACCCCTCTCCGATAATATCCACTTTCAAATTTATTCCAATGAAGACTACTTTATGGACATGTCTTCAAAATTTATAGATTTGCAAATGAAAGTCCGAAAATCCAATAATACACTGCCAATTGGGGCCGAGGGAATATCCTATCAAAATTGTATTTTGCATAATTTATTTCGTCAAATCTGTGTACATCAATGACAAACTGGTGAGCTCTAGCAACAATCTCTCAAATTATACAAGCTATATGCAATTCTTGTTTATGAGATCCAAGTGATACAAAGAACTGAGAGGCAGTTTCAATGGATATGAATATATTACTAATACTGATAGTACAGATGCACTTAAAAATGCTACAACTAGTGAATTACATCTAGTTGGAAAAATATATCATGAAATATTTAATATACCCAATGTTAAAGTGGATATAAAACTGACGCTTTCAGCATCCCATTTCAAATTGAGAAAGGAAGTTGCTGCCAATCCTGATGTAAGTCTCTCCCTCACCTTGGCCATACTTCATGTACGAAAGCAACAAGTTATAAGTTCTGTGGCATTGGCCGTGGAAAAACTGAGAGCCAATGGAAATAATATTAAACTACTTGTTCCTCATACAATCACCAATCAACGTCATATTGCAATGGGCTCACGCACCTTCACCGATTCATCCTTTATCAATGGTGAAATTCCGTCAAAACTTGCTTTGGCATTTGTAAAAAGCGCTAGTGCAATAGGTTCGTGGACTGGATGCCCACAAAAATTCGAGATGTTTGGACTTTCATCTCTTGTGTGCAAAGTAAACAGTATTTCACTCTACAATCTATTTTTTGATAAATCCTATAGAAAACTGTATGAGTTGACCATGCAAACCCTAGATCATGATTCGCAACTATTTGAAAATGGTATAACCGAAGATATGTTTGCTAAAACACATGGTATCATTGTACTGGATTTCTCTGGTACACAGGATATGAGTATAGTACGTACGAGGAGTGTGCGTTTAGAGTTTACATTTTCCGACCCATTGGCTGAGAGTATTGCACTAATCTCACTAAATCAATATGAAACCTATTGGAAAATCACTCCCGAAGGCAGTGTTCTACTAGACTTGGCGCCATGAACGCCAGTCAAATAATCAATGTATTTAATATGGACCCCTACATGTCCCAGTACAAATCCTATTGTCTACCCTCGGACTTTCTTGGAAAAATTCAATGTGTCAACAACACTTTGATTATTGTTAATAGCAGTCCGTCGACTGTGCTGATGGGTCATTGGCTGTGCATCTTTCAAACAATTAAGACGATCTAATTTTTTGATCCTCTTGGCCTACCCTATACATTCTACACACCTCACATCAGCAACTATATTGAGAGCAGTGGGAAAACTATTATTCAAAATCGGAAGAGGGTTCAGGATCTAACGACTAAAAGCTGTGGCTTCAATGCACTACTATATTTTGTGTTCCGATGTCGCGGCTATACTTACAAGCAGTTTCTCCACATTTATAGTGAAAATCCACGTCTGAACGACTTTCTAGTGGAAAATATCCTCTACGACCTATACAGTATTGATTTCAGTGTCTTAAGAGTAAAGTGCTTAAAAAATGTTTATGAATTTGTTTATTAATAAAATGCATATATATATACAACAATGTCTTTAAATCTTCACTTTAGATTTCTTCTTCTTTGGTGTATAGGCAACTGTCGTGATCCACTAATGCTGGTAAATCATTTGGATTCACTATATATTGATCTTGATTGACTGCAAAGTCAGGGTCACATTTTCTACAGTATAATGTAACTTCACTCTTGTCATATCTCTTTGTATAGTCAATGATACTATTTACATTCATATTATGAAATTCACGAGTTTCAATCTGTCTATTTGAAGCAATATCACATACAGTGTTTTCAAATGGTGAATCAAATTGGGTAACTGCCAAATAAAAATCACTTGGTTTATAGTCATAGTAGGCAGTGTCGTCACATCGATGACGTAGAAACCAAATTGTCTTGTTACTCCAACAGTTGAATCGTAGACCAGATTCCTCTTCCCAGAATAATTTAAATCCGCGACGATACCAATCTCGTAGAAATAAACTAAAATCACGTTTGGGATTCTTTCCAATCATAGCGGGGTAAGTATTCTCCCACTGATCATATTTATCATAGTGACAATTGGAGCACAGGTGCCCTCTAAGGTGAGAGTCACACACCTCTTCAAGACACGAATTACATCCTTCAATTTGTACTGCAGAGCCTCTATTTAATTTGCAAGGATTATATAATTTACACTTTTCACTATAGTCATCAATAATTGTACAAGTCTCACATTGAGTCCAACTGCCAAGAGTGTACATGCACAACGGACATGTATAGAACATTTTTTGGTTTCCAATGTCACTTGACTCTCTCACAGCTAAAACGAAACTGATCGTCCTCGCTCGATAAATTCAAGGTGGAGGACTGGGGAGAGGAGTAACTCTGTGACGTTACCTCTTTCGAAGGAGGAGCCATCTACATTGAATCTATTGGTAATGTTTTCAAAAGTATAACCACAATATGATTCTGCTTTGTTCCAATTAATATATCAATAAATAGACTATAAGCATTTGAATCACATTTTAAAAGTTTCATACAATAGTCCAATGGGGGAGAATCACTCCTCATTATATTGTCAAGTATTCCCTGACGAGAGAACATCCTGCGTTGAAGAGATAACTTAAAAAAATCATCATCAAAAATCAAATGTTTTTCCATAAACACTAGATTTGATCTAATTCTCTCTTTCTCAAATTTATTCATTTTTCAATCCTTTCACTCTGACTGCTGACTCTAGACTGACCCTGATTCGTTAGCCCTAACCAGAAAAGAAATGGAACATTTTCGATTTCGAAACAATTTTATTGAATAATTACAGCAACAATAATAGTAAGCATGTACAATTAGCGATAGAGTTTATTGTCTTCGATATGCTTCACTAATGCACTTAAAGCACATTAAAGTCTATTCACATGTGCTATATCAACTTTTGCAGCGAAAAATAATTGTTCCTCCATTTTAAATTTGCTCAAGGATATCACATATCTTGCATATACTTCATCCCATTCCGGACAAAGACCTGATCCTCTCCTGATTTCCACCGCAATGTTTGGTGCTCTTGTATTATTACCATCAACTCCAGTAGCAACTTCTAATAGTGTAAACATTCCACTCATCGTCATCACAAATATATATCCAAATGAGTAAAGTCAGACTGTTCTTCTTCTCACTCCTTTGAATTCTATTCACAGACTAATAAAACTATAGCAAAAATCTTTTACTTATATTCCCTCCGTCGCTCATATGTAACCAGCCCTCTGATTGGCTGAGAAGGGGGATGTAACCGACTCGCTGATTGGCTGAGAAGGAAACACGTGATCTAACTGTTTCCTATTTCTGGACACCTTGACATTCGCCTCGAGCGTACACTTACAACAACAACAACAAATAAATCGACCTTAGAAATTTAGGTCATTGACCCCATTAACCACGTGGTTCGTACCGGACTATAAGCCCTTATTTGGTGTACTGACAGAGTTAGACTAAATTGTAGATGGCAGCAGGGGTGAGCGTCACGAGTATAAGATAGCTTTCTACTTAAGACTTAGATATTTAAAATCTTTACGCCAGGAGCTTTCAAATGAGGTGTCGCATGACTATATTCAATTATATTTTATTTTTTATCGTTATGGAGGTAGTCTAGAGGTAGACCAAATGAGGTTTTTCGCTTTTTGTCAAAGCTTATCAAACAGCACATCATTTGAAAGCTATCCTTCTTCTGAACATGTTTCTAGTGTTGTTTTCTGAATCAAACCTAAAAGGGCCACACAAATCCTCTTTTGCCTCCCATCTCCCCTTTCCTTTCATACCCTCCATGTAAAAACAAGAAAAAAATAAAATTCGTAAAGAGATTCGTTAATGTAAGATATACCTTAAATAAAGAAGTTTTCTTTGCCCAGGAATGCCCTAGCTCCATAAAACCCCTACCCCTGAATATGAGTACCTCCCAAAGAAAAACATGGCAGATTCAAATTTGGTTAAAAAACTATTGGATAAGACTTGGATATTTAAAATCTTTATGTCAAGAGCTTTCAAATGAGGTCTCGTATGACTATATTCAATTACATTTTATTTTTCTTTTATGGAGGTAGTCTAGAGGTAGTCCAAATGAGGTCTTTAATTTTTTGTCAAAGCTTATCAAACAGCACATCATTTGAAAGCTATCCTTCTTCTGAACATGTTCCTAGCGTTGTTTTCTACATTAAACCTAAAAGGGCCACACAAATCCACTTTTGTCTCCCAACTCCTCTTTCCCCTCAAACCCTCCATGTCAAAACAAGAAAAATGAAAGTTCGTAAAAAGATTTGTTATAGTAACATATATCTTAAATGGAGAAGTTTTCCTTGCCTAGGAATGTCCTAGCTCCATAAACCCCCTAGCCCCTAATATAAGTACCTCCCAAAGAAAAACATAGCAAATTCAAATTTGGTTCAAAAACTATTGCATAAGACTTAGAAATTTAAAATCTTTATGTCAGGGGCTTTCAAATGAGGGGTCACATGACAATATTCAATTATATTTTGTTTTTACTGATATGGAGGTAGTCTAGAGGTAGGCCAAATGAGGTCTTTAATTTTTGTCAAAGCTTATAAAACAGCACATCATTTGAAAATTATTCTTCTTCTGAACATGTTTCTAGCGTTGTTTTCTACATCAAACCTAAAAGAGCCAGACAAATCCTCTTTTGCCCCCCATCTCCCCTTTCCTCTCAAACCCTCTATGTCAAAACAAGAAAAATGAAAATTTGTAAAGAGGTTCGTTATAGTAAGATATATCTTAAATGGAGAAGTTTTCATTACCTAGGATTGTCCTAGCTCCATAAACCCCCTACCCCTGAATATAAGTACCTCCCAAAGAAGAACATGGCAAATTTAAATTTGGTTCAAAAACTATTGCACAAGACTATTGCACAAAGCTTATCTACCCTTTCCACTCAAACCCTCCATGTTAAAACAAGAAAAAATGAAAATTCGTAAAAAGATCCGTTACAGTAAGATATATCTTAAATGGAAAAGTTTTCCTTGCATAGGAATGTCCTAGCTATATAAACCCTCCTACCTCTGAATGTAAGTACCCCCCAAAGAAAAACATGGCAAATTCAAATTTGGTTCAAAAACTATTAGATAAAACTTGGATATTTAGAATCTTTATGTCAGGAGCTTTAAAATGAGGTGTCGCATGACTATATTCCATTATATTTTGTTTTTACTGTTATGGAGGTAGTCTAGAGGTAGCCCAAATGAGGTCTATCATTTTTTGTCAAAGCTTATCAAACGGCACATCATTTGAAAGCTATTCTATTCTAGTGTCGGTTTCTAAATCAAACATAAAAGGGCCACACAAAACCTCTTTTGCCTCCCGTCTCCCCTTTACTCTCAAACCCTCCATTTCAAAACAAGAAAAATGAAAATTCGTAAAAAGATCCGTTAAAATAAGATATATCTTAAACGGAGAAGTTTTCCTTGCCTCGGAATGTCCTAGCTTTGTAAACCCTCCTACCTCTGAATGTAAGTACCTCCTAAAGTGAAACATGGCAAATTCAAATTTGATTCAAGAACTATTAGATAAGACTTGGATATTTAAAATCTTTATGTCAGGAGCTTTCAAATGAGGTGTTGCATGACTATATTCAATTATATTTTATTTTTTATTGTTATGGAGGTAGTTAAGAGGTAGACTAAATGAGGGGGGGGGTAAACACCTAGAACCCAACCTTTGTTCTCATCAATTTTCATTCATCCTGTAGACCCTTGGCTGTTCACACGTACTTAGCTCTAAACATGTTCATTAGCCCCCTGTTTTATTTAAATAATCTTTTGGTCTCTTCTTTTCAGTCTTCGGGTTTAGAATTACAGACAGGATGTTTTGTTTAAGAAAGCTTCTACCCGATTTTGACACCATACTCCGATTCAAAATACCCTGTAATTACTCTAGATATTGTGTTGATTTGCGTAATAAATCTTTCTTTCCCTTTAAAAATGGGAGTTAGTATTTGGGCCCATGTGATACTAATTGATGTGCCAAACGTGCAGAGACTGTATACCACACACGGTTCTCCAAAATCTAATAATAAAGTACAAGCTTAAGCTCAGAAGTTGTTAATAAAAACAAATGTTTAAAACGTTTTAAAGAGAGACAATAGAAAAAGTAACTGGTCTTCAGTTTGAAAATAGGCGTTCTTGAATAAATGGCCTTAAAAGTCACTATAGCAATGGGCTTTAAAAACGATATGGAAAGAATTTAGAAAACTGGGGTGGGGGGTTATCTTAACGATTTTGGTATTGGAAATGTGTTTTATAACCAGGGTTTTAGAATTCTGAAAAATAGGAAATGGAAACATAGCATAGATCTAACAATATACAATTTTAGCTTTCATATAAATTAGTCGGTTTTAAGGATTCGAGCCGTGTATTTAAACTTACAGTTACTATGTATTCTGCCAGTTACGTACTATATCCCTGCAACCATGACTAAGTAAAAAAAAAAAGAAAGCGAGACAACAAAATAAGTGACTGCTCCCCAGCGATTTGACTGCTTAACTTGGAAATATATAATTCCTTGTTTTTTCAAGATTATCCCAAGGCCGTATCCAGGGGGGGGTACCCGGTTTGAATCCCCCCCCCCTTCCCCGAAATGTTTGCTTGACTCGTAAAAAAAGTAACAAAAATGGACATAAACAAATTTTGTATGCGTTTTTTGAGTTTTTTTTTATATAGAAAAAAAATGAGTACCCCTCCCCCTAAAAAAAATGAGTAACCCCCCTCCTCCCCTCGGACAAAAATCCTGGATACGCTTCTGGTTATCCGACCAATTTTGTATCACAATTGAATCGTAATATTACCTACACAACTGTATGGCATCATCAAGGAGCTAAGTTTCGAAGGAAATTCATTTTACTTGCATTTTTTGACGAATTCGCTAGTAAAAAAATTGAGGGGAGGGTGGTTAAAATATTATAACACCACCTCGTCCTGCATTCGATCCATAATATCACTGACATGTAAAAGAGATTTTTGCTTTTCTATACGGCTTCGTGTAGCCGTTTCGAACAATAATAGATAAATGGATGTCCACGTAATTGTGTTAATTAGGTAGTGATAGCCTACATTTTACCGTCTATTTTTATTTTATATTTTTCGGGCTAAATCAACAACACTACTTATTAAACATTGAAATATAATTTGTGGAGAATAATAACTACCTTCATAAATATCGGTTTACCGTTTATATTATTGTAATAAGTTTTCAGAAAAGTTAACTTAACACGTCAACAATCAGTTTCAAGATTCTCGACAAGGCAATGGTAACTTGGTAAAATTTGGTAACTTGGGAATGCATATTTGGCATCAAAGCATTGCAAAATTAGTTGGAAAATACCTCCAATTCAGGTTTATCAATTTTTTGGCGCAATACGAGTTCTCCACGCCATTAACAATTTGCTAGAACGTTTGACTTGATAGATATTTTTTTATTGCAAAACAAAAGCCTCTTTGGGCCATGGCAAAAACAAACACAGTTGCATATATAGTTAAAACACATGATAATAACATATATAACAATAACTAAACATAGCCCATAGCGAATAAAAATAAAATAACATAACAATTGCAGCACAAAAGCACACATAATACTATAAAACTTACTCACATAATCACACACAATGTCACACACATAATAATAATAATAATAATAATCCTGCATTCAAAAGCCTTTATACAGGGCCATATACACTATACATCAAATATAACAGGAAAACAAAAATAAAACTCCCTTCAGCCTTCTTTTTCCAAACCATAACAAATCTTCTTCACAATAGTTCCTTTCTTATCTTTAGTGCCTGATCCACAAATCAATATAATCTACACATGAGGCTAGGTACCGTCAGAGACAACATGCCCCGAAGTGAAAAATTACTTTCCCCCAAAATACCCTCCTTCAAATCAGTAAGCCCCTGGCACTGGCACAGAAAATGGTCCAGATTTTCCTTTTCAATATTACAAATGGGACATGTGGACGAAGATGCCGGGAACCCCTTACCTCTCTCAAATACTTTACTCCTCCATCTTAATGGCAAACAGTTGGCCCGCAGCTGCAACCAATATGGCAAACACTTACTTGGCAAATTAAATTTAAAGTAAATCTCCGGGCCAAACACCTTTTTCACTTCCTTATAAACACTTAATGTCTCGGATTTCTCAATTTCATTCCCCCATGTCTGTAACTCCTGGTCTTCTAATCTTTGTTTAACTATTCCTATTATATCAATCTGACTATTAGCGGGGCCTCTACCATCATTCCATATACATGACAATCCTAATCTGTCTAATAAGGATTTAACCCTAAACGGTCACGACCTCTTACGCCCTGAAGCAAGTAGCTCTTCATAGGCCTCTCTAATAAGTTTACCTCGTGGTACCTGCACTAACTTCATCCAAAATCTAACTACCTGAACTAGCCTATGTTTACGGAGCGAAAAAGGCCCTAGCTCCCCTTTCAAAAACTGGGTATGCGTAGTTCTATGGAGGCCGAAACGCCTTTTGTAATAACTTATCTGAAGGGTCTCCAGCTGTTCTGCCGCTTCCATCCCCCATAATTCCCCACCATAATCAATAACTGGCATAATTTTCGTTAAAAATATCCTCTTATGCATTGCTAGACTCTTAATACCTATAACTGTACCTTTCCTCAAAACCGTCGATATAGCCGCTTTCCCCCTTTTTACTGACTCTTTAATTTGGGCACACCAACTACCATTACTTTGAAATACAAAACCTAAATATTTTGAATTTTCAACTATCTTTATTTCATCACCTTTAAACATAAACTTACCATTACTTTCTTTATCTTTTCTTTTACCAAAAATAACTATTTCTGTCTTCTTAACATTAAGTTGGAGCTTCTTCAGATCTAAGTAATCTGCAACAAGATCTAACAAAATCTGTAATTCTTGGGCAGACTTAGCTAAAAGTACGTTATCATCAGCTAAAAGCAAAACTGGAAATAATTTAGCCAAGGCTCACTGTAGGAGCCCACTTTCTTTCCAAAACCTGAACTAAATCATTTATAAATATAGAAAACAAACGGGGGGAAAGAGCACTACCTTGTTTTACCCCTTTACGGTTTCTATATACTCTGGAAAAACCCTGATCTATTACCTTTACTACCGCCTTAGTTCCGCAATACATGCTAGTAACTAACCTCACAAAAATACTAGGTAATCTTATACTTCTAAGAGTATCTACCAAAATCACCCTCTCAATATTATCAAAAGCTTTTCTTAGGTCTAAAAAAGCTGCATATAGACGGCTATTCCCTGTTCCATACTTATCGACTAAAGTTCTAAGCACAAATGCCCTATCTGCTGTACTAAAGCCTTTCCTAAATCCTCCTTGCTCTTCATTTATAATCTTACTTTTATCTAACCACCTATCTAGCCTCCTATCTAAAATTTTCTCTAACACTTTACTGAAAACTGGTGCTAGAGCTATGGGCCTATAGTTATCATTCGAGCTAGGGTCTCCCTTCTTAAAAAGTGCTATAACAACTGACGTCTTCCATAATTCTGGGCACTTACCTGTAGATACAATACTATTAAATGCTATAACTAATATCGACAAAAACACCGACAAAAATTTCTTAACCACCCAGGCTGGTATCCCATCCAAACCTGGTGCTGAACCTCCTTTCATCTTACTAACTACTTCTCTAACCTCCTCTCTTGTTACTTCCCCTACTAATTCATAATCATTCTCCTGCAGTGGGAAAATACTTTCACCTGAACATGACGACTGTCTATCCTTTTCTACCTCGTCACAATCTCCTCCTAAATTCACAGAATAACCAGGCCACGACTCTGGTGAAGAAGTTCGACTTGAAATACTCGTTCTTTCCATTCTCAATCTACTCCAAAAATCTTTATCAGTCCTGAGTGTAAAATCCTCCAGCATCTTATTCATTTCTAGACTATTCAGCTCCTGACCTCGTCTCTTCAGCCGTTTTTTATATTCCCTATTCAGCTTGGGCGCCAGACCTCTATAATGTGACCACTAGGTGATCAAAAAGACACAGTCAGTTTGACAATAGTTTCCGACTATATCGACCACGCTGAATCTGAATATGGGTGGTGGCAAAGCTGGAGGTGACGGCTTGACCTTCTAAAATCCAAAAAACACGCTTTTTTGGCCTATAAAATGTGTACATACTGTTTATTTTTTTTTAAGGTTGTACCACTCCAATTTAGTTGCATGGTATCTTATATTATTCCTAATATGGTCGTCTCTTAGAAAATGTTTGTTTTTTTCCGATACCTTGTATAGTCCCGGAGCTATAGGCTAATATTTAATAATTTTCCCTGAAAATCTCAAAATTCAAATGTTTATTTCAAGGTAAAGCACGTATCTCGTAACTTAATATATTTTTAGGATTTTTCATCTTTTACCAGAATTTAACTTGGATATTGAGCTTCACATTGCCGAACATTTCCAAGCTCCAGCTGTTTTTTGAAGCTGCACAGAATTTTTTTTTAAGTATAAGACAAAAATGTATGTGAAAATGTATCTTTGCCAAATAGTCATATGACAAAATATTCTACGCTAGAATTTAGCGTAGATTCTAAATATCAACGTTAATTTTCAACCCAATATTAAGTTCGTTTGTTATAGGCTAATTACTTATTTGTAGGCCTATTTTTTTTTTTAATGATACAGCGAGACATGTTTATATGCTAAATTTTGACGCCGAGTCTAACGGTAGTGTTGACTTGGTCATCGTGTTTCAACTTTAGTTGCTATATACTATTTAATTTGCTATAAGCTCTGATTTTCTTGAAGTACTGTACATCTATATAAAAATACTTGTATTTTTATTAAAATACTTGTATAAAAATACTATTGGGTTGAAATTAATTGAGTAAAAATACGAGTAAAGCCTGTCAAAATACAATTCCCACACATACCAACGATTTTCCCCCAACGTACGAAAAAAAATCCCGCTAACCCTCGTCTGAATCATCGCTGTCAGCACCACATCGCCCACCACATTCACAAAGAATGTCGCATGGCTTTATCCCCAAACAAGGGCACTTTTTACTGCACACAGTTTTACAGTAACAAAAGGTCGAAGCCTTGTTGATAGTTAGAGGCCAGGGGTTAACTTCTTACTCCGAGTCTTATGGTACAGATAGACACCTAATGCTGAATGCTTGGGTGTGTCAATTTTTCCAATCTGGAACAGGATATCCTGAGCCAAATTTACCACTTTTTCTTCTACATCAGCAGATACACTATACCTGGTATTCAGGTCAGTTGGTGGCTCCCCAATATCACTGAACAGGAATGCTAATGTGTTGAACAACATAGGGGGAACTATCGAATTTGCAAACTCGAACGACAATTCGGTGTCAGATTCCCTGCTTCCTACACTGACTGACTTTTTCAAAAATCTGAGTTTTTAGTCTCTTCATTACATAGCAAAAGCCTCTCTTATCATCCTGGTCATACACACTAGAAGCTCGGCTTGATCCTGATCTCTGTCAGCTCCTTCCCCATCTGCTCTTGTTAAGTTCGAACTCATCATTGATAGGGAGCATAGTAAGCAGTTCATCCTCAATATTGTCTGCTTCATGACTTCCCATTTCGACATCCAGACTTTCAATTAAGTCGAAACTCAGACCATCTACGTCCCCCTCACTGTTGTCAATATCACTAAGATCAGCACTGGAACCTGAAATGCTCTCACTTTCAGTCGAGTCAGATTCAATCAGCACTGAAGACTCATTAACACTTTCAAGTAGCTCGGCAATCTGTCTGGTCATTTCTCCAGCATTTACTGAGTCTTTCAGGTAAAAGAAGTTGTGTCTACCAGATTTGCGATTCACCCTCAAATCCCTGCCAAATCTGTCCTTCAATTTTCTCTTAAGTAGCAACATATCCCTATCTTCCCATTCTAAACCAGACCTTTTCAGATAATCACCAAAAAGCACTGTTAAGTCCGTAGTGGTATAGATCCTGCCACTTAGAAGCTTTGGACAGATGTCTTCCAACATCTCACTGCAAATGGCAGCTCTAATACGGAATGCCCCTTCACTGTCTGGTTTACTACTCAGAAATTTTAACATACACCGTTGGTGGTATTTGGCTTCAAGAGCAATAAGGTCTTTATCTTTACACCTGGCAAGAAATTCAGGATTTTGTTGCCATAGTTCTTCTGCTTGTCGACGCACTTTGTTCTGTCTATCAAGAGTCCGAATTTGATACACATTCAGTTTCTTATTGTTAGTACTTCCCTTCATACTACAGAATAAGCAGCAGGTTTTATAGTCAAATTCAACATCCCCAGCTTGGGATTGAGTCCTGCCTGGCAATGCTGGTGGAATTTGAATGCTTTCTTCAGTAGCTGATGCTTGATCAGCAGTTTTATTGTGGTGCTTACAACGGAGGAACTTTTTGAAACAGGCTTTGTGCCACTTGTGCTCCTTCTCATGAAAATCTGGTTCATAAGATTGTTTTTTTAATGCTCTGTAAGCTATATTGCACTTGCACCTGACTTGAAGGACACTCACAACTCGACGTATGTCTGTAAGCTTATACAATTTCTCATTCTTTGTCTTGTTCTGGCAAATAATGCACAAAGAGAAATTAATCGTTGTTTTATTTTGGGGGCTAAGTATGAAAAGCAGATGTTTTCACTTCAGCTTTTCCATTGTTGACCTAGAAAGAAAAACATCAGAAATCGTCTTTAAAGTCAACTTTTTACAAACTTTACACAAAAATCATTTCATATTGCTTTTTTTTCATTGCTGACCATGCCAGTAGTCTTCATATTTACCAAATCGAGCAGAATATCATTGCAGTTTAAATAAGCTAAGTACAGGAGGCTTACTTTAGTGTCCAAGTTCGCTTTCAAGCCATGCTCGCTCAACTGGCAAACAATTTATTGTAAATATTTTAAGTTGTTGATAGGCATCGACTAGATTAGGCATAGGCTAGCAGTCAGGGACATTAATTATTTTATGTATAACCATCAATATAATGTACTACTTCAACACTGTAGTAGTATACCACAGGATCTGTACCTCAAAATTTGAGACCTATGTCTAACCAACAGTGTACTACTCCAGGTATAGCATAATAGGACCTACACCATGTTTAATGTAGTACTGATGGTGGGGTGTAGTACTCAAATTCTGAGGTACAGATCCCATGGTGTACTACTGCAGAGGTGAAGTACTACATTATTTTGATGGTAGTACATAAGACAAGTAATATCCCTAACTGTAGGCTAGGGTAGGCTGCGCCAAATGTTAGATATACCCAGCATTTGGCGTAGGGTATCCAAAATATTGGATTTGTGGTAGATTGGTTTAAGGTGGTCTCAGCAACATCAAGACTAACATACCCTAAAAATGTCTGATCTAACTTAGCCTAATTACAGTATAGGCCAAGTCTACATAGAAATGTCACAAAATGTCTATCAAACAGTTTGAGATAAAAACTCATTCTTAATTCCAACCTGGTCTTTAGTTTTCATCTTGAAGCCTAATACTCAGTTTCTGTTCACGCATTTCCAGGAATCTGAAAGTTATTTAGCCTACCTGTCCATGACATTACACAGTTACATAAGGCAGGCATTAGGCGTCGTTCAGTTCCTATTCTTAGCTCTAACCACTAACAGTACAGCTTCTCAATCATACTACCAACCTCAAGTTTAATCAGCAACAGAGTTCACAAGATTGTTCCTTTCACGAAAGCTCTTTTTATAATTTTCGTCTTCTTCTTCCTACAAAATGCGTACCTGGGAAATTTGATCTCAAGGTGGAGTAGTAAAACAATTAGCCTATAAAAACCGAAGTTGATATTTGGTTGAAAAGTAAAGTTCATATTCAGATTTGGCGTTAAATTCTAGCATAAAAGATGTGTCATATAATCATTTTGGAAAAATGTATTTTTGCATATACATTTTGACGTATACTTTTTCAAAAAATTCTAGAGGGCTTCACCGAACAGTTGAAGCTTTGAACTTTACGTCAATGTGACGCTAAATACTAAAAGTAAATTCTGGAAAAGGATGAAATATCCAAAAATTATAGAAAGGTCCAAGATACGTGGTTTAGCGGAAATGAACCTTTGAATTTTGAGATTTTCGGGGAAAATCAATAAATATTAGCCTATAGCTCCTGGGCTATACGAGATATCGGAAAAAATCGAACATATTCTATGAGAGGACTATGTCAGGAACAAAATGAGATGTCACGCCAGTACATCGAAGTGGTACAACCTTAGAAAAAAAATAAACAGTCTGTACACGTTTTAGGCCTAAAAAGAGTGTTTTTTGGCTTTTACAAGGTCAAGCCGTGATCTCCAGCTTTGCCACCACCCATATTCGGATTCAGCGTGGTCGATAGTCAGAAACTATTGTCAAACTGACTGTGTTTTTCTGATCACCACAACTCAGAAATAAGCGAGATACGATTTAGTGGCGCCCGGACTAATTCTTAACTCTATAAAAATTCAACGCTTCTAACCGCAATTCTTCATCCTGGCACTGTCTAACAATTTCTAGTTCTGTTTCTACCTCCTGCTTTAACGTTTTACATTCCTCATCATAATATCCTTTATCTCCTGATTTAACTTTCCTTTCTACCGCTTTACTAGACCGCTGGTGCACATACTCACATAACTCGGCAAGGACTTCCTCAGCACCGCAATCTATATTTCTAATCTTCTCTAATCTATCCATTACTTCCGGTCTCGCTATTATCTCATTCATATTATCAATTTCTTTATTATTCCAATCTCTTTTTAACTGTTTTCGAACTCTAACCTTCTATTGACTGACTGTCTCATACCTCTTTACAATAACGCTCCTCTCACCTTCAACCTCTATACCCAACTCTAACTTAACTGACCAGTGGTCTGAACAAACTGACTGAAGTACCTCAACGTCAACTGATAGAGCTGCAAGTCCACAGTCAACCAACACATAATCTATCAGACTCGGACGAGCTCCCGACATACAGGTAAACTCCCCTACTCCCCCATCAGTTCCAAATCTCCCATTCCCAATTATTAGACCATTCTCCGAGCATAGCTCCAAGAGTCTTCTCCCCCAACAATTCACCTTCCTATCCATATCTCTGCTACTTCTAGGCATTCCATACTCAGATGGAACCAAGTCTGGCACTTCTCGGAACGAGACACTCTCCATTTCTAATAAAGCACTCGTATAAGCGTTAAAATCTCCCATAACAACAAAAACATCCTCTGTAAAATCCCTTCTTAGTCTACTTAACTCTTCAGCTAACACATCCCATGTTTCCTCTCTATTATAGGAACTATTCTGAGGCGCTATATACACAGATCCTAAAGTCATCCATTTGTTAGATGAGCTTTCGTAAGTGTTCAACATGCCTATCAATCTCTTGGGACACCCCAATTTCAACAAGGGAAGTTAAAAGATAAACCGCCACATGAGCGATAAAATAGCTAATTTTTGCTATCATGAGCATCGCTATAAAGCTGCCTAAGAAAAAAGCCATGTGCATTCAATCTTCTATTATTTTTTTTCCAAACAAGGGCGGATCTAGAGCAAAATTTTGAGGGGTGGGGCTATTATGACAAGGGTACAGATAAGTAAAATCTTTGGAGGGGGGGGGGTCAATGTAACAAGGGCGCCAATAATTGACTAAATTGACAAATTTATTAATAAAGATTGAAAAATAGAAAAAAACATAAGGAATGAGGGCACCAGAAAAAATCATGGGGGGCTCCCCCTTAGGTCCACCACTGCGCCCAACATTATAATTTGCAAGGAGGGGTTTTAAAAAGTTCGAAGAGGGTCTGGTCGATTAGAATTAAAACATGCGGTATCAGTGCAGGTAAAGTAAAATTTACCCCCGTCCGTGCTGATTTTTGCTACCAAATCCCAGTGCAACTCCTAAGACGTCCTAATACGTATATATATATATATATATATATATATATATATATATATATATATATATATATATATATATATATATATATATATATATATATATATATATATATATATATATATATATATATATATATATATATATGTATATATATGTATATATATATATATATATATATATATATATATATATATATATATATATATATATATATATATATATATATATATATATATATATATATATATATATATATATATATATATATATATATATATATATATATATATATATATATATATATATAAGTAGAGATGACCCTAAAGGTCGTGACATTACCACGTGGTTTATGGTTTTCTCAGTGAGAATGAAAAAACAGGAATTTTCTCACTTGAAAAACCATGAATTTTGTCACATTTATGGTTGTTTTCATGAATGGTTACGTGTATTGTTCGATTTATTTGATGTTTTTCTCGGATGTCAACATCAAATTATAGATGTTTTATGGTTTTTGTCAGTGAGAATTTGAAAAACAGGAACTTTCTCACTTGGAAAACCATAAACCACGTGGTCCTGTCACGAGTAACACCTGTGAACTTGATTTACATAAAGTTCGCTGAGAGCGTGCACTTACAACAACAACAACATCAACCTTGGAACACCTGTGCTGTCGACCTCAATTAACCTATCGTGAATCAATAATTCCCCTTAGAAACAACAAATTAATTTCCCCTTTCTTGACAGATCAATCGATCAATGACATCATCTGTCAGACTTTAAAAATTTCCGCCTAGAAACATTTCTCCAGGAATAGATCCAAATCATTAATGTCTTTGCCTCGGGAACAGTTCTACTGGTCGAACTCCAAAGGATATTAATAACCAAAGGACATGGAAACAATTAGGCAAGAAACATCTTAGCGATGAATTGTTTTAGCGCGCGAAAAGGTTTCCTATTAATTTGAAATGCGTTAGCGCAGAGATACCAATAACAAAGGAACACGCTGAATTTGCGTTTAGGGATTATTTGGGCGAAACCGTTTTAGACAGGTTATGGAACTATTTCGGCGAAACAGATAGAGACATTTAAAAGAAGATTTTGAAGAGATTTTAGAAGAGAATTTAATGGTGAAACTCTGTGGTCGTTATAATACACAAGTTTCATTTGAAAAGTGTTGTGAGGTCCTCTAACCCAACCCCAAAGGGTTCCAATCCTCCTACCCCAACCCCGAAGGAAGCCCCCGGTCCTCAAAGGCCCCCCAAGCTCCCAAAGGCCCTCCACCGGTCCCCAAATGTCCCCCAGGCCCCCAACTGCCCCCCGGACACTCAAAGGCCCCCCAAGCTCCCAAAGGGCCACCGGCGCCCCAAAGGCCCACCAAGACCCCCAAATGCCATCCCCGGGCCCCCCAAAAGGCCCATCGAGCTCCCAAAGGACCAACGGGGTCCCAAAGGCCCTCCACCGGTCCCCAAATGTCCCCCAGGCACCCAAAGGCCCTCCCGGCGCTCCAAAGGCCCACCCAGACTCCCAAATGCCCTCCCCGGCCCCCCAAAGCCCATCCCCCGGTCCCCAAAGATCCCCCCGAGCTCCCAAAGGACCACCGACCCTCAAGGGACCCACAGACCCTCAAAGGCTCTCCCCGAGCACCCGTCTTTCGTTGATGTGTTTTGTCTGAAACCTATGATTTGGGATGTGTAGTTTGCTACTTCAGGCTTTTCTGAGCTAAGGTTTCCTAGTATTTCCTAGGTGAATGTTGTCTGAAACCAATAGTTTGGGATGAGTAGTTTGCTATTTCAGGCTTTTATGAGCTAGGTTTCTTAGCCTTTCGTTGGTGTGTGTTGAGTGAAACTTATGATTTGGGATATGTAGTTTGCTATTTTTGACTTTTCTGAGTTGGATTTCTTAGTCTTTCATAGGTGTGTGGTGTCTGAAACCTATGATTTGGGATGTGTAGTTTGCTATTTTCGACTTTTCTGAGCTGGATTTCTTAGCCTTTCATAGGTATGCATTGTCAGAAAATTATGATTTGGGATGTATAGTTTGCTATTTCAGGCTTTTCTGAGCTAGGGTTCTTAGCCGTTTGTTGGTGAGTGTTGACTGAAACCGATGATTTGGGATATGTAGTTTGCTATTTCCGACTTTTCATAACCGGATTTCTTAGTCTTTCGTAGGTGTGTGGTGTCTGAAACCTATGATTTGGGATGTGTGGGTTGCTAATTTTTTGACTTTTCTGAGCTGGATTTCTTAGCCATTCGTAGGTGTGTGTTGACTGAAACCTATGATTTGGGATGGTTAATTTGCTATTTTTGACTTTTCTGAGTTAGATTTCTTAGCCTATCATATGTGTGTCCTTTCAGAAAATTATGATTTGGTAGGTGTAGTTTGCTTTTTGGACTTTTCAGAGCTAGGATTCTTGGTCACTCATAGGTGTTTGTTGTCTGAAACTTCTGAGTTTGGGATGAGTAGTTGGCTATTTCAGACTTTTCTGAGCTAAGGTTTCTTAGTATTTCGTAGGTGAATGCTGTCTGAAACTTATGATTTGGGATATGTAAATTACTATTTCGGGCTTTTCTGAGTTGGATTTCTTAGTCTTTCATAGGTGTGTAGTGTCTGAAACCTATGATTTGGGATGTGTAGTTTGCTATTTTCGACTTTTCTGAGCTAGGTTTCTTAGCCTTTCATAGGTATGTGTTGTCAGAACATTATGATTTGGGATGTGTAGTTTGCTATTTCAGGCTTTTCTGAGCTAAGGTTTTCTAGTATTTCGCAGGTGAATGTTGTCTGAAACCAATATTTTGGGTTGTGTATTTTTCTAGTTAGGTCTTTTCTGTTCCTGATTTCTTAGTCTTTCCTAGGTTTGTTGTGTCTGAAAACTATGATTTGTGATGTGTGGGTTCCTATTTCAGGCTTTTCTGAGTTGGATTTCTTAGTCTTTCATAGGTGTGTAGTGTCTGAAACCTATGATTTGGGGTGAGTGGATTGCTACTTTTGACTTTTCTGAGCTGGATTTCTTAGCCTTTCATAGGTGTTTGTTGTCTGAAACATATAGTTTGGGATTTGTAATTTGCTATTTCTGACTTTTCATAACCGGATTTCTTAGTCTTTCGTAGGTGTGTGATGTCTGAAACCTATGATTTGAGGGTGTGTGGGTTGATATTTTTTGACTTTTCTGAGCAGGATTTCATAGCCATTCGTAGGTGTGTGTTGACTGAAACCTATGATTTGGGATGGTTAATTTGCTATTTTTGACTTTTCTAAGCTAGATTTCTTAGCCTTTCATAGGTGTTTCCTTTCAGAAAATTATGATTTGGGAAGCACACAAAAACTTACACATGCACACGAAAACTTACATGCACACAAAAACTTACACACACACACACACACACACAAAAACTAACACACACAAACACACACACACAAAACTTAAACACACACACAAACACTAAAACTAACACACACACACACGAAAACTTACACACACACACACACACACACACACACAAAAACTTACACACACAAACACACGAAAACTCACACACACACGCCAAAACTTACACACACACAAAACTTACACACACACACACACAAAAACTTACACATGAACACAAAAAAACTCACACACACACACGCACAAAAACTAACACACACACACACTCACAAAATTTACACATACACACACGAAAACTTACACACACACGACAAAACTTACACACACAAAAACTTAAACATTCACACGAAAACTTAAACACACACACACACTAAAACATACACACACACGCAAAAACTCACACACACACACACAAACTAACACACACACACACACACACACAAAAACTTACACATTCACACGAAAACTTACATGCACACAAAAACTTAAATGCACACAAAAACTTACACACACACACACTCAAAATACTCACACATACACACACGAAAACTCACACACACACACGCCAAAACTTACACGCACACAAAAACTTACACACACACACACACACACACAAAAACTTACACATGAACACAAAAAAACTCACACACACACGCCAAAACTTACACACACACAAAAACTTACACACACACACACACACATACACAAAAACTTACACATGAACACAAAAACTCACACACACACAGCACAAAAACTTACACACACACACACACACACACACACACACACACACACACACACACGAAAACTTACACACACACGCCAAAACTTACACACACAAAAACTTACACACACACACACACAAACCTACACCCACACACACAAAGAACTTACACACACAAACACACACACACACACACACACACACACACACA